>NC_086101.1:118760058-119060058 GCF_963921235.1 Mobula hypostoma
TCCTGTGATACACAGACTTGGTCTCCCAGTTTGCACCAGGGTCCTGAGCTGGGTTGGCCCACCCTGGGGGTTGGGAATGTGCGGTGGCAACAGGATCTGTATCAAGTGGGTCAAATTGATTGACTGTAACGGGCACATCAGGGTCTCTCACTCCCCTTCACCCCTAACCCCTCAGTCCGTACTGCACATCTCATCTCACCTGACTGTGATGCCAATTTAAACTGCATATCTGCTTATATATTATCCATGTTGTTCTATTCCCTGACCAGCTACAATACCATCATCCCTAGTTTGATAAAGACTTCTGATTTCCTAATCTACCTCGTTATGACCTTACTGCTCATTACACCAGTGGCATTTCGGGCAACAATGAAGGTCCTCCATCTCTGTCTGTCATTGGCCATCAAGACCAGTTTTGGCCTTGGTCTTGTCCATGTTCTGGGCTTCCTTCATTGTGCCAGTAACTCTCTCTCGGTTTTGGCCACTGTCAGTCACACAGATGCCGGGTGGAGACTCAGGAATACCGTCACACTCAGAGGATGAACGATTCTTCATTGCTGTTTCTGTAACAATTGTTTTTGATTCATCAGGGTTGTTAGCCCTGAGCTGAACCCCTGATCCTGGAGGACCAGTGGGCTACTCTCAGTCTGGCCTCCGCCCTTTGACCTGTTTAGCATGAGTGACCCGACCAAGAGCTAAAACATAAAGCCCTGACTCCAGCCAGCATATCTCTCCAGTCACTGAGGCACACAGGCCTCCAAACCCTACAACTAGGTTGTGGTCCCCTGAAGGACCTGGTTACGACTGTGCGCCTTATTGTCTGACTCACTGCACTTTCTGTAGGGGTTATACTTTATTCCGCACTGTTACTGCTTTACCTGGTTCGACATCAGTGCACTATGTAATCTGATCTGTAAGAACAGTTTGCAAGACAAACTTTCCTCTCCTCGGTCCAGGTGACAGTAATAAACCAATCCCAATTTCATTGCGTAAGTGCCCTGCAAACACTGCTGTAGTATCTGTTGCAACAACACCCTGGCAGCACATACCAGGCACCCACCACTCTCCGAATGAAAACTCCTGTCTCGTAAATTCCCATCCCAGCCTTCTGGTCTTCGGCAATTCCACTCCCTGACTTTCCACACCTGGCAGAATTTTATAAACTCCGCATCAGCCTCCTGAGCAAATGCTCTGAGTTTATCCAAGCTTTAATTTATTGATTGAGATACAGTGTGTAACAGTCCCTTCCGGCCCAGACTTCCCCGATTTAACCCGAGCCTAATCACGGGGCCAACTCACCTACCAACCAAAACTGTGCAATTCGTGGCCACCAGCGGCTGTGGAGGCCAAGTCATTGGGTCTATTTAAAGCCAACAGTGATAGGTTCTTGATTAGTCAAGGAACGAAGGGATACAGGGTGAAGGCAGGAGATTGGGGCTGAGAGGGAAAATGGATCAACCATGATGAAATAGCAGAGCAGACTTGATGGGCCAAATGGCCTAATTCTGCTCCTATATCTTATGGTCTTTGGACTGTGGGAGGAAACTGGAGCACCTGGAGGAAACCCATACGGTCACAGGGAAGAACGTACAAACTCCTTACAGAGAGCAGCTAATAAACTCCTATCTTGGTGAATTTCTTCTGCACCCCCACTCCTTCATGTAAGGGAAGACCAGAACTGCTATGGATGCCAGTTGAAAAATTGGATTTTTCTTCCCCCCGCCCCACACACCCTCCCCCTTCCCTCTCCTTCCACTTGTCACTCTGACTCCCCTCTTCCCACTCCCCTTCCCCCCACCTACCCATCACCTCCACCTGATCTGCGCTCTCCTATCAGATTCCTCTTCAGCCCTTTAGATTTTCCTTTTCCACCAATCACCTCGCTGCTTCTCACTCATCCTCCCCCCCCCCACCAACCTGGTCTCACCTATCACCTTCCAGCATGTCCTCCTTCCCCTCCCCCCACCTTCTGGTTCTGGCTGTTTCCCCCTTCCTTTCCAGTCCTGATGAAGGGTCTTGGCCCAAAATGTCGACAGTTTATTCATTTCCATAGATGCTGCCTGGCCTGCTGAGCTCCCCCAGCATTTTGTGTGTGCTGTTCTGGATTCCCAGCATCTGCAGAATCTCTTGTTTATTGGATGCAGAGTGCTTATGTCAGCCTCCCTGTTTCTGATAGACCTTCCCACTTCCAGTGTACAAGCGTGAGTGACTACTTCCTCCTTTGAACCTGTCACGCCATTTAAAGCAGTTGAACAACACTAGGTAGACAGAGGAGGAGATACGTCTCTACCAAAGGGGGTGTGAGGTGCCCCTCCCCTCTGCTAGCCTGCAGGTCACCCCTGGGCAAGGTGTAGCACCTGCTCAGCCCCCCCCCCCCCAGATCAGTCACGTGAAGTCATGGGAGCAGGTGGTGGATGGCCGTATGAGCAACTGGTGAACATGACAAGTCATGGTGATGTGACCACTGACGCCAGGCAGACAATCTCTGGAGTATTGATAATGGCTGGGGTCACCTGTCTTGCAGAATAGACTGTGACTGTTCATCTTATGTATGCCCTCCAGGACTTTATAAGGTCATCCAGCATTTGGTGAAAGTAGTCCCAAGCTGCGCAGATCCTGTGCCTGGCCACACAATCACAGGTGGAAAGCGAGTACAACAGGGGGCTAGGTACACATCCCTGTGGTGCTCCTGTGCTGATGCAGATGGTGGAGCAGATGTTTTTTGCCAATCTGAATTGACTGGGGTCTACAAGTGAGGAAACCTAGGATCCAGTTGCACAAGGAGGTATCAAGGCCCAGGTCTTGGAGTTCACTCATTAGTTTTGAGGGGATGATAGTGTTTAAAGCTGGGCTGTAGTCGATAAAGAGCATCCTGATGGCCACCTTTGTCCAGATATTCCAGGGTTGAGTGAAGAGCCAAAGAAATGGCATCTGCTGTGGAGTAACCTGTTGCTCTGGGAGGCGGATTGGAGCGGATCCAAGTCGCCACTCAGGCAGGAGCTGATACCTTTCATCACCAGCCTCTCAAAACACTTCACTACTGAGGAACTGGGTGATGGTCACTGAGGCAGGTCACCGTGCTCCTCTTGGAAGCCTGACTGAACAGTGCGGGCAAAAGGGACTGATTTATGTTGGTCAGAATGGACAAGTTGGGCCGAAAGGCCTGTTTCTGTGCTGCTTTGCTCTGTGAGTATCTGGATGAGGACTTGAATTGCTCAGGCACAGAAAGCCTCTGTCTCAGTGGTTGTAAATGGGATAAGTGTAGAAAGGTGATTAGCATGGCCAAGATTGGCTGAAAGGCCTCTTCCCGTGAAGTGTGATCCATTTCTATAAATTATACAAAGTCGAGGCCCCATGACTGTTACACAATACTTGCTTCCTCTCCTTCCCAGTGTCACTTCGCCAAACAGCCAGCAGCGGGAGAACCCAGCACCTGTGGAAGCAAAGGCTTAGTCGATGTTTCAGGTCTACACTGTTACATGTGGATCGAGCTTATTGAGATCTAGTCACTTATCTCTGTGGGTTTTTTTTTAATTTTATGTCATAACCTTTGATACAAACACTTATCAGAAGCCTTCCTGGAACTCTAAATATAGTACGCTCACCAAGTCTTCTTCGACTGTGGCAGACACGTAACTTCTTCAAAGAGTGTTCTGATACCTTGGGCAAACATGCTGACTGTGCCTGACGCCTTGTTTTGCTCTTTATGCTCGAGTCGATGGCTAACAATTCTCCAGTGAGTCTGTCCTTCCCCTGCCCCAACTCCTTACTCTGGGTTCTCCACCTGCTGTCCAGGCCTGATGAAGGGGCTCAGCCCAAAACGTCCACTCTTTATTCTTCACCACAGACGCTGCCTGACCTGCTGAATTCCTCCAGCACTTTGTGAGTGTTGCTCTGGATTTCCAGCATCTGCAGAATCTCTGTGACCTTTTACTTACTTACTTATTGAAATAAAGCAGGAATAGACCCCTCCGGTCCTTCAAGCCACCCAGCAATCACCCAATTTTTAACCCGAGCCTAATCACTGGACAATTTACAATGGCCAATTAACCTACCAACTGGTACGTCAGTGGACTGTGGGAAGAAACCAGAGCACCCATGGAAACCCACGCAGTCACAGGGAGAACATACAAACTTCTTACAGGCAGCGACAGGAATTGAACTTGGGACCCCTCTGAGCCGTAAAGCCTTATGCTATTTATCCTGATCCATCACCAAGGACCCCCACTACCCAGGACATGCTTTCTTCTCGCTGCTGCCATCAAGAAAAAGGTACAGGAGCCTCAAAGCTAGCACCAACTGGTTAGGAACAAACTCCAGGCTCTTGAACCAGGGGAGATAACTTCACTCGCCCCATCATTGAAATATTCCCACAACCAGTGGATTCACTTTCAAGGACTCTTCATCTCATCTTCTTGTTACTTATTGCTACTTATTTATATTTACATTTGCACAGTTTGTTGTCTTCTGCTCTCTGGTTGAACGCCCTAGTAGGCTGGTCCTTCTGTTATGGTTAGTATTCTATAGAATTATTGAGTATGCCCACAAGAAAATGAATCTCAGGGTTGTATAGAGTGACATATATGTACTTTGAACTTTGAACTTTGATCATTGTTGAACAAAACAATCGTGTGTTGCCCTTCATTGCTTGAATGATTGAGTTCTAGAGCCATGAGGTAATATTGCAGCCCTATATAACTTCAATCAAACCACACCTGCAGTATTGTGTTCCTATCTGGCTGTCTCATTATAGGAAGAATATAGAAGCTTTAGAGAGGGTGCAGAGGTGACTTACCAGGATGCTGCATCAAGACAAGAGATTCTGCAGATGCCGCAATACAGACAAAGTGCTGGAAGAACTCAGTAGGCCAGGCTGCATCTGTGGAAATGAATGAACAGTTGACATTTTGAGACGAGACCCTTCATCAGGACTGGAAAGGAAGCGGGGAGGTGGCAGAATAAGAAGGTGGGGGAGGGGGTTCTACAAGAGTGAAGCTCGTTTGAACTAGGAGAGTTGTCAATCCAAGCATCCGGAGTCAAGAGATCCAAACTTCACATCAAATGTAAAAACAGGAAGTGGCTGACAAAGTGCTGGAGGAACTCCGTGGGTTGAACTGCATCTACGGTGAGGAAATTAATTGTTGACACTCACCAATGCAAGACTTCACTCCAAAACCTCAACAGTTCCTCTGCCCCCACGGATGCTGCCTGATGCACGATGTTTGCTGCTCCAGATTCCAGAATTCTGCTATGTCTGTAAAACCACAGAAATGCCTTTTAATCAGTGTTCCTTTCTTCCTTAATAATCCTTCCTGGTTCTGAAACTAACTACTTAATCTGTTTAGCCTAAAACCACAAGAAGCTGCAGAGAGTCGTGAACACAGCACATTATCTCCAACATAACACCATAAGACGGTAAGACATTAGGCCCATTGAGTCTGCTCCACCATGCCATCATGGCTGATTTATTATCCCTCTCAACCCCATTCTGCCTTCCCCCCATAACCTTTCACACTCTGACTAACAAGAACCCATCAACCTCCACTTTAAATACACCCAATGACCTGGCCTTCACCGCTGCCTGTGACACAAAATTCCACAAATCCACCACCGCCTGGCTGAAGAAATTCCCCCTCATCTCCATTCTACAGAACTGTCCTTCTATTCTGAGGCTGTGCCCCTGTCCTATTTGAAGAATTATGTCCTCTCTATCTGAGCCTTTCAATATTGGGCAGTTTTCAATGTCATTCTTCAAAAGTCCTGCAAGTACAGCTGCAGAGCCATCTAGCACTCCCCTTTCATTTCCGGAATCATTCTTGTGAACCCCCTCCGGACCCTCTCAGAGACCCTTGAACCTGTCCTGCCACATGGCCCGCCTGACTGAAACCTCATCTTCATTTTCCCAGTGGCAAACAGTGCCTCTTTGCCTCTTAAACGTCCACCTCTCTCCCACGCCTACACCTGGTTTTGTTCCCTCGGAGGAAGCCAGCTCCGAAACTCACATTCGGCACGTCACCAAACATTCTGGTAAATTTCCACGGGCGCAGAAAAGAAAGTATCCTGACTGGTTGTATCACGGCCTGGTCCAGCATTTCCAATAGACAGGAATGCAAGAGGTTGCAGAAAGTAGTGATCACAGCTTGCCCATCACGGGCACTGCTTTCTCCAGCGCTGACTACACAGCGAGCAGGTGAGCACTGAGGTGTCTGGTAGAACAATGCGATCTGGGAAAACAGGCCCGTAATTCATTGAAAGTGAATTATGTCACAGGTAGATAGCATTGTAAAAATAGCTTTTGGCACATTGGCTTTTATATGACTATAAGACATAGGAGCAGAATTAGGCCATTCAGCCCATCAAGTCTGCTCCACCATTCAACCAAGGCTGATCTTTTTCCCCTCCGCAGCCCCACTCCTCGGCCTTCTCCCCATAACTTTGATGCCGTGTCCAATCAAGAACCTATCAAGATCTGCCTCGAATTCACCCAAACACCTGGCCTCCACAGCCATCTGTGACAATGAATTCCACAGATTCACCTTCCTCTCCACACTCACTCTATCAAGGTCTTTCAACATTCGAAAAGTTTCACTGTCATTCCCCCCTCATTCTTCTAAACTCCAGAGCCATCAAATACCCCTCCTACGTTAATCCTTTAATTCCTGGAACCACTCTTGTGAACCTAGAAGGCCACGGCATCGGCTAATCTTGGGGTTGATACTGACGATCGAAGCCTGGGGGTGGGGGGGGGGTGGTGGGTGTCGTTGATCGGAGGTCTGGAAGTCAGAAGCTGCCGAAGCCCTGGTCTGAGATTCTGTAAATCCACTAGGGAAGTCAGAGGCCTGTTGTCCACTGGAGGTTGAATGTCCGGAGCCTGTGCTGGGGTTAGAGGGCCGTCTGTGTGTGTGAGTGGGAGGAAGGAAAGGGGCTTATTTCACTGTTGTTGTTTTGTTACTTGCTGAGTTCTTTACTGTCTGCCAAGCATTGTGGGCATGGTATGTTGGCAGCAGAATGTGTGACAATACTTGCGGGCTTCCCCCAGCACACCCCGAGGCTTGTTAAGACAAACAATACATTCTACTGTGTGTTTCGATGTACGTGTTATAGACAGATGAATCTGGATTTGATCTACAACCATCGTTTTCTTGAACTGACCAGTACAACCTTACCTCAGAAACGAAACAGTACCGACCACCTCTTGCTCTACCATGGACTTGACATCAATTATCCCGGGGGGGGGGGCTGCACTACCGTCTTGTTTTTTTTCTTCACTGCCTCGTATCATTTATTCTCTGTATGTTTTCTGCACCTACATGTCTGTGAGGTTGCAGTAAGTGAGTTTTACATTTTTACTGTTCTTGTGCGCATGATGTCAGGGCCCCTCACCACACTGGAGACGTTTTCCTCTCGCTGCTGCCTGCCGTCAGAAAGAAAGTACAAGACCCCCAGGACTCGCACCACCAGGTTCAGGAACAGTTCACACCCCTCAACCATCGGGATCTTGAACCAGAGGGCATAACCTCACTCAACTTCACTTGCCCCATCACTACAACGTTCCTACAACCAATGGACTCACTTTCAAGGACTCATGTTCTCGATATTTATTTCCTATTATTGTTTCTTTCTTTTTGTATTTGCACAGTTTGTTGTCTTCTGTTCTGGTTGAACACCCTAGTCTGTGTGGTCTTTCACTGATTTTATTATGGATCCACAGGAAGACCAGCCTCTGGGTGGCATGTGCTGACAAATATGTACTCTGATAAAGAAATTACTCCCAACTTTGAACAATTAGCTCGGCTTGACTTGATTTGAAGCAGGTGGCCCCGTTATTTTTAAATGGCTCTGGATGTGAGAAAAGTCTATTTTTGCCCAGGAAGTGGTGAGAGTGAGGAACAGAATGTGGGAAGTGTGGGAAATGAGTGTGAAGCAGAGTTTCAGCTGACAGAGCTCCACTCCTGCACCAGGTTATCCCTGAGTACATTGACTGATCTGAGTTCACCTTGCCTCGACTTCATACAGGCAGTGGTGACCCTGCCTGTTCTCCAGCTTCATCGACGTGCCCTCCCACACAGCATCTCTCCACTTCCTTGATTGATTAGTCATGGTGACGTATGGGGATAAACAGGCCTTACAGGTCTGTACCAACCATTAACCTCTAGTCACACAAATCCTATTATTCCCCTAATTCAACTCCCCGCCCCCCCCCACACACACACACAGAGCACACAGACACACACAGAGCACAGACAGACAGACAGACACACACACACAGACTAGGGGTTATCATTATGTGCCGTGTTGTATGACGTGGGTGATCATGGGACCATGATTGTTCTTGGAAAATGTTTCTATAGAAGTGGTTTGCCAAAGTCACAATGGCCGATGAACCCTCTGACCCTGCGCATCCACAGCACCCGGGGGATGCCCACGCAGTGAACATGCAAACTCCACACACTCACAGATGCAGCACCAGAGGTGGGAATCAAAACCGGGACTCTGTGGCTGTATGGTAATGGCTCTACCCACTGTGCCAATTGCCCTGCCCAATCTCTGCCCATTGACTGCTGACTTCCCATTTCCCACTTCTGGTGCAGAACATCTCTACAACTAGCCTCCTAGATCAACTGGGATTCCTGGAGAATAATCCCAGGGTTTCACTCTCTCCATTCCGGGAAATCTCGTTTTATTTTGCAGTTTAACAGTTAGTTAAGAGTGTTTCTTCAAGAACGGAATGAAATACCCCCTCCATTGCAAAATGGCCATCACAATCGAATGCATTAAATTTTAATTCCGATGAAAACATTTTAAATCCCATTCCCATTCTCGTTCCGGCATATCGGACCATGGTCTCCTCTTGTGCCAAGATGAGGCCATCCTCAGGGTGGAGGAGCAACATCTTCTATTCCATCTGGGTACCTTCCAACCTGATGGCATAAGTATTGATTTCCCCTTCCAGTATAACAAAATCCTGCTCCCACTCTGGCCCTTTACCTCTTCTCCCCTGCCTATCAGCTCCTCCTGGGTCCCCTCCTCCTTCCCTTTCTCCTGTAGTCCACTCTCCTCTCTTATCAGATTCCTTCCTCTCCAGCCCTTTACCTTTCCCATTCACCTGGCTTCACCTCTCACCTTCCGGTTATCCTCCTTCCCGTCCCCCAATCTTCTTATCCTGACGTCTTCCCTCTTCCTGAAGAAGGGTCTCAGCCCGAGACACCCACTGTCTATTCTCCTCCATGGATTCTGCCTGGCCTGCTGAGATCCTCCTGCATTTTGTGCGTGTCCCTTTGGATTTCCAGCATCTACAATTGAATACATTTTAAATTTCCACATCCAGATCGTAACAAGGATTAAATAATATCAAGAATTCAACTTTCCATTCTTCCTTTTCCCTTTGTTCACTAATTATAATCATTCTCTTCATACTGTCCACAAAACCGCTGGTGTTTAGGGCAGCAATGAAGGTTCTCCATCTCTGGTGGTGTTCAGGGCTTCCTTCCTCTTGACAGTAGCTCCCTCTCTGTCGATCACACATATCCTGGGTGGAGACTCAGGAATAACGTCACACTCGGTTGCTGTTTCCGCAACAGTTTTATTTGACTGGTCAGGGTTGTTAGCCCTGAGCTGAACCCCCGAATGTGGAGGGGCTGGTGGACCACTCTTTGTCTGGCCTCTACCCTTTGACCTGTTTGGCATGGGTGACCCTACAAGAGTTAGAGCACAAGGCCCTGACTCCGATCAACATAGCCCTCCAGGTCATTGAGGCACGCAAGCCTCCAAACCCTACGATGAGGTTGTGGTCCATCTCGAGGGTCAATCCCTCCAAACCCTATGATGAGGTTGTGGTCCACCTCGAGGGTCAATCCCTCCAAACCCTACGACGAGGTTGTGGTCCTCTTTTCATATTTGACTTACATGTCCTTTGTCCTTTGGACGCACAAGTCCAAAGCTCACCTCAAGCAGAACATCCTATCGCTATACAGGGCAACCTTCACACCATCATCGTACAGAGCTGTCATGTCCCATACAACCCAACCCACTGAATCCTGCAGCATTACTGTTAGCTTCCTTCCTTCCGATCGTTCGAGGCGTGTTGCCCAGCAATCCCCAGGTTTAATCCTAGCCTAATCACAGGACAATTCAGAACAATCAATTGGCCTGCCAGCCGGTATGTCTTGGCACAGTGGGGGGAAAGTGGAGCACCCAGAGAGACCCACGCAGTCACGGGGAGAACGTACAGGGCAGTGGTGGGAATTGTCGGCACCACTACACTCCCATGCCATCCCATGACTACAGAAGGAATGGAATGGGTCTAGAAGGGAAGGTCTTCTGAAGGTCCTTTGTCAAATGTGTGGCCAGGATTGGGAGACATGATTCCAGCTCAGCCATGAAGAGATCTTTGTTGATTGTTCCACCAGGAACTCCGTGCTCAAAGACGTGGGTACAGATCATTGGAGGCAATTAATTCCATCTACTAAATCATACAAAACCTGCCTTTTTGATAGAATCTGTGTCCCACTCGGTGCCTCCTAGGTCAACACAGTGGCAAAGTAGGTAGACGTGCTACCTCAGGGTTCTCGAGGCCTGGGTTTGATCTGAACTGGGAACATCTTTAGGGAAGGGGTCGAGGGAGGGAATTCCAAAGGTGGTCAGGAGATGTCAGAGTGTGGGAAGGGCAGGGGGTTGTCACACACGGCGAGTAGGGGTGTAAAAAAAGGCAAAAGGGGCAGGGTGGGAAATATACTCACTGCAGATACCTCTGGAATCTAAACTCCATTCAGTGATGCAGTGCCAGCCCCAGAGACATGGGTTCAATCCTGACTTCCAGTGCTCCGTGTGTGTGTGTGTGTGTGTGTGTGTGTGTGTGTGTGTGTGTGTGTGTGAGAGAGAGAGTGTGCCTGTGACTCTGTGTGTATGTGGGTGTAAATCTGTCTGTGTGTGCATGTGCCTGTGTGTACGTCTCTGTGTATGTGTCTATGTCTGTCTGTGTATCTGTGTGTGTGTGTGTCTGTGTGTGTGTATCTGTGTGTGTGTGTGTGTGTGTGTGTGTGTGTGTGTGTGTGTGAGTGTGTTTGCCTGTTCTCCCTGTGACCCCATGGGTTTCCCTGGTTGATACGGTTCTCTCCCACATGCGAGGTCTGTGGGTTAACCTGCGGCTGTGAATTGACCCCCGAGTGTGCAGGCGAGGGGTAGAATATCGGGGGAGAAGTGGAAATCAGTGGGGCTGAGGGGGGAGGGCTGGTTTAGAATAGACGGGCTGAATGGCTTCGTTCCTAGAACAGCCGGAGCCGGGAGCAACAACAGGAAGAAGAGACTTCGGTTTCACTCCGGGGTTTGTGAAACTGAGGGGTGGCGCCGGCTGCGAGCTGAAGTGGGAGGAGACGGGCCGCCGAGACCGCATAAAAGGCCGGAGCTCGGGAGTAGCGTCGAGCTTGTCCTCGGCTCGGGGAGTTTGTGGAGAAAGCGGTGGATCGGCTGGTGAGGGGCGGCCGGGCGATTTATGACACAGCGTCGGGGAGGGTGAACGCAGAGACGGTAAGGGGAAGAAAGAAAAGGGGGCGACGGAGAGGTGGGAGGGATACGGAGAGAGGGGGAGGGAGAGAGAGAGGAAGAGGGTGAAGGGGAAGAAGGGGAAGGGGAAGAGAGGAAGAGGGTGAAGGGGAGAGAGAGGGGGGAGCAGGTGAGGGGAAAGAGAGGGGACGAGGGGAGTGAGGGGAAGAGAGGAAGAGGGTGAAGGGGAGTGAGGGGGAAGAGAGGAAGAGGGTGAAGGGGAAGAGAGGAAGAGGGAGAAGGAGAGGGAGGGGAGTGAGGGGGAAGAGAGGAGAAAGTGAGATAGAGGGGATGGGGAGAGGGAAGGGATGGGGAGAGGGAGGGGGAGGGGAGAGGAGGAAGGAGGGGGTGAAAGGGGAGATAGAGGGAGGGGAGGAGGTGAAGGGAAGAGAGGGGGTTTGAGGGAGAGAGAAAGGGGTGAAGGGGAGAGAAACTGGGGTTGAAGAGGGAGAGGGTGAATGTGGAAGAGGTTGAAAGGTGAGTGAGTTGGAAGTGGAGGAAATGGGGAGACAGGTGTGCAGGGGAAGAGGCAAAGGAGAGGGAATTGGGGGAATAAAGAAGAGGGAGGATGGGAGAAGGGTTTGAGAAGTGGGGTAAATGGCAAGGGAAGGGCTTGATGGGGAGGAGTGGAAATGGGAAAGAGGGGAGGATTCATAGAATTTGGGAGAGCTGGAGGTTGAGGAGATGGATAAATCACAGCACACTGGAGGAACAAGAGGGTTGGAAGGATCAAGGGGTGAAGGGGATGAGAGACTGAGGGGGAAGGGAAGGGTTGGGGGTGTTCAGAAGATTGGGGTTTAGGAGGGAGGCAGAATCTCAGATTGTGTAGTGTCTGGCAGATGAAGGTGGTTGGGGAAGGGCTGTGTGGTTTTAAAAGGAGCGGGCCTTGGAGGGAAGATTATTCGCTGTATTCTGAAGAGAGTAGGGTGTTTTGAATGGAGACTGGTTTAGTCATTTAGATCAGAGAATTAGTGCAGAGCTGCTGGGAGGGAGAACAATCCCTGGGAATGTCTGGAAATTCGGGTTATCCTCTGGGATCAGTGACTGTCCTGACCAGGCTCTGAGTGCTTCATCATCTCTTCTCTCTTAAAAGTTCCTGCTTCCCTCCTGAATCACAGACGTCTTGTTCCCTTCCTTCAGAAACTCTTTTCTCTGTGACATCCTGGAACTATTGAATCAGCGTTTCCCAATATTCCAACTGTGTCCCTCACAGCAGAGCCCTTCCTCCTGCAACCCCCCCCCCGTTCACTGGTCTGACCCCTGACCCCATGTTCACTGACCTGACCCCTGACCCCATTCACTGACCTGACCCCCCTTAACTGACCTCTCTCCCCACTCACCCATTCACTGACCTGTCACCCCACACCCCCATTAACCGACCTGACCTCTGACCCCATTCACTGACCTGTCACCCCGCACCCCCATTAACTGACCTGACCCCTGACCCTGTTCACTGACCTGACCCCCCTTAACTGACCTGTCTCCCCACTCACCCATTCACTGACCTGTCACCCCGCACCCCCATTAACCGACCTGACCTCTGACCCCATTCACTGACCTGTCACCCCACACCCCCATTAACTGACCTGACCCCTGACCCTGTTCACTGACCTGTCTCCCTGCCCCCGTTCACTGACCTGTCACCCCGCACCCCATTTACTGACCTGACCCCCCTTCACTGACATGTCTCCCTGCCCTCCAATCACTGACCTGACCCCTGACCCCATTCACTGACCTGTCACCCCGCACCCCCGTTCACTGACCTGTCTCCCTGCCCCCATTCACTGACCTGTCTCCCTGCCCCCGTTCACTGACCTGTCACCCCGCACCCCCGTTCACTGACCTGACCCCTGACCCCGTTCACTGACCTGATCTCCCCTTCACTGACATGTCTCCCTGCCCCCCGTTAACTGACCTGACCCCTGACCCCGTTCACTGACCTGTCACCCCGCACCCCCGTTCACTGACCTGTCCCCTGACCCCCCCTTCATTGACCTGTCTCTCCCTCCCCCCCACCGTTCACTGTGCAGTGTGAACACCCCGGTACTGTACCTCCTGAGCAGATCTGTCTCTCTCTCTGTTAGCAGCTGTCAATGCCTGGTGCTGACGTCACTGCCGAGACACTTGCGCTGTTTGCTCTTGCCTGATGCTGTTTGAGGTGGTTATGAGGAAAGGGTGAGGCTCGTACTGACTCTGACGGGTGGTGGTGGTGGGAGGAGACAGTGCCAAGTGGAAGCTAGCTTTCTGGTCTGGTACAGTGATGCAGCAGGGAAAGCCACTACTCCCTCTTTCCTCTCCCCCTGCCTCCACCCCCGCTCCAGAGGGCAAATTCCATTCCAACTTGTGATGGTGTGGGGGGTGGAGTAGCTGAATTAGGCCATTCGGCTTTTCGAGTCTATCATGGCTGATTTATTATCCCTCTCAACTCCAATCTCCTGCCTTCTCCCCGTAACCTTTCTCGCCCTGATTAGTCAAGAACCTATCCACCTCCACTTAAAATATACCCAATGTCTTGGCCTCCACAGCCGTCTGTGCCAATGAATTCCACAGATTCACCATGTCCTGGCAAAAGAAATTCCTCTTCATCTCTGTTCTAAAAGGATGTCCCTCTATTCTGAGTCTGTGTCCTCTGGTCTTAGACTCCCCCCACGTAGGAAACATCCTCTTCATCAAGGCCTTTCACTATGCGATAGGTCTCAATGAGAATCTCGCCCCCCCCGCCCCCCATTCTTCTGAATTCCAGTGAGTGGAGGCCCAGAGCCATCAAGTATACCGCATACATTAACCCTTTCCTTCCTGGAATCTTTTTCATGAACCCTCTCCAGTTTCAACATAGCCTTTCTTAGATAAGGAGCCCAAAACTGCTCACAATACTGTGTGAGGCCTCACCAGTGCCAGTCCTCTATATTCTAGTCCTCTCGAAATGAATACTAACATTGCATTTGCCTTCCTGACCACTGACTCAACCTGCAGATTGACCTTTAGGAATCCTGCACGAGGTCTCCCCAGTCCCTTTGCACAGAGTAGATTAGAACCCAGCCCAGTGAAGTGACGATGGTAATCTGAAAATGAATTATCTCAAAAACTCCAACAGCACAACTCATTCTCCTTAGCTGGAAACCTACTGTCTCTTACTGTAGCTCGCTGACACAGTGCCAATGAACATCTGGACACGGGAAGGTGCGCCATCAGACAGGGAGACAGGCAGACGCTGAATACGTTCAGAGTGATGGAAAGGAGGGGATGAGGGAGGGGAGACAGGAACATCTCTTACACTCACACACAGACACTTGCGAACACACACACAGACACACACATGCGCACAGACATACACACGCACGCACACACATTCTCTCACACCACACAGACATACATGCACACACACACATTCTCACACACACAGACTCACACACACTCACACACACACACATACACTCTCACACACACAGACACTCACACACTCACACAGACACACACACTCACACACACATTCACACTCACACACAGACACAGACACTCACACTCACACACAGACACAGACACAGACACAGACACACACTCTCACACTCACACAATGCCGGAGGAACTCAGCAGGTCAGGCAGCAACAAGGATGTAATGCTGAGACTTTATAAAGCACTGGTGAGACCTCACCTGGAGTACTGTGAACAGTTTAGGTCCCCCTACCTAACAAGGGATGTGCTGAAACTGGAGAGGGTTCAAAGGAGGTTCATGAAAATGATTCCAGGATTGAAAGGCTTGGATAGAGTGGACGAGGAGAGGATGTTTCCTATGGTGTGGGAGTCTAAGACCAGAGGACACAGATTGAGGGACATCCATTTAGAAAGGAGATGAGGAAGAATTTCTTTAGCCAGAGAATGGTGAGTCTGTGGAATCTGCTGTGGAGGCTGAGTCATTAGCTATAGTTAAGGTAGAGGTTGATAGATTCTTGATTAGTCAGGGCACAAAGTGTGATACGGGGAGAAGGCAGGAGACTGGGGCTGAGAGTGAGATGGATTAACCATGATGAAATGGCGGAGCAGATTCGATGGGCTAAGTGGCCAAATTCTGCTCCAATACCTTGTGGTCTTTTGGAGATGAATAAAGGGTCCACGTTTCAAGCCAGGGCCCTTCATCAGGAGAGGGATAGTGGTGCTAGGTGTTTTTCAGAGGGTCACTGTTGAACAATAACAGACAGCCCACTGAATGCAGAGATGACACTTAATGATCTCTTCGAGGGCGGTGAGACTTTGGAAGTCTTGCCCTCCCCGAAGAATGGTAGAGGTACGGGGCTGTAAACATTACTCAGACAGGGAGGGGACGGGAAGAGGTCAGTTCTGGGATGAGCATGGAGGTCAACAGGGGCATGGGGCAAAGGTCACAGCAAGCAAGGTGTCAAGGCGTTCTCGAGGAGCAGAGAGTTGTCCTGCTGGTAACCTGCCAGTCCTCCCAGTTACTGTATTTCTCAATGTTGGTCCCATCCAGGTCTGCGGACACTCCTTGATGTAAGGAGGAATGGCTGGATGTACGAGGCCAGGAGCAGGCAGTCTCTCGGCCGCTGCTGTGGGGCCCCTCGGTAAGGTCACCCTGGTCAAGACACACAGCCTGGACTACATGAGGAAGAGGAAGAATGATGAGCGGCTGCTGCGGACTCTCAAGCACCTGATCAGGAAGGAGCGGGTAGGGGCCAGCCAGAAGCTGCCCGTGGTCACCAGTCCCGGGCCTGTAACCCCTCCGGTCCTCGACCACCTGACCTTTGCCCTGGGCCAGCCATGCGACCCGCCAAAGCCGCTGGACCTCCTCCCGGCGCCCGACTGCTGGGCCAGGCCCAGCTGTGCCGTGCCCCCGACGATGGAGAACATGGAGACGGAGCTGAGGGAGGCCGAGGCCCCGGGCCTGGCTCAGCCCTGTGACCCGACCGAGGAGGACATGAGCCTGGACCACCTGCTGGACGTCCTGACCCAGCTGCAGTACCACACCCACCAGGAGGAGGGCCAGAGTGTCTGCTGGCACTTCCTGGTGGGCGCCTGCCCCCACGGAGACGGCTGCCCCCAGCACCACACTGCCCTGCCCTACCACTGGCAGCTGAGGCAGGCGGCCAGCCAGAGGTGGCAGAGCGTGCAAGAGGACTCCCAGGAGGCGCTGGAGCGCTTGTACTGCGACCCGGAGCGGGAGAAGGTCACACTGAGCTACAGGTAGGTCCCAGCGTGAGCCTGTCGGTTGAAGAAATGCGGGGTGAGCGTCCCCACTCACGTCCTCTGGGCGGGGCGTAATTTTAAAGTGAGTGGAAGAATATCAGAGAGGTGGGTGCATAGACCGCAGTGGTGGTCGAGACATAAATATTAGGGACATCTGAAAAAAAACAAGAGCAGAATTAGTCTATTCAGCCCATTGAGTGCTCTATTATTTCATCATGGCTGATCTATTATCCCTCTCAACCCCATTCTCCTGCCTTCCCCCCATAACCTGACTAATCAACCTCCACTTTAAACATACCCAATGGCCTGGCCTCCACAGCTGCCTATCACAACGAACTCCGTGGATTCAGCACCCTCTGGCTAAAGAAATTCCTCCTCTTCTCTGTTCTGAATGGATGTCCCGCTATTCCGAGGCTGTGCCCTCTGGTCTTAGACTCACCCACTACAGGGGAGTGTCTGCATCCTCTCCACATCCACTCTGACAAGGCCTTTCAGCATTTAATAGGTTTCAGTGAGGTCACCCCTCATTCTTCCGAATTCCAGTGAGTACAGGCCCAGAGACATCACACGCTCCTCATATGTTAACCCTTTCACTCCCAGGAGACTCTTAGATAGGCACACGGATGAAAGCAAAATGGAGAGATATGCGGGAAGGAGAGGTTAGATTGATCTTCAAGTAGGTTGGCACAACATCGTGTGCCGAAGGGTCTGTACTCTTCTACGTGCTACCCCTGCTGCGGCCGCGTGGACATCACAGAGAAGCACAGGCCACTGTGTACGCAGAAGGTACAGATTTCCAGGTTCTGCAGAACCCCTTGTAGTTATAGTATGGTTAGGTGTTTAGCTGTGTCAAACTAATTAAATCGGTAATTAAAACTTAAATCCTCCGGCCTACACAACATCCATATCCCTCTATCCCGAGTACAGTCACGTCCCTGTTTAACAGCTCCATTGTATCTGCCTCCACCACCACTCCTAGCAGCATTGTCCAGCCACCCACAGGCTTACGTTGACTTATTGAGATAGAGCATAGAGAAGACCTTCCAGCCCTTCAAGCCGTGCTGCCCAGCAACAGCCGACTTAACTCTAGCCTAACCACGGGACATGTGGGGCACGTGGCCAAGTGGTTAAGGCATTCGACTAGCGACCTGAAGGTCATGAGTTCGAGCCCCAGCTGAGGCAGCGTGTTGTGTCCTTGAGCAAGGCACTTAACCACAGATTGCTCTGCGACAACACCAGTGCCAAGCTGTATCGGTCCTAATGCCCTTCCCTTGGACAACATTGGTGGTGTGGAGAGGGGAGACTTGCAGCATGGGCAACTGATGGTCTTCCATACAACCTTGCCCAGGCCTGCGCCCTGGAGAGTGAAGACTTTCCAGGTGTAGATCCATGGTCTCGCAAGACTAATGAATGCCTAAAATCACAGGGCAATTTACCATGACCAATTAGCCTACCAACCGGTACATCTTTGGAGCACCCGGATGTAACACATGCCTTCGTGCGGAGAACTTGCACATGCCCCATATATCTCTTTTGAACTTAACCATTCTCACCCTAAATGCTTGAATTAGACATTTCAAACCTGGTGAAAAAACAAATTCCACCGGATCTACTCTGTCTATGTTATGTGATAGTTTGTATCAGTTCTTCTTTCTTTTCCAATATTTTTATTAATTTCCTACATAAAAGAATACAGAGTACAGTAGAATATATATAGATTATAATATAATGAAATCGCAGATAAGGTGTAATTACCCCATATCCATATAAAATTAAATTTAAACATAATATTGAAAAGTGATAATTATATTATTAAAAAAAATCTAAGCCCACTACCAGAAAAAACAGCTGTTAGGTTAAAAAAAAGAAAAGGAAAAGGTCCTTAACATGCAGTAGAACATATTATTTGCCAACCTCTGTGCTTAATAACAACTCAAAGATTATGAAAATAATTCAGAAAAGGTCCCCACAATGTTAAAGAATCTTGTCTAGGTTCAGAAATTGAACAGCGAATCTTCTGTAAATTTAAGCAAGACATAACATCATGTAACCAATGAGTATGAGTGGGCAGAGTGGCATCCTTCCACTTAAGCAACAATGCCCTCCTGGCTATAAGGGAAATAAAGGCCAAGATATGCAGATCCTGTTTCTCCAAAATAATATCATTTCTTCCAACAATACCAAATAAGACCGTCAAAGGATTAGGTTTAAAATTTACTTTAAAAAGCGCCAAAAGAGTTTGGAATACTTCCTTCCAATATTTTTCAAGACTCGGACAAGTCCAAAACATATGGATTAGTGAAGTTTCTCCATTATTACATCTGTCACAGTAGGGAGATATATCCGAATACAAACGAGACAGCTTATCTTTAGACATATGGGCGCTACGAACCACTTTAAATTGTAGAAGGGAATGACGGGCACGTAGCAATGAGGTATTAACCAATTAAACATTCCATTCAAGTGTCCTCAGAAATTGAAATGTATAAATCTTGTTCCCAAAGATTTTTAATTTTATCTAAAGGAATATTTCTCATTCCTGACAACATAGCATAAATATGAGAAATAGATATATTTTGGAAGAGTTTCAAATTAAAAATAATATCAAGTAAATTTTTATCTGGACTTTTAGGAAATGTATGAACTTGAGAACGCAAAAAGTCTCTAATTTGTAAATATTGAAAAAAAGTGAGTTCTCAGTAGGCTACACTTGACTGACAGTTGTTCAAATGAAGAGAAAGTATCTTCAACAAACAAATCATAAAAACACTTAATACCCAATCTATTCACTCTATAAAAACTATATCAGACATAGAAGGTTTAAAAAGTAGTTAGAAAAAATGGAACTGGAAAGTGAAAAACTCAATAAACCAAAATATTTTCTAAATTGTACCCAAATCCTCGAAGTGTGTTTAAATACAAAATTATCAGTTAAATTACTTAGAGATAAAGGAATTGAGGATCCGAGAAGAGAAATGATAGAGAATGCTCTGTTCTGAATGGATGTCCCGCTATTCCGAGGCTGTGCCCTCTGGTCTTAGACTCACCCACTACAGGGGAGTGTCTGCATCCTCTCCACATCCACTCTGACAAGGCCTTTCAGCATTTAATAGGTTTCAGTGAGGTCACCCCTCATTCTTCCGAATTCCAGTGAGTACAGGCCCAGAGACATCACACGCTCCTCATATGTTAACCCTTTCACTCCCAGGAGACTCTTAGATAGGCACACGGATGAAAGCAAAATGGAGAGATATGTGGGAAGGAGAGGTTAGATTGATCTTCAAGTAGGTTGGCACAACATCGTGTGCCGAAGGGTCTGTACTCTTCTACGTGCTACCCCTGCTGCAGCCGCGTGGACATCACAGAGAAGCACAGGCCACTGTGTACGCAGAAGGTACAGATTTCCAGGTTCTGCAGAACCCCTTGTAGTTATAGTATGGTTAGGTGTTTAGCTGTGTCAAACTAATTAAATCGGTAATTAAAACTTAAATCCTCCGGCCTACACAACATCCATATCCCTCTATCCCGAGTACAGTCACGTCCCTGTTTAACAGCTCCATTGTATCTGCCTCCACCACCACTCCTAGCAGCATTGTCCAGCCACCCACAGGCTTACGTTGACTTATTGAGATAGAGCATAGAGAAGACCTTCCAGCCCTTCAAGCCGTGCTGCCCAGCAACAGCCGACTTAACTCTAGCCTAACCACGGGACATGTGGGGCACGTGGCCAAGTGGTTAAGGCATTCGACTAGCAACCTGAAGGTCGTGAGTTCGAGCCCCAGCTGAGGCAGTGTATTGTGTCCTTGAGCAAGGCACTTAACCACAGATTGCTCTGCGACAACACCGGTGCCAAGCTGTATCGGTCCTAATGCCCTTCCCTTGGACAACATTGGTGGTGTGGAGAGGGGAGACTTGCAGCATGGGCAACTGATGGTCTTCCATACAACCTTGCCCAGGCCTGTGCCCTGGAGAGTGAAGACTTTCCAGGTGCAGATCCATGGTCTCACAAGACTAATGAATGCCTAAAATCACAGGGCAATTTACCATGACCAATTAGCCTACCAACCGGTACATCTTTGGAGCACCCGGATGTAACACACGCCTTCGTGCGGAGAACTTGCACATGCCCCATATATCTCTTTTGAACTTAACCATTCTCAGCCTAAATGCTTGAATTAGACATTTCAAACCTGGTGAAAAAACAAATTCCACCGGATCTACTCTGTCTATGTTATGTGATAGTTTGTATCAGTTCTTCTCAACACAACTGCAATATGTCCAGCCTCTCATAATCGTACGTACTCTCTAATCCAGGCAGCATCCTGGTGAACCTCTTCAGCACATTCTCCAGAGCCTCTATATCCTTCCTGCCACAGAACTGTCTCCACACCATTCCCTGTAAACTCGAGACCGCTGTGTGTGAAAATCCCAAGAGGGCATCAGTTTCTGAGATACTCATCTGGCACCACCAATCATTCCACAGTCAAAGTCACTTAGATCACATCTCTTCCCCCATTCTGATGTTTGGTCTGAACAACAACTGAACCTCCTGACCATGTCTGCATGCTTTTCTACGTTGAGTTGCTGCCACCTGATTGGTGGATTAGATTAATGAGCAGGTGTACCTAATAAAGAGGCCACTCAGTGTAGTTTCCTGACCTTTGAACTCAGTGCCTCAACTAATAAGAGCAAACGTGCCACACACCTTTTTTAACTGAGCCACTTTCAGGCACCATAACTCTATACAGATTTTTAAAACACTTGCCCTACCCAACTCCTTTGAACTTTCCCCCTCTTACATTAAATGTGTGTCCTCTAGAGTTAGGCATTTCAACACTGAGGGGGAAACAGTTCTGGCTGTCTTCTCTGTCTATTCCCTCATAATCTTATAAACCTCTATCAGATCTCTTCTCAACCTCTGCTCCTGAGAAAATAACCCAAGAGTGTCCAACCTCTCCTTCACTGTGGGCACTTGTCTCGTTCCATGCGTACACCTGCTCTGGGTATGTGTACGTACACTGGAGAGGCCAAATCATGCTCAAGACAGTGTGGACAAAAGATGGTGGCCATGTTGGGTTGGGGGGGTTACTGCCCAGGCTCTCCTGGCTGGCCTGTGTCTCCCTGCTTCCTGGTGTTACTGCACCCCTATGGAGAGGGGAGCACCACGCAACCCTCAGCAAGGATGTCATGCTGAGGCTTCATGAAGCACTGGTGAGGCCTCAGCGTGAGTACTGTGAGCAGTTTTGGGCTCCTTATCTATGACGGGGTGTGCTGACATTGGAGGGGTTTCAAAGGACGTTCACGAAAATGATTCCAGGATTGAAAAGCCTGGAATATGAGGAGTGTTTGACGGCTCTGGACCTGTACTCACTGGAATTCAGAAGAAACCTATCAAATGTTAGGTTAAATAGACATTGGGTATATTTAATGCAGAGGTTGATAGAGTCTGGATTAGTCGGGGCATGAAGGGATGCGGGGAGAAGGCAGGAGATTGGGGCTGAGAGGGAAAATGGATCAGCCATGATGAGTTGGCAGAACAGGCTCGATGGGCCAAATGGCCTAATTCTGCTCATGAGCAATACGTTCCCATGTGTCTGGGTTCGTGCCAAAGGCTTTTAGTGATGTTTTCGGGCTGTTGTTACAGCATTTCCTTTGCCGTCTACGAGAGCACCTTCCTTTCTGTAGTTCACGGTAAAGCATCTCTTAGCGGATGGTCCGGCGTACGAGCTGTGTGGCCTGTGACTGCATCAGGGTGGTGCAGGTACAGGCAGGTCTGGCTCGGTAAGAACCCTAGTGTCAGGGGTTCTGTCTGTGGAGGAGCTTTCTCAGGCAGACTGTGTGGAAATGGTTCAGTTTTTTGGCATGCGGCTGGTCCACCGTCCATGTTTCGCAAGCGTCCAGCAGAGTGGCAAGTACTATGGCTTCCCATACATCTTCAGCTTCCTCTGTAAACGTGCGCCTCTCCTGTTCCAGGCGTTGGCATCAAGTCTGCTGAAGGCTACACTTGTGCGGGCAGTCCTGGCGTTCCCCTCATCCACAGTGATGATGTTCTGGGAGAGTGTGCTGCCAAGATCTGTGACTCTTTTCACTAGGTTGAGTCTTTGGCCATTGATTGTGATGTTTGGCTGAGCGTGTGGTTTCCCTGGAACTGGCTGATGCATTGCTTCAGTCTTGGCATTGATGGTAAGCCCCAAGTTGGTATACGCATCAGAAAACTTGTCGACACAGCACTCTTGAGCGAGCTTTGAGGGTGAGCAGTCACCAGCAAAAAGGAAGTCTCTGCTGATGTCTGTCTGAGCCTCAGTTTTTGCTTGGAGCCTTCTGAGGTTGAACAGTTTCGCATCAGTGCAGAATCTGATTCTGTTGTCTACATCACCATCTCTGCAGGCATCAGTCAGCATGGTGAATAACACCGGATTGAATAGCATTGGCGCCAAGACCCCGCCTGAGATGGGGAAGGGCTCGGATGTCCCTCCATTGACCTGAACTCTGGCTTGCATGCCATCACGGAATTCCTGCACTGCGATCTTCCACTGGCTCTCGCTGTTAACCGTCGAAGATCAACGAAGCAGGGGAACAGGTCAGCATTTTGCACCTGACATCTCTGTTGCAGCAAGCGTCATGTTGGTGGTCCCACGCTCTTTCCGGAGTCCACACTGGCCTTGTAGTAGGAGTCTCCTGTCAAGGCATGTTGTGAGGTGGTTGAGAAGAAGCCCGGTGAGATCTTGCCTGCCATAGACAGCAAGGATATTCCCCGACACTCGTCACAGGACAGTCGGTTTCCCTTTTGATTGTATGGATGGATGATGGATGTGTCTTTAAGTTCCTGTGGAATCGTCTCTTGCTGCCACATGAGTTGGAAGAGCTGATGGAGTTTTTCTATTAACACTGCACCACCTTCCTTGTAGGCCTGAGCTGGGATTGCATCTGACCCAGGCGACTGGCTGTCAGCGAGCTGATGTAACGCTTCCTGGGGCTCTGCTGAAGCCGGTGGAACATCCAGTGATTCACTAACAAGTACTTGGGGCAGGTAATCAATGGTTTTGTCATTTATAGTTGAAGGATGATTCAGAACACTGTTAAAGTGTTCAGCCCACCTGTGAGGAATTTTCTGTTTGTCCATGATTAGCGTGTACCCATCAGCACTACGGAGAGGGGATGATCCCGATGATGTGGGGCCATAGACTTCTTGAAGTGCAGTGTAGAAATTCTTTAGATCCATACCAATCTGCATACGCCTGGATTTAATCAGCTTTATGGAATCCTGCATCTCGCACAGTGTGTCTTGCTCAGTCCTTCGTACGTTGTTGAAGGCATCTTTTTTTGAGATGGACTTGGGGTTGCTGATGAAAGTTTTGTGGAGTCGATGTCTCTCATCCCGCTGTATGTGATGTCGACACATTTTTTCATCAAACTCGCCCCTGTGTTCTCTGCTAGCAGGCCCCGTGATCTCTGTAGCAGTGTTGTAGGTCAGTTCTCAAAGGGCAGACCAGGCAGTTTCCACATTCTGATTGTCCTGAGGGATGGAGTTTAAGTGTTCTTCCAGAGCGTCAACAAAAGACTGCTTTATGTAGCTGCTTCTCAGCTTGGAGACGTTCAGCTGTCTTGGGATTCTCATTCCTTGAGGGCATCTCTCGGGCTGTTCAGTTTAGAAATGATGAGATGGTGGTCTGTCCTGCATCCAGCACTGCACGGGGATTTGGCCACCCTTGTATCCTGCCCGTCTCTCTTCCTGACTATGACATAGTCAATTAGATGCCAGTGCTCAGCGAGGATGCATCCATCAAGTCCTGTTATGGGTGGGAAGGCGGAGGGTGAAAAACAATTCCTGTTCAGCACGTATCTGGAGTAGTGGAAGACCATTTCTGTTGCAATAGCCAACACTGTATTCCCCATCCCAGGAGGTGTTGCCAGAGCCTACTCTTGTGTAGAAATCACTAAGGGCGATATTAAATCAATAGAAAGAAGGGACATAGGATCAGAAGAGGTAGAATCCTTATGGGTAGAATTAAGAAATGGCAAGGGTAAAAAGACACTAATAGCAGTTATATACAGGCCTCCAAACAGCAGCCGGGATGTGGACTACAAGTTGCAGCTGGAAATAGAAAAAGCGTGTCAGAAGTCAATGTCAAGATAATTATGGAGGATTTTAATATGAAAGTGGATTGGGAAAGTCGGGAAGGTAATGGATCTCAGGAGAGGGAGTTTGTAGAATGCCTATAGGATGGCTTTTTGGAGCAACTTGACCAGAAGCCCACCAGGGGACCGGCTGTTTTGGATTGGGTGCTGTGTAACGAACCTGAGGCGATTAGGGAGCTGGAGGTAAAGGAACCCCTTGGAAGTAGTGATCATAATATGATTGAGTTCAGTTTCAAATTTGAAAAGGAGAAGCTGGTGTCAGGTGTATCGATATTTCAGTGGAACAGGGGAAATTACAGTGGTATGAGAGATGAACTGGCCCAAGTCGATTGGAAAAGTAAACTAAATGGAGGGATGGCAGAGCAGAATTGGATAAAATTCCTACAAGAAATAAGGAAAATGCAGGAAAAATATATTCCAAGAAGAAAGAAAATCATGAATGGAAAAATGGCACAAATGTGGCTAACGAGAGAGGTTAAGGCAAAAATAAAAGCAAAAGAAACGGCGTACAAGGAAGCAAAAATTAGTGAGAAATTGAGGACTGGAAGACTTTTAAAAACTTACAGAAGGAAACTAAGAAAGTCATTAGGAAAGAAAAGATGAATTATGAAAGGAAGTTGGCGATTAACATAAAACAGGATACTAAGAGTTTTTTTAAATATATGAAGAGTAAAAGAGTGACAAGGGTAGATACGGGACCGATTGAAAATGATGCTGGAGAAATTATAATGGATAACAAAGAGATGGTGGAGGAACTGAATGAGTATTTTGCATCAGTCTTCACAGTGGAAGACATGAGCAATATACCTGATAGCCAGAGGTATCAGGGAATAGAATTAGGTACAGTCAAGATTACTAGAGAGAAAGTGAGTGGGAAGCTAAGTGGACTAAGAATAGATAAGTCTCTCGGTCCGGATGAGGTGCACTCAAGGGTTCTGAAGGAGGTGGCTTTGGAGATTGTGGAAGCATTGGAAATGATCTTCCAGGAATCAATAGACTCTGGCATGATTCCAGAGGACTGGAAGGTCACAAATGTAGTTCTGTTATTTAAGAAAGGAGGGAGGCAGCAAAAAGAAAATTACAGACCTATTAGTCTGACATCGGTAGTTGGAAAGATATTGGAGTCAATCCTCAAGGACGAGGTTATGAAATACCTCGAGGTGCATGACAAGATAGGCCGAAGCCAGCATGGTTTCATGAAGGGAAGATCCTGTCTCACCAACCTATTGGAATTTTTTGAGGTAATCTCGAATAAGATTGACAAGGGAGAGGCTGTGGATGTTGTGTATTTGGATTTTCAAAAGGCCTTCGATAAGGTGCTGCATATGAGGCTGCTTAATAAAATGAGAGCCCATGGAATTATAGGAAAGATATTGAAATGGGTGGAGCATTGGCTGATAGGCAGAAAGCAGAGGGTGGGAATAAAGGGATCCTATTCTCATTGGTTGCCGGTTACTAGTGGTGTTCCGCAGGGGTCAGTTTTGGGGCCGCTTCTTTTTACGATGTATATCGATGATTTGGATTATGGATTAAATGGTTTTGTGGCTAAGTTTGTGGGTGACACCAAGATAGGTGGAGGAGCAGGAAATGTTGAAGAAACGGAAAGGTTGCAGAGAGACTTAGTCAGTTTAGGAGAGTGGGCAGATGAGATACAACGTTGACAAATGTACGGTTGTACATTTTGGAAGAAGAAATAATCGGGCAGATTATTATTTAGATGGGGAGAAAATTCAAAAATCGTAAGTGCAAAGGGACTTGGGGGTCCTCGTGCAGGATACCCTAAAGGTTAACCACCAAATTGGATCGGCGGTAAGGAAAGCGAATGCTATGTTGGCATTCATTTCAAGAGGAATAGTGTATAAGAGTAAAGAGGTTTTGATGAGGCTCTATGGGGCATTACTGAGACCTCATTTGGAATACTGTGTGCAGTTTTGGGCCCCCTATCTTAGAAGGTATGTACTGATGTTGGAGAGAGTTCAGAGAAGATTTACGAGGATGATTCCTGGAATGCAGGGGCTAACATATGAGGAGTGTTTGTCGGCTCTTGGATTGTATTCATTAGAGTATAGAAGAATGAGAGGGGATCTCATTGAAACATTTCGAATGTTGAAAAGGTTGGACAGAGTAGATGTGGAAAGGTTGTTTCCCTTGGTGGGTGAGTCCAGGACAAGAGGCCATAGTCTTAGAATTAGAGGGTACCCAGTTAAAACAGAGATGAGGAGAAATTTTTTTAGCCGGAGGGTCGTGGATTTGTGGAATTCATTGCCACATACAGCCGTGGAGGCCCGATCATTGAGGGTGTTTAAGGAGGAGATTGACAGGTATCTAATTAGTCAGGGTATCAAGGGTTATGGGGAAAAAGCCGGCAATTGGAACTAGATGGGTGAATAGTTTAGCTCATGGGGGAGCTGCGGAGCAGACTTGATGGGCTGAATGGCCTACTTCTGCTCCTTTGTCTTGTGATCTTGTGATAAGCTTGTCTGCTTGGGGAACAGTGGCAATAACTGAGTGCATTTCTTCACA
Organism: Mobula hypostoma; assembly: GCF_963921235.1. Taxonomy (NCBI): domain Eukaryota; kingdom Metazoa; phylum Chordata; class Chondrichthyes; order Myliobatiformes; family Myliobatidae; genus Mobula; species Mobula hypostoma. The sequence continues at coordinate 118,787,458 of NC_086101.1, forward strand.
GAACCTGTCCTTGACATCGTCCAGGTTGGTCCTGGTTGGGTGTAAGTGCTGGCGATGGTGACATGCTTCCGACCAGACGGCAGGGAGCATTTCATGGTCACAGTCATTCACACCCTTTGGAGATCCAGGAATCTCCATCTTCATTGCAAATCCAACCCCAGCCTCACGTTGGTCTTGATTTCCTCTTCCACTCCAAAAGGATAGAAATCCCGCAGAACGATAGATGCATTGAGGCCCCCCCCCTTCGTGGAAGTAACAGTAAAAGTATCGACATCCCCGCCCCCCCACCCCCCCCCCCCCACCGTCACCATGCAAGCAACAGCAAAATAACTCCAAAGTCCATCAGACACTGCGGTCCTTAACCTAGCACTTCAGTATCCCAGACAGTCCCCCTCCATCGAGGAGAGAGGGTCGCTCACAACAACGAGGGCAGAGAGCAGCAGCTCGCTGTTCCAGTGTTACAATCTTCCGCGTAGCTTCTCCAAGCAAGCCCCCGACCCGAGGACCAACAAGCTCTCGCTCTCCATCGAAAGGGAGCGAGAATAGGGTTGCTCGAGTACCGAGGCCTTTCTCTGACAGCAACCAGCGATTAGCAAACACAACGCCTGCTGTCTTGGTTCTTCAGTTGCCCAGGACACTTCAGTCGGTGAAATTGGCGTGGAGCGGGTCGCCCACACCCACACCCCATGGTCACACGCCTTCCAAGCCATTCCTGGAGATAGCGAAGTGCGAAGCCGCACAGCCGGTCGGCAATCCCACTGCTTGCGAAGAACCGCAGTTTGAAGTGTCGGTCACAGGCTCTGACAGGTTGTATGTAAATCACCTCAGTTTTGTTTTGAGTTTTGTGTGTCTTTATGAGTGCATGTATGCATGTGCTGTTTGTATGTGTACAGTGTTGTCTACCTGTAAGTACACACAGGTCATACATACCCGTGTCTCTCTCTGAATTTGGTATGAGTGTGTGTGAACACATCAGTGCCCTGACACCCCTGCTCCCAGTACATTACTGAGTTCAGTTCCCACGCCACCTCACTCTGGGCTCCGTGCCCACAGCTGGGGTGTGCACCTACTGCAGACTTGGGTGACCGGTTAGGAACACTGACGATGGCTCCCCAAAACCGGCTCGGCCAGTTCCTGTTGCCAGAGTCATGGGATGTCCGAACCAGTCAGGCGACCGTGGAGAGAGCAGATACCCCAGGCCGTACAACCAGTTCTGAGCCACAGCAAGATCGCACAAAGTACCATGACTGCTGGTCAAATCCTCTGCTGTAGTGGCGTGGGCCCACAGGGCCTTCAGCAGGGGGCACGCCCACCAGATTCATTAGTCTGGCTTGTAACACAACCTGGGAAGAAAGTTGGACTCTGGACTTTAACATTTTCCTCTGATTCAGCTGGGTGATGGTGTCATTAATGGCCAGGACACTTAACAGTGTCAATGTACAGAGGGGATCATGGGATCCAAGCCCATGGCTCCCTGAAAGTGGCCTCACAACTAGATAGGGTAAGGAAGGAAGACATACAGCACGCATGGCTTTATTAGTTGAGGTTTGGAGTTTGAGTCAGGAAGTTGTATCGAACTCTGGCTAAGCTAGTGCTTTCAGTTCCGTTCACCCTTTACAGGAAGGGTTTGGGAGGCTTTGGAGAGGGTGCAGAAGAGGTCACCAGGATCGGAGGGTATGAGCTGTAAAGAGAGATTGGACAAAGTTGGGTTATTTTCCCTGGAGTGGCGGGACCCCGGGGGAGACCTGAATACATATGAAATTAGAAGTTGTCATTCAGAAAAAACTGGGAAGTTTGGACAGGTACTTGGACGAGAGAAGTACAGAGGCAATGATCTCTACACAGGTAGATGTGACTAGGCAAAGAAAAACAAGCTAGCATGGACTAGATGGGCTGAAGGGCCTGTTTCTGTGCTGTAGTACTCTATAGCATAGAGAGTAGATGATCAGTATCTTTCTTTCTGGATAGAAATGTTAAATACTAGAGGACAAATATTTAATTATGATTCAAAGTACATTTATTATCAGTGACCCGGCTGGTGGTGTAGTGGCATCAGCGTCGGACTTCGGGACGAAAGGTCCTGAGTTCGAATCCAGCCGGCTCCCCTGCACGCTTTCCATCCGTGCTGGGTTACGAGCTGGTGGACTCTTTGGAAACTCACCCGGCAGAAGGCCATGGCAAACCACTGCTGTAACTTGCCTCGTACACGGTTCCCCACTACGTCAGAGAGGCGTGGAGGGAAATCATCCGCTAACCGGAGAGACTCCAGATGCGACGTACCTTTCCTTTTTATTATCAACATATGTATGCAGACTGGGTGGTGGGGTGGAGATGCGTCTCTACCAAAGGAGGTGTGAGGTGCTCCTTCCCTCCGCTAGCCTGCAGGTCACCCTTGGGCAAGGTGTAGCACCTGATTAGCCTCCCAACCCCCCCAGATCAGGGTCACTTAAAACCATGGGAGCAGGTGGTGGATGGTCGTATGAGTAGCCAGTGCAGATCACAAGTCCTGGTTATGTGACCACTGATCCCAGGCAGACAATCTCTGAAGCCTATTGATGATATCTGGAGGTCACATGTCTTGTAAAGACTCTGCCCGGAAGAAGGCAATGGCCAACCACTTCTGTAGAACTGCACAGTCCTCTATAAACAAGTCCAAACCACAAACCTTGCTGAATCCGACAGACTTTGGTACCTTCCTCCAGCAGCAGACCAGTCAAACACAGGCAGATGGTGCTCACCTTCCCATCTTGTCCTCGTTGATTTCGATCTTGCTCGACACTTTAATTGGCGAGAAATGGAGTTGATTGTGGGCTCATGTCCCGTCTCCAGGCTGCACGCTCTGCTCCAAACTCCCTCAGAGACAACAAAGCTCCCGACCGCTCAATCGGCACAAAACAACACCCCCTCAAAATGTAAATGACAGGTTGCAATCGCACACAGCTTCATGTAGAATCATATGTGAAAGAAGTAGTTTAGTGATCCGTCTGCAGGCTGTTTACTGGCGCCATCTTGCAAAATGAGTTGAACTGGGAAAGTTCAAAAAGAGTTGTGCAGTGCAAGTTTTCTATTTACACAGAGAATGGAGGGCGCTGTTGGAGGCAGACATGAATGAGGTGTATACGAAGTTCTTAGATAGATAGGTAAGTAAATATGCAGAGAGTGGAGGATTAGGCTGGATGTAGGCAGGTAGACTAACTTAGTCTGGCATTTAATCAGTTTGGCACAACATTGTGGGCCAACAGACCTTTCTCTGTGCTGTATTAATTGGGACACATCGAGGCTGGTACATTTTGGCCCAATTAGCAGAAGTTTCATGGAAATAATTAAAAATGTATTTTTTTTAAAAAAGACCAACTACAATTTAGCAAATTATGTGTTTAAATGAAATACAGAGCCAATTGGAACATTAGCAATACTACTGAAGTACTATAAAACTGTGAATTCGTTATCAATGGAGGAATTAATCCAGTCTACGCTGCCGTGTTCTTTTGATTGACTGTAAATGAACTAAATCAGTGCAGACTCCTAGTGCACATAATAGACTTCCTTTATACAATGCTGTCAACAACTGCATTCCCCAAATCTTCATTTTCATTGAAACATTCAAGATAATTGTCGATGCCTTCAAATTCTTCGCAACCCCTAACTTGCTGAAGTAGTGAAAATCCCGGCCATTTCTGGCATCTCTGAGCCTGAATGCTTGAAACTACAGTGAGCAAAACAGTGCATAATTGTCTCACTGCTTACTTCTCACCAACTATCAGTGACAAAAATCACAGCTTTTTGAACACAAACACTTGCAACTGAGACTATGTAAAAACTGTCGTTTTAAGCACTGTGTAGTGCCTAAGGGATACACAAGAGCACGTGACTGATGCTAGTTAGAAACTGTTCAGCAACTCTTCTTTCCCAATTAGGTGACATAGTGCCCCAAATAAATGAAGGGAGTTCTGGCTATTTTCTTGATTTGGTTTTTGTCCTTGAAGAGTTTTCCCAAATAAGCGATGGCCCAGTTAACTGGAACCCACTGTGTTCCAGTCAGGTTGGCATGGGATCTGTCGTGGCACAAGTCCCTGTTTAGCTGTATGCCCCACACAAGTATCACTACCGGCAGCACAGAGACCAGAGTTCAGTCCTGACATCTGCCTGTGTCTCTGTGTCTGTGGGGAGTCCTCCGGGATAATATAGGCATGTGAATATGTGCAGTTCGCATGTCCTCCCAGTGACCATGTGTTTCCCCTGGGTGCTTCAATTTCGCCCCCCCCCCCACACCACACCCTGACAACATGCAGGGTTGAGGAGTTAACTGGTCGCTGTAAGTAGTGGATGCGGGTAGGATCAGAGGGAGTTGGTGGGGGTGACAAAATAGGAGCGGTGTAGAAGGATGGTTGGTGGTTAGCACATTGACAATGGGCCGAGGGGAGGCTGCTATGCTGCGTGACCATCCGACGAGTCAGGGAGACCCGAACGGTGCTCCACCCTAACGTCCACTTTGCCTTGCATCCCTAGGGGCAGAAGTTTCTTGGCTGACTTTGGTCAGATGTCGATCCAGGGTGCCACCTTCGACAGGCTGAGGCGCCTGTGTACTTCAGATACTGATCCCTGTAACACCTTCCGAACCATCTGGAAACACTACTGGAGAGACGCCTTCGAGTGGAAGGAGTACACAGAGGTAGGGATACCCCCGTCCCGAACAAAAACGTTCCTCCTTTGGGGGAGGGGACAGATTCCAGCCTGGAACAGGGCAGAATAAATGGGGAGGGTGGGGGTTCCAATCAGGCTGCCCTGGTGACCCTACAAAGGCCAAGACAGGTCTCTTGCCTGAACAGATCTCCCCACGCCTGGCAGAATTAATCTCCCCCTCCCACTGATGCTTAACAGGCCCGGGAACCCCCCTCGAGTTTGAGCCAGCAAGTGCCATCGGTAAAATCCAAGTATTAACCCACAGCGCTGGTGCAGGGATTTGCAGGGAAAGACCTCACCTTCTCCCGGCAAGCACTTTGCCAGTTCCTCTTTCAAACCCTATTTCTTGTTCCCTGGCCATTCGGTTAGATCCTCAGCGGTCTCTGCTTGACAAAATGTCCAGCTGTCTTTCCTGGCTAACATCTGTTCTCCCTAGGAATCCAGCTCATTATCACTCCCGCATGGCATGAATCTTCTTGTTTCACGGCAGCAGGACTGTGCAATACGTAAAATTACTACGTTGAAAAAATCGTGCAAAAGTACCGGACACGATGGTAACGTAGAGGTTAGCACCGCGCTATCACAGCTCGGGGAGCTGGAGTTCGATACCAATACCATCTGACCGTCTTCCCCAGGGAATGCAAGGGTCTTCTCTGGGTACTCTAGTCCCCTCCCACAATCCAAAGACCTACTGGGTAGGTTAATTGGTCATTGTAAATTGCCTGTGATTAGGCTAGGGTTCAATCGGGGGTTCCTGGATCGAGGCACTGTTCTGCTCTGTAAAGATATTGTCCACAGACTCTTCATAAATCTGATGCTGTTGTTAAAACTTAGTATGGGTCCTTGGGCTCCTGAGGGTAGTTATGAGAAAGAAGGCATGTTCTGCTTTCAGTGATGAGTGCCACGTTTTCTGAAGATGTCCTTGATGGGAGCACGGGCACTGGCTGAGTCTACAGCAGTCTTTACGGAGACTGTTTTGATTCTGCGCATTGGAGCCTCCACACCAGGCTGTGTAGTCAGAACTCTGCAGCTACCTGCCAGAGTCTGTAGTGACATTACCTATCTCCTCAACCTGCAACACATTTCTCTTGTTTGATTAGAACTCGTGCAAATCTCACTAATCTTGTCTGCCTCATGAAAAATGGTCCCAGTTTAGAGCTCTCCCTCCCCTTCCCAAAGCCTCCACAGTCTCCCTGAACTGTGGAGACCAGAACAGGAACCATTCCTCTGTATATGATACCAGCTAAAAGCTTGACACCAGTTCCTTGTTTTCTCGCACAGTAGCGAGTTCTCATTGTATTGAATGGGGGAGAAAAATGCTGAGTATGGGGTGCTAAGATCTGGGCATCACTTCTTAGAAATAATAGATTTTTTGTTTAAGGCAAAGATAAGGTGATGTTTTTACTGATGGCGAGATTTCAGAATCAGAAACTGGTTAAATATCATCGACAATGGTGTGAAATTCGTTAACTTTGCAGCAGCACTACAATACAACACATAATCATAGAAAAAAGTGAATTACAAGAAGTGTGTATAGGTATATTTTATATGTGTGTGTGTATATAAACCCCCTCCCCCATAAGTTTTCATGCTTTATTGTTTTACAACATTGAATCACAGTGGATTTAATTTGGCTTTTTTGACATTGATGAACAGAAAAAGACTCTCATGTCAAAGTGAAAACAGATCTCTACAAAGTGATATAAATTAATTACAAATATAAAACACAAAATAACTGATTGCATAAGTATTCACCCCCTTTAATATGACACACCAAATTATCACTGGTGCAGCCAATTGGTTTTGAAGTCACATAGTTAGTTAAATGGAGATCACCGTGTGCAGTCAAGGTGTTTCAATTGATTGTAGTAAAAATACACCTGTATCTGGAAGGCCCAAATGCTGGTGAGTCAGTAACCTGGCAAAAACTACACCATGAAGACAAAAGAACACTCCAGGCAACCTGCAAAAAAGTTATTGAAAAACACAAGTAAGGAGATGGATAGAAGAAAATTTCCAGTTCAAGGAATATCCCTTGGAGTACAGTTAAGTTAATCATCAAGAAACGGGAAGAATATGGCAATCCAGTCTAGATCAGGCCATCCTCAAAAACTGAGTGACCGTGCAAGAAGGAAACTCATGAGGGAGGCCACCAAGAGACCTGTGACAACTCTGGAGGAGTCACAAGCTTCAGTGGCTGAGATGGGAGAGACTGTGCACACAACAACTGTTGCCCGGACGCTTCACCAGTCACAGCTTTATGGGAGAGTGGAAAAGAGAAAGCCAGGGTTGGTGGGGGGAAAAACAAATGAAATCTTAGCTAGAGTTTGGGTGAAGACATGTAGGAGACACTGAAGTCAGCTGGAAGAAGGTTCTATGTTCTGATGAAACCAAAATTGAGCTTTTTGGCTATCAGACTAAATGCTATGCTTGGCATAAGCCAAACACCGCACATCATCAAAAACACAGCATCCCTACCATGAAGCATGGTGGTGGCTGCATCATACTGTGGGGATGCTTCACTGCAGCAGGCCCTGGAAGGCTTGTGAAGATAGAGGGTAAAATGAATGCAGCAAAATACAGGGAAATCCCGGAGGAAAATCTCATGCTGTCCGCAAGAGAACTGCGACTTGGGAGAACATTTTGTTTTTCAGCAAGACAATGACCCCAAGCATAAAGTCAAAGCTACCAGGAATGGCTTAAGACAACACAGTTAATGTCCTTGAATGGCCAAGTCAGAGTCCAGATCTCAAACCAACTGAGAATTTGTGGCTGGACTTGAAAAGGGCTGTTCACTCATGATCCCCATGCAATCTGACAGAGGTTGAGCAGTTTTGCAAAGAAGAATGGGGAAAATTTGCAGTGTCCAGATGTGCAAAGCTGATAGAGACCTATCCACACAGACTCAAGGCTGTAATTGCTGCCAAAGGTGCATCTACTAAATACAGTACTGACTTGAAGGAGATAATTATGCAATCAATTATTTTGTGTTTAATAATTGTAATAAATTTAGATCACTTTGTGGAGATCTGTTTTCACCTTGACACAGTGTCAAAAAAAGCCAAATTAAATCCCCTGTGATTCATTGTGTAAAACAATAAAACATGGAAAACTTCCAAGGGGGATGAATACTTTTTATAGGCACTATATTTTTATTAAATAGTTAAATTAAATAAGAAGTGCAAAAACAGAAAAGTAGTGAAGTAGTGTTCAAGGGTTCAATGTCCATTCAGAAATCGGACGGCAGAGGGGAAGGAGCTGCCCCTGAATCGCTGAGGGTGTACCTCCTTCCTGAGTGGTAGGCTAATGACAATGACTGAAGTTGGGATGATGAGGCCATTTCTGACATGCCCTCTCCTCTATCCATCACCTGTCATGTGATCAGTGACCCCATCTCAACTTCCTGCTTTTACAGTCGGTTAACCAGGACTTCAACGAGGCCCTGCAGCAAGGCCTGGCCATCAGGCACGTGATGGTCAGCAGGAACCAGCGGTACCAGGTGGACCTCAACGCTGGATTCCAGCAGAACATCTCTACGGGCACCAAGCGGCGCATCTGCCGCCGGCCACTGTTCCAGTCGATCGTCACCCTCCTCCCGTACCTCAAGTAAGTGAGCCATGAGTCTATGGGATGGCGTTCATTTCCAGTCTTGGTGAAGAGTCTCAGCCAAAACATTGACTGTTTGTTCCCCTCCATAGACGCTGCCTGCCTAGCTGAGATCCTCTAGCATTTTGTGTGTGTTGCTGGTGTTAGTAACTCGATGGTAAATTAAATTGATAAATTAGTTTAATGTTGTCACATGTACCATGGTACAGTGGCAAACTCATCTTCCATACGAAGCAACACACACAAAATGCTGGAGGAACTCAGCAGGTCAGGCAGCATTGATGGAAATGAATAAACAGTCGACATTTCGGGCCGAGACCCCTCAGCAGGACTCTGTGTTGCTCTGGATTTCCAGCGTTAGCAGATTTTTCTCGTTTGTTGATTTGCGCACAGTTCAAATCATTACAACGGTACCGGGGATTCATCGGGTCTTGATAGGTTATAGGGGGAAGGCAGGAGAATGAGGTTGTGAAATATCACTGGGCAACAATTTTTTTCAAAAGTGCCACTTCCTCAGAATTTTTTTTTAGTTTTTGATAAACTGAACGCAAATATAATTGCAGACTACATATATCACTTGGGAATTTGGAGAAACAAGAAATTAACTTTTCAAAGTTCGAAATACATTTGCTATCAAAGTACGTATACTCCATACAACCTTGAGATTTGTCTCCTAACAGGCAGTCACGAAACAAACCCAAGAGAACCCATTTTAAAAAAGAACCTCAACCACACCAATATGCAGAGAATAGAAATTCATTATGCACACAATAACCACAAGCAAGCAGCATTCGGAACTGAAGTCCAGAAGATCACATAGTTCAGCACAGAGCCGAGTCGTAGAGGTGGACCTCAACCGGCTTGTCCCTCATCTCGGGCTCGGACACCCAACCTTTTCGATCTGGCCCAGCATCCGGACCTCTGTCCAGATATTGAGTTCACTCATCTCAATACGCTGTGGGGCCTGGACGCTGCCCGCCTCGATTCGGCCTGTAACCAACCTCTCCGATTCAGCCTTGTGCCTAAGTCTCCATCCAGACATCAAGTTCAGTCACCTCAATATGCTCTGGAGATTGGACACCACTGTAATTTATGGATCTATTTCTTTTTGAGCAATGACTCCCTTAGCACAATGGACTGATAACTTACCCATGTGCATTGAGTCTCTGTCCTCCTCATCCTCCCTCTCTCTCTCCCTCTCTCTCTCTCTCTCTCTCTCTCTCTCTGTCCCCCTCATCCTCTCTCTTTCTCTGTCCGTCCTCTCTCTTTCTCTCGTTCTCTCTGTTCTCTTCATCCTCTTCGTCCTCTCTCTCCCTCTCCCCCCATGTCAGCACACCAGTTAAAGCCATCTCCCGCATGCGTGCTTTTATTTAATTGATATGTAGTTGCACAGACACAACAGATTGGCGAGAAGTACAAACCTGAATGTCAGAGAATATCATGAACTGCACCGACAGTGAGAGGAAAGATTTAAACAGTACGGAGAAAGCCATCACAGACATTAACAAAGGGACATGTAAGTAACTGCATAGTACACTGTGAGAGACGCTTACCTGGCAAAGTTAAAGTGAAAAAACATGACGATGGCGTCAGACAGGGAAAGTTGATGAATTTGATACCACTGATGAAGTCTGGGAGTCATATATCGAGAGGGTTGAACTATACTGCAATGCTAATGATGTGGATGAGGTAAATAAAGTTGTCACACTTCTTAGCTTAATGGGTGCAAGAATGTACAGTCTCCTACATAACTTGGTAACCCCCTGAGAAGCCAACCAGCAAGATGTTCGATGAAATTGTTGCAATTTTACAAAAACGCTTGAGCCATAAACAGTTGGCAATAGCTGAGAACCGGTCAAAGATTGAAAGCATTCCTGAATACATTCTAAAACTCTGCAAACTTTCCCAGTGCTGTGACTTTAGAGATGGACTTCCTGATGCATTAAGGGACAGGTTTGTATGTGGCATGCTTAATCAAAGCACTCAAAAAGGGCTACTATCCAAAAGAATCCTAACCTTAGAACAGGCATTGACCATTGCAATAATGCTAGAGAATGCAGCAAAGATGGAACAGAACTACAGAAAAAGAGTTTAGAATGTGAAACGCATAAAATGTCCACGAATGGTGCAAAAAGCAAATCCTCCCATGATGCAAATGACTTAGTTCAAAGAAAAAGTTTTCAGAAAGTGTCACAGACAAGATCACATAGAGTGTGCAAGGCAGACAAAAACCACAACCAAAGAGAAAAACCACAGAGTGAAAAGTTTCAAACACAAAACTAAACAAATGCATAAAGTGACGGAATGTGAAACTGAATCATACAACATGGAGTCTGACACAGGTGCGCTGTCATGCCTGGAACTGCATAGCATTACAGAAGCAGATTGCAAAATCATATGGACCACAACAGATGTGTCTGTTGTAAAACTGAAAATAGAGCTAGATACAGGGCCAGGTTTGTCTATAATTCCAGAGTCTGACTACAACAGACTGTTTTCTAAGCTGCCATTAGAGAAGACCTCATAGATGCTAAAAACCTACATGGGTAAAAAAAGTGTCTCCCAAAGGCACAGTGAAAGTAAATGTGATGTATGGAGGCCAGACACAGAGTTAGAGTTTTGTGTGTTGAAAAGTGGAGGGCCAGCCCTTTTCAGATGTGAATGGTTCAGAGAAATCCTACAAGACTGGCACTTAATCAAAGCTCTCAGTGTGGCATCAACGGGCAACAGCAGCCCAAATGGTAGCACCAACCAGAGAATGGCACAGATGTGTAATGCTACTGAGAAGGACATGAAGTCCAGAATTGAACTGGATGAAGCAGCAGTACCAAGATTCCATAAAGCACGTCCAGTGCCTCACGCGCTACGTCCTAAAGTGGATGCTGAGTTGCAGAGCTTCTGGTGAACTGCTCACCTATTATGACCCATCTCTGCCCATCAGACTGGTATGTCATGCATCCCCTTATGGCATTGGAGCCATTTTGTCACACATTATGAAAGATGGATCTGAACGCCCCATTGTGTTTGCTTCAAGATCACTGACAAGCATAGAATGCAACCATGCACAGATCAACCGAGAGGCCTTTAGTCCAGTATGGGGAATAAAGAAGTTCCACCACTACCTCTATTGACAAAAGTTTATGCCGGTGACAGACCACCAGCCTCTTGTGTCCATTTTCAATCCCAGAGATGACTGCTAGCCAGTTACAACATTGGGCACTGTTCCTATTGCCCACTCTTATGGCATAGAATTCAAAGGTACATGATGGCTTATCATGTCTTCCACTATTTGCAACTGAAGTAGAAAAGGCTCCATGCTGTGACCCAGCAGAAATGTTTCACACAACATTGGTGGACCAGTTGCTGGAAACAAATTCCGAAATACAAAGAGATTCAAGGAATGACCCAAAATTGTCAAAAGTTTATGACATCACCATGCAAGGATGGCCAGCTCATGGTAATCCCATGTTTCCAGAGATCTCACTGAGGTGAGACCAACTGTCTGTGTGTCAAAGGACACTGATGTGTCGATCTCATGTTGTGGCTCCCTCTAAACTGCGCGCCAGAGCATTAGAAAATCTGCATGAAGGACACCTGGGTACAGTTAAGATGAAGGGTCTCACCTGGAAATACATGTGGTGGCCGGGAATAGCTAGATAGATTGAAGATTTACCCAAAAGCTGTTCAGGATGCACCCCCACAGGCACCATTACACCTGTGGACGTGTCACCAGGGCAAAGAGGACATATTGACTTTGCTGGGCCATTCATAGCCTCCACATTACAGGGAAGGCGTGTATATTTGAATTTGGTTTCCGAAAGAGAAATTGAATGTTTTGTACATATACAGTTTTATGTTGCATTAGTCTAAAGGGGGAGGAAGTGTAATGTATGGATCTATTTCTTTTAGAGCAATGACTCCCCTTAGCACTACATATGGACTGGTAACTTACCTATGCACATTGATCTATTGTCTAGGCATGCGTATTGATTCTCTGTCTCTCTGTCTAGTTAAAGACATCTCCCGTGCGCATGCTTGTATTTAATTCATATGTAGTGCCGCTGTCTCGATTTGGCTGAAACTGACTTCTCCAATTTGGCCCGGCACTTAAAATGATCAAACCTCGGGTCTTCCTCATTCTCGGAAATGAGCCCACTGCCTCACCTTGCCTCAGTTCTGCCACATCGAATTGCCTCCAAGTTCAAAGGGAAGTTAGACTGTAGCTTGCCGTGATCGTTTGCCAGAAAAAGTGTCATAACAAAGTATTTAGATGTTTTTCTTCAGCCAGAAGTCACTGAGGTTCACCAGTGCCTTCTTAAACCCGATTATTAAATATAATGCATTTAATTGCATTACAGTGCTGACACTTTGTAATAGTTCAACTAAACTAAAAATGTTTTGGTGATGATTTTCATTTGTACTCAGTGTCTGAGGCTTCTCACTTAAGTGTCCAACAATAATCAGCCAGCATTGATGGATTCCAGTTCCCCTGATACTATTACTCCATGACCGCAATGTCCTGGTGAAACCTCTCACCGTGCTCGTCACTGACAGTGCCGAGATTTGCAGGGAAGAATTCTAAATGGGAATGCAGGAAATGAATCTTTAGCGACATGTTGTACTTCATGGTTTTGTGTGTTTGAAGCATGTTGCCAACCAGCTGCACATAGTTTGGTGCTCTGTAGTTGCCAAGAGAATTTTCAACAACATCTCTGAATGCCTTCCATACAATTTTCTCCGGTCCCACTAGCAGTTCTTTGAATTGCCTGTCATTGATGACCTGTTTGATTCGTGGACCAACAAAATGCCTTCCTTAATCTTGACATCAGTAATTCTGACTTGAATTATGAATTGAAATAACAAATATGGTCGATATAAAAAAAAGTGGTGAGTGATAGGGAAATTCCATGGTGATTTTCATGATAAGCAGCCCAAAATCCACAAGATGCACCCAAACGTATTCAGGAAGCAAAATCTTTGTTGTCAGTGAAATAATCAGTAATGATTGAGTGGTGGAACAGACTCGATGGGCTGAATGGCCTAATTCTGATCTTGTGTGACAATAACTAAATGTCTCAAATCTAACAGCAAGTCTCTTTCTCCAGGACCCTGTCGGGAGGTCCCGACCTAAACTCCTCGGCGCCGAGTGGGAACACCACAACTCCATCACCCGCATCCAACAGCAGCCAGGGTTACCCTGAAACCTGGATCCCCATGGACCCGAACGTGGACTTCATCAAAGTGCCCATGGCCCTTGACGATAAAGCCTACGGCGTGGTCTACCGGCTCTTCCACAAGACCATGCCCGAGACCAAGTTTCTCATCCTCGGCATACAGCGGGTGCAGAACCAGTTCCTCTGGGACAAGTACAAAAGGTAACGGTGGGGGCTTTTGGCAGCACCAGAGGATTCACCGGTCCTATCCTGTACCGCCCCATCCCATCCTGGTGACATTGGTGGCCAAGGCCCTGAGCTCCGAACTGTTCACCCCAGTCTCTCTCTGTCTGTTCATAAGACACTCCTTCCCTCCGCTAGCCTGCAGGTCACCCTTGGGCAGGGTGTAGCACCTGCTTAGCCTCCCCACCCTGACCGGGGTCACGAGGAGCCCTGGGAGCAGCTGGTGTGCGTCACGAGTCCCGGTTATGCAACCAGTGACGCCCACCAACAACCATATGGATGAACGGGAAACGGAGGGCTCTGTAGGAGGGGCAGGTTTGATTGAGCTTGGTATTGGTTTAAGGGTCAGCACGACATTGTGGGCTGAAGGGCCTGTACTGCACCATGTAAATCAGCCATTGTCAAACAGCGGAGCGGCCTCGATGGGGGAACAGCCTGATTCTACTCCTGTGCTCTGTGCTCTAAATGTAGAGAATCCACCCCCCACCCCCCCAGAGTCAACAGTCATTGTAGACACAACTCGACTTGACCTGGTACTGCACCGTGCCAACGTGGCATCACTGCGTCGGAGTTCACACAGACGCCTGACCAGGTCAAAGTGACAGATTCCATCTCCTGAAGCAGAGGCTATGCAATCGTCGAGTCATGACTGCTGTGTCCTGACCGAGATTCCCAGCCAAGCCAGTCCCATCTGCTCATGTTTGGTCTGTATCCCTTTAAACCTTCCCCATCCATGCACCTGTCCAGGTGTCTTTGAAATGTCCATCATACACCTGTCCCAACCACCTCCTCTGGCAGCTCGTTCCATAGCCTCAGCACCCTCTGCGTCGAAAAAGTCCCCAGCAGGTTCCTGCTGAACGTTCACCCCCTCCCAGCTCAAAACTATCCCCTCCAGCCTTTGATTTTGATTTGGAAATCCGAGTGTCCGGGGTGGTGAGGCAGCAACCATAGCAGCTGTGGCACTGTGCAGTGTGGAGGAGCATTGCACAGAGACAGGGAGACGGAGAGGGGGATGGAGAGAAAGACGGACAGGCAGATGGGGAGAGAGAGAGACGGAGAGGGGGATGGGGAGAGAGAGAGACGGAGAGGGGGATGGGGAGAGAGACGGAGAGGGGGATGGGGAGAGAGAGAGACGGAGAGGGGGATGGGGAGAGAGACGGAGAGGGGGATGGGGAGAGAGAGAGACGGAGAGGGGGAGCAGAGGGGGATGGGGAGAGAGAGACGGAGAGGGGGATGGGGAGAGAGAGAGAGACGGAGAGGGGGAGGAGAGGGGGATGGGGAGAGAGAGACGGAGAGGGGGATGGGGAGAGAGAGAGAGACGGAGAGGGGGCGGAGAGGGGGATGGGGAGAGAGAGACGGAGAGGGGGATGGGGAGAGAGAGAGACGGAGAGGGGGATGGGGAGAGAGAGAGACGGAGAGGGGGATAGGGAGAGAGAGGGGCGGAGAGGGGGATGGGGAGAGAGAGGGGCGGAGAGGAGGATGGGGAGAGAGAGATGGAGAGGGGGATGGGGAGAGAGAGAGACGGAGAGGGGGATGGGGAGAGAGAGACGGAGAGGGGTATGGGGAGAGAGAGAGACGGAGAGGGGGATAGGGAGAGAGAGGGGCGGAGAGGGGGATGGGGAGAGAGAGGGGCGGAGAGGGGGATGGGGAGAGAGAGACGGAGAGGGGGATGGGGAGAGAGAGAGACGGAGAGGGGGATGGGGAGAGAGAGAGACGGAGAGGGGGATAGGGAGAGAGAGGGGCGGAGAGGGGGATGGGGAGAGAGAGGGGCGGAGAGGGGGATGGGGAGAGAGAGACGGAGAGGGGGATGGGGAGAGAGAGAGACGGAGAGGGGGATGGGGAGAGAGAGAGACGGAGAGGGGGATGGGGAGAGAGAGGGGCGGAGAGGGGGATGGGGAGAGAGAGAGAGACGGAGAGGGGGATGGGGAGAGAGAGAGACGGAGAGGGGGATGGGGAGAGAGAGAGACGGAGAGGGGGATGGGGAGAGAGAGAGACGGAGAGGGGGATGGGGAGAGAGACGGAGAGGGGGATGGGGAGAGAGAGAGACGGAGAGGGGGATGGGGAGAGAGACGGAGAGGGGGATGGGGAGAGAGAGAGACGGAGAGGGGGAGCAGAGGGGGATGGGGAGAGAGAGACGGAGAGGGGGATGGGGAGAGAGAGAGAGACGGAGAGGGGGAGGAGAGGGGGATGGGGAGAGAGAGACGGAGAGGGGGATGGGGAGAGAGAGAGAGACGGAGAGGGGGCGGAGAGGGGGATGGGGAGAGAGAGAGACGGAGAGGGGGATGGGGAGAGAGAGAGACGGAGAGGGGGATGGGGAGAGAGAGAGACGGAGAGGGGGATAGGGAGAGAGAGGGGCGGAGAGGGGGATGGGGAGAGAGAGGGGCGGAGAGGAGGATGGGGAGAGAGAGATGGAGAGGGGGATGGGGAGAGAGAGAGACGGAGAGGGGGATGGGGAGAGAGAGAGACGGAGAGGGGTATGGGGAGAGAGAGAGACGGAGAGGGGGATAGGGAGAGAGAGGGGCGGAGAGGGGGATGGGGAGAGAGAGGGGCGGAGAGGGGGATGGGGAGAGAGAGACGGAGAGGGGGATGGGGAGAGAGAGAGACGGAGAGGGGGATGGGGAGAGAGAGAGACGGAGAGGGGGATAGGGAGAGAGAGGGGCGGAGAGGGGGATGGGGAGAGAGAGGGGCGGAGAGGGGGATGGGGAGAGAGAGACGGAGAGGGGGATGGGGAGAGAGAGAGACGGAGAGGGGGATGGGGAGAGAGAGAGACGGAGAGGGGGATGGGGAGAGAGAGGGGCGGAGAGGGGGATGGGGAGAGAGAGAGAGACGGAGAGGGGGATGGGGAGAGAGAGAGACGGGGGGGAGAGAGAGAGACGGAGAGGGGGGCGGAGAGAGAGAGACGGAGAGGGGGATGGGGAGAGAGAGAGACAGAGAAGGGGATGGGTAGAGAGAGAGAGAGACGGAGAGGGGGATGGGGAGAGAGAGAGAGAGACGGAGAGGGGGATGGGGAGAGAGAGAGAGAGACGGAGAGGGGGATGGGGAGAGAGAGAGACGGGGGGGAGAGAGAGAGAAGGATAGGGGGGCGGAGAGAGAGAGACGGAGAGGGGGATGGGGAGAGAGAGAGACAGAGAAGGGGATGGGTAGAGAGAGACGGAGAGGGGGATGGGTAGAGAGAGACGGAGAGGGGGATGGGGAGAGAGAGAGGCGGAGAGGGGGATGGGGAGAGAGACGGAGAGGGGGATGGGGAGAGAGAGACGGAGAGGGGGATGGGTAGAGAGAGACGGAGAGGGGGATGGGGAGAGAGAGAGACGGAGAGGGGGATGGGGAGAGAGAGAGACGGAGAGGGGGATGGGGAGAGAGAGACAGAGAGGGGGATGGGGAGAGAGAGACAGAGAGGGGGATGGGGAGAGAGAGAGATGGAGAGGCGGATGGGGAGAGAGAGAGACAGAGAGGGGGATGGGGAGAGAGTGAGAGACGGGGAGAGGGATGGGGAGAGAGTGAGAGACGGGGAGGGGGATGGGGAGAGAGAGAGACGGAGAGGGGGATGGGGAGAGAGAGACAGACGGAGAGGGGGATGGGGAGAGAGAGAGACAGAGAGAGAGACGGAGAGGGGGATGGGGAGAGAGAGAGAGACGGAGAGGGGGATTGGGAGAGAGAGAGACGGAGAGGGGGGTGGAGAGAGTGAGACGGAGAGGGGGATGGGGAGACAGAGACAGAGGGGGCGGAGAGAGAGAGACGGAGGGGGGATGGGGAGAGAGAGAGACGGAGAGGGGGATGGGGAGAGAGAGAGACAGAGAGGGGGATGGGGAGAGAGAGAGACAGAGAGGGGGATGGGGAGAGAGAGAGACGGAGAGGGGGATGGGGAGAGAGAGAGAGACGGAGAGGGGGATGGGGAGAGAGAGAGACAGAGAGGGGGATGGGGAGAGAGAGAGACGGAGAGGGGGATGGGGAGAGAGAGAGACGGAGGGGGGATGGGGAGAGAGAGAGACGGACAGTGGGATGGGGAGAGAGAGAGACGGAGAGGGGGGCAGAGAGAGAGACAGAGAGAGAGACGGAGAGGGGGATGGGTAGAGAGAGAGACAGAGGGGATGGGGAGAGAGAGAGATGGAGAGGGGGATGGGGAGACAGAGACGGCTAGGGGGCGGAGAGAGAGAGACGGAGAGGGGGGCAGAGAGAGAGAGACGGACAGGGGATGGGAGAGAGAGAGACGGAGAGGGGGGCAGAGAGAGAGAGACGGACAGGGGATGGGAGAGAGAGAGACGGAGAGGGGGGCAGAGAGAGAGAGACGGACAGGGGATGGGAGAGAGAGAGACGGAGAGGGGGGCAGAGAGAGAGAGACGGACAGGGGATGGGAGAGAGAGAGACGGAGAGGGGGGCAGAGAGAGAGAGACGGACAGGGGATGGGAGAGAGAGAGACGGAGAGGGGGGCAGAGAGAGAGAGACGGACGGGGATGGGGAGAGAGAGATACGGAGAGGGGAGTGGGGAGAGAGTGAGAGACGGAGAGGGGGATGGGGAGAGGGAGAGATGGAGAGGGGGATGGGGAGAGGGAGAGATGGAGAGGGGGATGGGGAGAGAGAGACAGAGAGGGGGGCAGATAAAGAGAGATGGAGAGGGGGGCGAACAGAGAGAGACGGAGAGGGGGGCATAGACAGAGAGACGGAGAGGGGGATGGGGAGAGAGAGAGACGGAGAGGGGGATGGGGAGAGAGAGAGACGGAGAGGGGGATGGGGAGAAAGAGAGAGACAGAGAGGGGGATGGGGAGAGAGACGGAGAGGGGGATGGGGAGAGAGAGAGACGGAGAGGGGGATGGGGAGAGAGAGAGAGACGGAGAGGGGGATTGGGAGAGAGAGAGACGGAGAGGGGGATGGGGAGAGAGAGAGACGGAGAGGGGGATGGGGAGAGAGAGAGAGACGGAGAGGGGGATTGGGAGAGAGAGAGACGGAGAGGGGGATGGGGAGAGAGAGAGAGACGGAGAGGGGGATGGGGAGAGAGTGAGACGGAGAGGGGGATGGGGAGAGAGAGACAGAGAGGGGGCGGAGAGAGAGAGACGGAGGGGGATGGGGAGAGAGAGAGACGGACAGGGAGATGGGGAGAGAGAGAGACGGAGAGGGGGGCAGAGAGAGAGACAGAGAGAGAGACGGAGAGGGGGATGGGTAGAGAGAGAGACGGAGAGGGGGATGGGGAGAGAGAGAGACGGACAGGGAGATGGGGAGAGAGAGAGACGGAGAGGGGGGCAGAGAGAGAGACAGAGAGAGAGACGGAGAGTGGGATGGGTAGAGAGAGAGATGGAGAGGGGGATGGGGAGAGAGAGAGATGGAGAGGGGGATGGGGAGGCAGAGACGGAGAGGGGGCGGAGAGAGAGAGACGGAGGGGGGATGGGGAGAGAGAGAGATGGAGAGGGGGGCAGAGAGAGAGACGGACGGGATGGGACAGAGAGAGACGGAGAGGGAGCGGAGACAGCGAGACGGACAGGGGGATGGGGAGAGAGAGATACGGAGAGGGGAGTGGGGAGAGAGACGGAGAGGGGGATGGGGAGAGAGAGACGGAGAGGGGGATGGGGAGAGGGAGAGACGGAGAGGGGGATGGGGAGAGGGAGAGACGGAGAGGGGGATGGGGAGAGAAAGAGACAGAGAGGGGGGCAGATAAAGAGAGACGGAGAGCGGGGCGAAGAGAGAGAGACGGAGAGGGGGGCGTAGACAGAGAGACGGAGAGGGTGATGGGGAGAGAGAGACGGAGAGGGGGATGGGGAGAGAGAGACGGAGAGGGGGATGGGAAGAAAGAGAGAGACGGAGAGGGGATGGGGAGAGAGAGAGAGACGGAGAGGGGGGCAGAGAGAGAGAGAGACGGAGAGGGGGATGGGGAGAGAGACAGACGGAGAGGGGGATGGGGAGAGAGAGGGAGACGGAGAGGGGGATGGGGAGAGAGAGGGAGACGGAGAGGGGGATGGGGAGAGAGAAACGGAGAGGGGGATGGGGAGAGAGCGAGACGGAGAGGGGGATAGGGAGAGAGACGGAGAGGGGGACGGGGAGAGAGAGAGACGGAGAGGGGGATAGGGAGAGAGACGGAGAGGGGGGCAGAGAGAGAGAGAGACGGAGAGGGGGATGGGGAGAGAGACAGACGGAGAGGGGGATGGGGAGAGAGAGGGAGACGGAGAGGGGGATGGGGAGAGAGAGGGAGACGGAGAGGGGGATGGGGAGAGGGAGAGACGGAGAGGGGGATGGGGAGAGAGACGGAGAGGGGGATGGGGAGAGAGCGAGACGGAGAGGGGGATGGGGAGAGAGACGGAGAGGGGGACGGGGAGAGAGAGAGACGGAGTAGAGGGATGGGGAGAGAGAAGGACAGGTGGACGGGGAGGGAGAGAGACAGAGAGGTGGATGCGGAGAGAGAGAGACTGAGAGGGGGATGGGGAGAGAGAGAGAGACAGAGAGGGGGATGAGGAGAGAGAGAGACGGAGAGGGGGATGGGGAGAGAGAGAGACAGAGTAGGGGGATGGGGAGAGAGACGGACAGGCGGATGGGCAGAGAGAGAGACGGAGAGGGAAATGGGGAGAGAGTGAGACGGAGAGGAGGATGGGGAGAGAGGGAGATGGGGAGAGAGAGAGACGGAGAGGGGGATGGGGAGAGAGAGACAGGGGGCAGAGAGAGAGAGATGGAGAGGCGGGCGAAGAGAGAGAGACGAAGAGGGGGATAGGGAGAGAGAGAGACGGAGAGGGGGATGGGGAGAGAGAGAGACGGAGAGGAGGATGGGGAGGGAGAGAGACAGAGAGGGGGATGGGGAGAGAGAGAGACGGACAGGGGGATGGGGAGAGAGAGAGAGATGGAGAGGGGGATGGGGAAAGAGAGAGAGACGGAGAGGGGGATGGGGAGAGAGAGAGACGGAGAGGGGGATGGGGGAGAGAGAGATGGAGAGGGGGATGGCGAGAGAGATGGAGAGGGGGATGGGGAGAGAGACGGAGAGGGGGACGGGGAGAGAGAGACGGAGTAGGGGGATGTGGAGACGGACAGACAGGCGGATGGGGAGAGAGAGAGACGGAGAGGGGAATGGGGAGAGAGAGACGGAGAGGGGGATGGGGAGAGAGACGGAGAGGGAGATGGGGAGAGAGAGAGACGGAGAGGGGGATGGGGAGAGAGAGAGACAGAGAGGGGGATGGGGAGAGAGAGACGGAGAGGGGGATGGGGAGAGAGAGAGAGATGGAGAGGGGGATGGGGAGAGAGAGAGACAGAGAGGGGGATGGGGAGAGAGAGACGGAGAGGGGGATGGGGAGAGAGAGAGAGACGGACAGGCGGATGGGGAGAGAGAGAGACGGAGAGGGGAATGGGGAGAGAGAGACGGAGAGGGGGATGGGGAGAGAGACGGAGAGGGAGATGGGGAGAGAGAGAGACGGAGAGGGGGATGGGGAGAGAGAGAGACAGAGAGGGGGATGGGGAGAGAGAGACGGAGAGGGGGATGGGGAGAGAGAGAGAGACGGAGAGGGGGATTGGGAGAGAGAGAGACGGAGAGGGGGGTGGAGAGAGTAAGACGGAGAGGGGGATGGGGAGACAGAGACAGAGGGGGCGGAGAGAGAGAGACGGAGGGGGGATGGGGAGAGAGAGAGATGGACAGGGGGATGGGGAGAGAGAGAGACGGAGGGGGGATGGGGAGAGAGAGAGACGGAGAGGGGGATGGGGAGAGAGAGAGACGGAGAGGGGGATGGGGGAGAGAGAGATGGAGAGGGGGATGGCGAGAGAGATGGAGAGGGGGATGGGGAGAGAGACGGAGAGGGGGACGGGGAGAGAGAGACGGAGTACGGGGGATGTGGAGACGGACAGACAGGCGGATGGGGAGAGAGAGAGACGGAGAGGGGAATGGGGAGAGAGAGACGGAGAGGGGGATGGGGAGAGAGACGGAGAGGGAGATGGGGAGAGAGAGAGACGGAGAGGGGGATGGGGAGAGAGAGAGACGGAGAGGGGGATGGGGAGAGAGAGACGGAGAGGGGGATGGGGAGAGAGAGACGGAGAGGGGGATGGGGACAGAGACGGAGAGGGGGATGGGGAGGGAGAGAGACGGAGAGGGGGATGGGGAGAGAGACGGAGAGGGGGATGGGGAGAGAGACGGAGAGGGGGATGGGGAGAGAGAGAGACAGAGAGGGGGATGGGGAGAGAGAGACGGAGAGGGGGATGGGGAGAGAGAGAGAGATGGAGAGGGGGATGGGGAGAGAGAGAGACAGAGAGGGGGATGGGGAGAGAGAGAGAGACGGAGAGGGGGATGGGGAGAGAGAGAGAGACGGACAGGCGGATGGGGAGAGAGAGAGACGGAGAGGGGAATGGGGAGAGAGAGACGGAGAGGGGGATGGGGAGAGAGACGGAGAGGGAGATGGGGAGAGAGAGAGACGGAGAGGGGGATGGGGAGAGAGAGAGACAGAGAGGGGGATGGGGAGAGAGAGACGGAGAGGGGGATGGGGAGAGAGAGAGACAGAGAGGGGGATGGGGAGAGAGAGACGGAGAGGGGGATGGGGAGAGAGAGAGACAGAGAGGGGGATGGGGAGAGAGAGACGGAGAGGGGGATGGGGAGAGAGAGAGACGGAGAGGGGGATGGGGAGAGAGAGAGACAGAGAGGGGGATGGGGAGAGAGAGAGACGGAGAGGGGGAGGGGGAGAGAGAGAGACAGAGAGGGGGATGGGGAGAGAGAGACGGAGAGGGGGATGGGGAGAGAGAGAGAGACGGAGAGGGGGATTGGGAGAGAGAGAGACGGAGAGGGGGGTGGAGAGAGTAAGACGGAGAGGGGGATGGGGAGACAGAGACAGAGGGGGCGGAGAGAGAGAGACGGAGGGGGGATGGGGAGAGAGAGAGACGGAGGGGGGATGGGGAGAGAGAGAAACGGAGAGGGGGGCAGAGAGAGAGACAGAGAGAGAGACGGAGAGGGGGATGGGTAGAGAGAGAGACAGAGGGGATGGGGAGAGAGAGAGACGGAGAGGGGGGCGGAGAGAGAGAGACGGAGAGGGGGGCAGAGAGAGAGAGACGGACAGGGGGATGGGGAGAGAGAGAGACGGAGAGGGGGGCAGAGAGAGAGAGACGGACGGGGATGGGGAGAGAGAGATACGGAGAGGGGAGTGGGGAGAGAGTGAGAGACGGAGAGGGGGGCAGAGAGAGAGAGACGGACAGGGGGATGGGTAGAGAGAGAGACAGAGGGGATGGGGAGAGAGAGAGACGGAGAGGGGGGCGGAGAGAGAGAGACGGAGAGGGGGGCAGAGAGAGAGAGACGGACAGGGGGATGGGGAGAGAGAGAGACGGAGAGGGGGGCAGAGAGAGAGAGACGGACGGGGGGATGGGGAGAGAGAGAGACGGAGAGGGGGGCAGAGAGAGAGAGACGGACAGGGGGATGGGGAGAGAGAGAGACGGAGAGGGGGGCAGAGAGAGAGAGACGGACGGGGATGGGGAGAGAGAGAGACGGAGAGGGGGATGGGGGAGAGAGAGATGGAGAGGGGGATGGCGAGAGAGATGGAGAGGGGGATGGGGAGAGAGACGGAGAGGGGGATGGGGAGAGAGATGGAGAGGGGGATGGGGAGAGAGACGGAGAGGGGGACGGGGAGAGAGAGACGGAGTAGGGGGATGTGGAGACGGACAGACAGGCGGATGGGGAGAGAGAGAGACGGAGAGGGGAATGGGGAGAGAGAGACGGAGAGGGGGATGGGGAGAGAGACGGAGAGGGAGATGGGGAGAGAGAGAGACGGAGAGGGGGATGGGGAGAGAGAGAGACGGAGATGGGGATGGGGAGAGAGAGAGACAGAGAGGGGGATGGGGAGAGAGAGACGGAGAGGGGGATGGGGAGAGAGAGAGAGATGGAGAGGGGGATGGGGAGAGAGAGAGACAGAGAGGGGGATGGGGAGAGAGAGAGAGACGGAGAGGGGGATGGGGAGAGAGAGAGAGACGGAGAGGGGGATGGGGAGAGAGAGAGACGGAGAGGGGGATGGGGAGAGAGAGAGAGACGGAGAGGGGGATGGGGAGAGAGAGAGAGACGGAGAGGGGGATGGGGAGAGAGAGAGAGACGGACAGGCGGATGGGGAGAGAGAGAGACGGAGAGGGGAATGGGGAGAGAGAGACGGAGAGGGGGATGGGGAGAGAGACGGAGAGGGGGATGGGGAGAGAGAGAGACAGAGAGGGGGATGGGGAGAGAGAGACGGAGAGGGGGATGGGGAGAGAGAGAGAGACGGAGAGGGGGATGGGGAGGGAGAGAGACGGAGAGGGAGATGGGGAGAGAGAGAGACGGAGAGGGGGATGGGGAGAGAGAGAGACAGAGAGGGGGATGGGGAGAGAGAGACGGAGAGGGGGATGGGGAGAGAGAGAGACGGAGAGGGGGGTGGAGAGAGTAAGACGGAGAGGGGGATGGGGAGACAGAGACAGAGGGGGCGGAGAGAGAGAGACGGAGGGGGGATGGGGAGAGAGAGAGACGGAGGGGGGATGGGGAGAGAGAGAAACGGAGAGGGGGGCAGAGAGAGAGACAGAGAGAGAGACGGAGAGGGGGATGGGGAGAGAGAGAGACGGAGAGGGGGGCGGAGAGAGAGAGACGGAGAGGGGGGCGGAGAGAGAGAGACGGAGAGGGGGGCGGAGAGAGAGAGACGGAGAGGGGGATGGGGAGAGAGAGAGAGACGGACGGGGATGGGGAGAGAGAGATACGGAGAGGGGAGTGGGGAGAGAGTGAGAGACGGAGAGGGGGATGGGGAGAGGGAGAGATGGAGAGGGGGATGGGGAGAGGGAGAGACGGAGAGGGGGATGGGGAGAGAGAGAGACGGAGAGGGGGGCGGAGAGAGAGAGACGGAGAGGGGGGCAGAGAGAGAGAGACGGACGGGGATGGGGAGAGAGAGATACGGAGAGGGGAGTGGGGAGAGAGTGAGAGACGGAGAGGGGGATGGGGAGAGGGAGAGATGGAGAGGGGGATGGGGAGAGGGAGAGATGGAGAGGGGGATGGGGAGAGAGAGACAGAGAGGGGGGCAGATAAAGAGAGATGGAGAGGGGGCGAACAGAGAGAGACGGAGAGGGGGGTGGGGAGAGAGAGAGACGGAGAGGGGGATGGGGAGAAAGAGAGAGACAGAGAGGGGGATGGGGAGAGAGACGGAGAGGGGGATGGAGAGAGAGACGGAGAGGGGGATGGGGAGAGAGAGTGAGACGGAGAGGGGGATGGGGAGAGAGAGAGACGGAGAGGGGGATGGGGAGAGAGACGGAGAGGGGGATGGGGAGAGAGAGAGACGGAGAGGGGGATGGGGAGAGAGACGGAGAGGGGGATGGGGAGAGAGAGAGACGGAGAGGGGGATGGGGAGAGAGACGGAGAGGGGGATGGGGAGAGAGAGAGACGGAGAGGGGGATGGGGAGAGAGACGGAGAGGGGGATGGGGAGAGAGAGAGAGACGGAGAGGGGGATGGGGAGAGAGAGAGAGACGGAGAGGGGGATTGGGAGAGAGAGAGACGGAGAGGGGGGTGGGGAGAGAGAGAGACGGAGAGGGGGATGGGGAGAGAGACGGAGAGGGGGATGGGGAGAGAGAGAGACGGAGAGGGGGATGGGGAGAGAGAGAGAGACGGAGAGGGGGATTGGGAGAGAGAGAGACGGAGAGGGGGGTGGAGAGAGTGAGACGGAGAGGGGGATGGGGAGAGAGAGAGACGGAGAGGGGGGTGGAGAGAGAGAGACGGAGAGGGGGGTGGGGAGAGTGAGACGGAGAGGGGGAGGGGGAGAGAGAGAGACGGAGAGGGGGGTGGGGAGAGAGAGAGACGGAGAGGGGGATGGGGAGAGTGAGACGGAGAGGGGGATGGGGAGAGAGTGAGACGGAGAGGGGGATGGGGAGAGAGTGAGACGGAGAGGGGGGTGGAGAGAGTGAGACGGAGAGGGGGATGGGGAGAGTGAGACGGAGAGGGGGATGGGGAGAGAGAGAGAGACGGACAGGCGGATGGGGAGAGAGAGAGACGGAGAGGGGGGTGGAGAGAGTGAGACGGAGAGGGGGATGGGGAGAGTGAGACAGAGAGGGGGCGGAGAGAGAGAGACGGAGGGGGATGGGGAGAGAGAGAGACGGACAGGGAGATGGGGAGAGAGAGAGACGGAGAGGGGGGCAGAGAGAGAGACAGAGAGAGAGACGGAGAGGGGGATGGGTAGAGAGAGAGACGGAGAGGGGGATGGGGAGAGGCAGAGACGGACAGGGAGATGGGGAGAGAGAGAGACGGAGAGGGGGGCAGAGAGAGAGACAGAGAGAGAGACGGAGAGGGGGATGGGTAGAGAGAGAGATGGAGAGGGGGATGGGGAGAGAGAGAGATGGAGAGGGGGATGGGGAGAGAGACAGAGAGGGGGATGGGGAGAGAGAGATGGAGAGGGGGATGGGGAGAGAGAGAGATGGAGAGGGGGATGGGGAGGCAGAGACGGAGAGGGGGCGGAGAGAGAGAGACGGAGGGGGGATGGGGAGAGAGAGAGATGGAGAGGGGGGCAGAGAGAGAGACGGACGGGATGGGACAGAGAGAGACGGAGAGGGAGCGGAGACAGCGAGACGGACGGGGATGGGGAGAGAGAGATACGGAGAGGGGAGTGGGGAGAGAGACGGAGAGGGGGATGGGGAGAGAGAGACGGAGAGGGGGATGGGGAGAGGGAGAGACGGAGAGGGGGATGGGGAGAGGAGAGAGACGGAGAGGGGGATGGGGAGAGAAAGAGACAGAGAGGGGGGCAGATAAAGAGAGACGGAGAGCGGGGCGAAGAGAGAGAGACGGAGAGGGGGGCGTAGACAGAGAGACGGAGAGGGGGATGGGGAGAGAGAGACGGAGAGGGGGATGGGGAGAGAGAGACGGAGAGGGGGATGGGAAGAAAGAGAGAGACGGAGAGGGGATGGGGAGAGAGAGAGAGACGGAGAGGGGGGCAGAGAGAGAGAGAGACGGAGAGGGGGATGGGGAGAGAGACAGACGGAGAGGGGGATGGGGAGAGAGAGGGAGACGGAGAGGGGGATGGGGAGAGAGAGGGAGACGGAGAGGGGGATGGGGAGAGAGAGAGACGGAGAGAGGGGGATGGGGAGTGAGAAACGGAGAGGGGGATGGGGAGAGAGCGAGACGGAGAGGGGGATGGGGAGAGAGACGGAGAGGGGGACGGGGAGAGAGAGAGACGGAGTAGAGGGATGGGGAGAGAGAAGGACAGGTGGACGGGGAGGGAGAGACACAGAGAGGTGGATGCGGAGAGAGAGAGACTGAGAGGGGGATGGGGAGAGAGAGAGAGACAGAGAGGGGGATGAGGAGAGAGAGAGACGGAGAGGGGGATGGGGAGAGAGAGAGACAGAGTAGGGGGATGGGGAGAGAGACGGACAGGCGGATGGGCAGAGAGAGAGACGGAGAGGGAAATGGGGAGAGAGTGAGACGGAGAGGAGGATGGGGAGAGAGGGAGATGGGGAGAGAGAGAGACGGAGAGGGGGATGGGGAGAGAGAGACAGGGGGCAGATAGAGAGAGATGGAGAGGGGGGCGAAGAGAGAGAGACGAAGAGGGGGATAGGGAGAGAGAGAGACGGAGAGGGGGATGGGGAGAGAGAGAGACGGAGAGGAGGATGGGGAGGGAGAGAGACAGAGAGGGGGATGGGGAGAGAGAGAGACGGACAGGGGGATGGGGAGAGAGAGAGAGATGGAGAGGGTGATGGGGAAAGAGAGAGAGACGGAGAGGGGGATGGGGAGAGAGAGAGACGGAGAGGGGGATGGGGGAGAGAGAGATGGAGAGGGGGATGGCGAGAGAGATGGAGAGGGGGATGGGGAGAGAGACGGAGAGGGGGACGGGGAGAGAGAGACGGAGTAGGGGGATGTGGAGACGGACAGACAGGCGGATGGGGAGAGAGAGAGACGGAGAGGGGAATGGGGAGAGAGAGACGGAGAGGGGGATGGGGAGAGAGACGGAGAGGGAGATGGGGAGAGAGAGAGACGGAGAGGGGGATGGGGAGAGAGAGAGACAGAGAGGGGGATGGGGAGAGAGAGACGGAGAGGGGGATGGGGAGAGAGAGAGAGATGGAGAGGGGGATGGGGAGAGAGAGAGACAGAGAGGGGGATGGGGAGAGAGAGACGGAGAGGGGGATGGGGAGAGAGAGAGAGACGGACAGGCGGATGGGGAGAGAGAGAGACGGAGAGGGGAATGGGGAGAGAGAGACGGAGAGGGGGATGGGGAGAGAGACGGAGGGGGAGATGGGGAGAGAGAGAGACGGAGAGGGGGATGGGGAGAGAGAGAGACAGAGAGGGGGATGGGGAGAGAGAGACGGAGAGGGGGATGGGGAGAGAGAGAGAGACGGAGAGGGGGATTGGGAGAGAGAGAGACGGAGAGGGGGGTGGAGAGAGTAAGACGGAGAGGGGGATGGGGAGACAGAGACAGAGGGGGCGGAGAGAGAGAGACGGAGAGGGGGATGGGGAGAGAGAGAGACGGAGAGGGGGATGGGGAGTGAGAGAGACGGAGAGGGGGATGGGGAGAGAGAGAGACGGAGGGGGGATGGGGAGAGAGAGAGACGGAGGGGGGATGGGGAGAGAGAGAGACGGAGAGGGGGATGGGGAGAGAAAGAGACGGAGAGGGGGATGGGGGAGAGAGAGATGGAGAGGGGGATGGCGAGAGAGATGGAGAGGGGGATGGGGAGAGAGACGGAGAGGGGGACGGGGAGAGAGAGACGGAGTAGGGGGATGTGGAGACGGACAGACAGGCGGATGGGGAGAGAGAGAGACGGAGAGGGGAATGGGGAGAGAGAGACGGAGAGGGGGATGGGGAGAGAGACGGAGAGGGAGATGGGGAGAGAGAGAGACGGAGAGGGGGATGGGGAGAGAGAGAGACAGAGAGGGGGATGGGGAGAGAGAGACGGAGAGGGGGATGGGGAGAGAGAGAGAGATGGAGAGGGGGATGGGGAGAGAGAGAGACAGAGAGGGGGATGGGGAGAGAGAGACGGAGAGGGGGATGGGGAGAGAGAGAGACGGAGAGGGGGATGGGGAGAGAGAGAGACAGAGAGGGGGATGGGGAGAGAGAGAGACAGAGAGGGGGATGGGGAGAGAGAGACGGAGAGGGGAATGGGGAGAGAGAGACGGAGAGGGGGATGGGGAGAGAGACGGAGAGGGAGATGGGGAGAGAGAGAGACGGAGAGGGGGATGGGGAGAGAGAGAGACAGAGAGGGGGATGGGGAGAGAGAGACGGAGAGGGGGATGGGGAGAGAGAGAGAGATGGAGAGGGGGATGGGGAGAGAGAGAGACAGAGAGGGGGATGGGGAGAGAGAGACGGAGAGGGGGATGGGGAGAGAGAGAGAGACGGACAGGCGGATGGGGAGAGAGAGAGACGGAGAGGGGAATGGGGAGAGAGAGACGGAGAGGGGGATGGGGAGAGAGACGGAGAGGGAGATGGGGAGAGAGAGAGACGGAGAGGGGGATGGGGAGAGAGAGAGACAGAGAGGGGGATGGGGAGAGAGAGACGGAGAGGGGGATGGGGAGAGAGAGAGAGACGGAGAGGGGGATTGGGAGAGAGAGAGACGGAGAGGGGGGTGGGAGAGAGTAAGACGGAGAGGGGGATGGGGAGACAGAGACAGAGGGGGCGGAGAGAGAGAGACGGAGGGGGGATGGGGAGAGAGAGAGATGGAGAGGGGGATGGCGAGAGAGATGGAGAGGGGGATGGGGAGAGAGACGGAGAGGGGGACGGGGAGAGAGAGACGGAGTAGGGGGATGTGGAGACGGACAGACAGGCGGATGGGGAGAGAGAGAGACGGAGAGGGGAATGGGGAGAGAGAGACGGAGAGGGGGATGGGGAGAGAGACGGAGAGGGAGATGGGGAGAGAGAGAGACGGAGAGGGGGATGGGGAGAGAGAGAGACAGAGAGGGGGATGGGGAGAGAGAGACGGAGAGGGGGATGGGGAGAGAGAGAGAGATGGAGAGGGGGATGGGGAGAGAGAGAGACAGAGAGGGGGATGGGGAGAGAGAGACGGAGAGGGGGATGGGGAGAGAGAGAGACGGAGAGGGGGATGGGGAGAGAGAGAGACAGAGAGGGGGATGGGGAGAGAGAGAGACAGAGAGGGGGATGGGGAGAGAGAGACGGAGAGGGGAATGGGGAGAGAGAGACGGAGAGGGGGATGGGGAGAGAGACGGAGAGGGAGATGGGGAGAGAGAGAGACGGAGAGGGGGATGGGGAGAGAGAGAGACAGAGAGGGGGATGGGGAGAGAGAGACGGAGAGGGGGATGGGGAGAGAGAGAGAGATGGAGAGGGGGATGGGGAGAGAGAGAGACAGAGAGGGGGATGGGGAGAGAGAGACGGAGAGGGGGATGGGGAGAGAGAGAGAGACGGACAGGCGGATGGGGAGAGAGAGAGACGGAGAGGGGAATGGGGAGAGAGAGACGGAGAGGGGGATGGGGAGAGAGACGGAGAGGGAGATGGGGAGAGAGAGAGACGGAGAGGGGGATGGGGAGAGAGAGAGACAGAGAGGGGGATGGGGAGAGAGAGACGGAGAGGGGGATGGGGAGAGAGAGAGAGACGGAGAGGGGGATTGGGAGAGAGAGAGACGGAGAGGGGGGTGGAGAGAGTAAGACGGAGAGGGGGATGGGGAGACAGAGACAGAGGGGGCGGAGAGAGAGAGACGGAGGGGGGATGGGGAGAGAGAGAGACGGAGGGGGGATGGGGAGAGAGAGAAACGGACAGGGAGATGGGGAGAGAGAGAGACGGAGAGGGGGGCAGAGAGAGAGACAGAGAGAGAGACGGAGAGGGGGATGGGTCGAGAGAGAGACGGAGAGGGGGATGGGGAGAGAGAGAGATGGAGAGGGGGATGGGGAGACGGAGACGGAGAGGGGGCGGAGATAGAGAGACGGAGGGGGGATGGGGAGAGAGAGAGACGGAGAGGGGGGCAGAGAGAGAGAGAGAGACGGACAGTGGGATGGGGAGAGAGAGAGACGGAGAGGGGGGCAGAGAGAGAGACAGAGAGAGAGACGGAGAGGGGGATGGGTAGAGAGAGAGACAGGGGATGGGGAGAGAGAGAGATGGAGAGGGGGATGGGGAGACAGAGACGGAGAGGGGGATGGGGAGACAGAGACGGCTAGGGGGCGGAGAGAGAGAGACGGAGAGGGGGGCAGAGAGAGAGAGACGGAGAGGGGGATGGGAAGAAAGAGAGAGCCGGAGAGGGGATGGGGAGAGAGAGAGAGACGGAGAGGGGGGCAGAGAGAGAGAGAGACGGAGAGGGGGAGGGGGAGAGAGACAGACGGAGAGGGGGATGGGGAGAGAGAGGGAGACGGAGAGGGGGATGGGGAGAGAGAGGGAGACGGAGAGGGGGATGGGGAGAGAGAGAGACGGAGAGGGGGATGGGGAGTGAGAAACGGAGAGGGGGATGGGGAGAGAGCGAGACGGAGAGGGGGATGGGGAGAGAGACGGAGAGGGGGACAGGGAGAGAGAGAGACGGAGTAGAGGGATGGGGAGAGAGAAGGACAGGTGGACGGGGAGGGAGAGAGACAGAGAGGTGGATGCGGAGAGAGAGAGACTGAGAGGGGGATGGGGAGTGAGAAACGGAGAGGGGGATGGGGAGAGGGAGAGACGGAGAGGGGGATGGGGAGAGAAAGAGACAGAGAGGGGGGCAGATAAAGAGAGACGGAGAGCGGGGCGAAGAGAGAGAGACGGAGAGGGGGGCGTAGACAGAGAGACGGAGAGGGGGATGGGGAGAGAGAGACGGAGAGGGAGATGGGGAGAGAGAGAGACAGAGAGGGGGATGGGAAGAAAGAGAGAGACGGAGAGGGGATGGGGAGAGAGAGAGAGAAGGAGAGGGGGATGGGGAGAGAGAGGGAGACGGAGAGGGGGATGGGGAGAGAGAGAGACGGAGAGGGGGATGGGGAGTGAGAAACGGAGAGGGGGATGGGGAGAGAGCGAGACGGAGAGGGGGATGGGGAGAGAGACGGAGAGGGGGACGGGGAGAGAGAGAGACGGAGTAGAGGGATGGGGAGAGAGAAGGACAGGTGGACGGGGAGGGAGAGAGACAGAGAGGTGGATGCGGAGAGAGAGAGACTCAGAGGGGGATGGGGAGAGAGAGAGAGACAGAGAGGGGGATGAGGAGAGAGAGAGACGGAGAGGGGGATGGGGAGAGAGAGAGACAGAGTAGGGGGATGGGGAGAGAGAGAGAGACAGAGAGGCGGATGGGCAGAGAGAGAGACGGAGAGGGAAATGGGGAGAGAGTGAGACGGAGAGGAGGATGGGGAGAGAGGGAGATGGGGAGAGAGAGACGGAGAGGGAAATGGGGAGAGAGAGAGACGGAGAGGGAAATGGGGAGAGAGTGAGACGGAGAGGAGGATGGGGAGAGAGGGAGATGGGGAGAGAGAGAGATGGAGAGGGGGGCGAACAGAGAGAGACGGAGAGGGGGGCGAAGAGAGAGAGACGGAGATGGGGAGAGAGAGAGACGGAGAGGAGGATGGGGAGGGAGAGAGAGATGGAGAGGGGGATGGGGAGAGAGAGAGAGATGGAGAGGGGGATGGGGAGGGAGAGAGACGGAGAGGGGGATGGGGAGAGAGAGAGACGGAGAGGGGGATGGGGAGTGAGTAACGGAGAGGGGGATGGGGAGAGAGAGAGAGATGGAGAGGGGGATGGGGAGAGAGCGAGATGGAGAGGGGGATGGGGAGAGAGAGAGACGGAGAGGGGGAGGGGGAGTGAGTAACGGAGAGGGGGATGGGGAGAGAGACGGAGAGGGGGATGGGGAGAGAGCGAGATGGAGAGGGGGATGGGGAGAGAGACGGAGAGGGGGATGGGGAGAGAGAGAGACGGAGAGGGGGATGGGGAGAGAGACGGAGAGGGGGATGGGGAGGGAGAGAGACGGAGAGGGGGATGGGGAGAGAGAGAGACGGAGAGGGGGATGGGGAGAGAGAGAGACGGAGAGGGGGATGGGGAGAGAGAGAGACGGACAGGGGGATGGGGAGAAGAGAGAGACGGAGAGGGGGATGGGGAGAAGAGAGAGACGGAGAGGGGGATGGGGAGGGAGAGAGACGGAGAGGGGGATGAGGAGAGAGAGAAGGAGAGGTGGATGGGGAGAGAGAGAGACAGGGGGGCAGATAGAGAGAGATGGAGAGGGGGGCGAAGAGAGAGAGACGAAGAGGGGGATAGGGAGAGAGAGAGACGGAGAGGGGGATGGGGAGAGAGAGAGACGGAGAGGAGGATGGGGAGGGAGAGAGACAGAGAGGGGGATGGGGGGAGAGAGAGATGGAGAGGGGGATGGGGAGAGAGAAAGAGATGGAGAGGGGGATGGGGAAAGAGAGAGAGACGGAGAGGGGGATGGGGAGAGAGAGAGACAGAGAGGGGGATGGGGGGAGAGAGAGATGGAGAGGGGGATGGCGAGAGAGAGAGATGGAGAGGGGGATGGCGAGAGAGATGGAGGGGGGATGGGGAGAGAGACGGAGAGGGGGACGGGGAGAGAGAGACGGAGTAGGGGGACGGGGAGAGAGAGACGGAGTAGGGGGATGTGGAGAGAGACGGACAGGCGGATGGGGAGAGAGAGAGACGGAGAGGGGAATGGGGAGAGAGAGAGACGGAGAGGGGGATGGGGAGAGAGACGGAGAGGGAGATCGGGAGAGAGAGAGACGGAGAGGGGGATGGGGAGAGAGAGAGACAGAGAGGGGGATGGGGAGAGAGAGACGGAGAGGGGGATGGGGAGAGAGAGAGAGATGGAGAGGGGGATGGGGAGAGAGACGGAGAGGGGGACGGGGAGAGAGAGAGGCAGAGTAGGGGGATAGGGAGAGAGACGGACAGGTGGATGGGGAGAGAGAGAGACGGAGAGGGGGATGGGGAGAGAGAGAGAGACGGAGAGGGGAATGGGGAGAGAGAGACAGACGGAGAGGGGGATGGGGAGAGAGAGACGGAGAGGGGGATGGGGAGAGAGAGACTGAGAGGGAGATGGGGAGAGAGAGAGAGACGGACAGGGGGATGGGGAGAGAGAGAGACGGAGAGGGGGATGGGGAGAGAGAGAGACGGAGAGGGAGATGGGGAGAGAGAGAGATGGAGAGGGGGATGGGGAGAGAGAGAGAGATGGAGAGGGGGATGGGGAGAGAGAGAGACGGAGAGGGGGATGGGGAGAGAGAGAGACGGAGAGGGGGATGGTGAGAGAGAGAGACAGAGAGGGGGATGGGGAGAGAGAGAGACGGAGAGGGGGAGGGGGAGTGAGTAACGGAGAGGGGGATGGGGAGAGAGCGAGACGGAGAGGGGGATGGGGAGAGAGACGGAGAGGGGGAGTGGGAGAGAGAGAGACGGAGAGGGGGAGGGGGAGTGAGTAACGGAGAGGGGGATGGGGAGAGAGACGGAGAGGGGGATGGGGAGAGAGACGGAGAGGGGGATGGGGAGAGAGAGAGACGGAGAGGGGGATGGGGAGAGAGAGAGAGAGGGAGAGGGGGATGGGGAGAGACACAGAGAGGGGGGTGGGGAGAGAGAGAGACAGAGAGGGGGATGGGGAGAGAGTGACAGAGAGGGGGATGGGGAGAGAGAGAGACGGAGAGGGGGATGAGGAGAGAGAGAGACGGAGAGGGGGATGGGGAGAGAGCGAGAGTCAGAGAGGGGGATGGGGAGAGAGAGACGGAGAGGGGGATGGGGAGAGAGAGACGGAGAGGGGGATGGGGAGAGAGAGAGACGGAGAGGGGGATGGGGAGAGAGCGAGAGTCAGAGTAGGTCGATGGGGAGAGAGACGGGCAGGCGGATGGGGAGAGAGAGAGAGACGGAGAGGGGGATGGGGAGAGAGCGAGAGTCAGAGTAGGGGGATGGGGAGAGAGACGGGCAGGCGGATGGGGAGAGAGAGAGAGACGGAGAGGGGGATGGGGAGAGAGAGAGAGTCAGAGAGGGGGATGGGGAGAGAGATGGGGATGGGGAGAGAGAGACGGAGAGGGGAATGGGGAGAGAGAGACGGAGAGGGGGATGGGGAGAGAGAGACGGAGTAGGGGGATGGGGAGAGAGAGAGAAGGAGAGGGGGATGGGGAGAGAGAGTGACAGGGGGGCAGATAGAGAGAGATGGAGAGGGGGGCGAAGAGAGAGAGACGGAGAGGGGGGCGAAGAGAGAGAGAGACGGAGAGGAGGATCGGGAGGGAGAGAGATGGAGAGGGGGATGGGGAGAGAGAGAGATGGAGAGGGGGATGGGGATAGAGAGAGACGGAGAGGGGGATGGGGAGAGAGAGAGAGACGGGGAGGGGGATGGGGAGAGAGAGAGACGGAGAAGGGGATGGGGAGAGAGAGAGAGACGGGGAGGGGGATGGGGAGAGAGAGAGACGGAGAGGGGGATGGGGAGAGAGAGAGACGGGGAGGGGGATGGGGAGAGAGAGAGACGGAGAAGGGGATGGGGAGAGAGAGAGAGACGGGGAGGGGGATGGGGAGAGAGAGAGACGGAGAGGGGGTTCGGGAGAGAGAGCGACGGAGAGGGGGATAGGGAGAGAGACGGAGAGGGGGATGGGGAGAGAGAGAGAGACGGAGAGGGGGATTGGGAGAGAGAGAGACGGAGAGGGGGATGGGGAGAGAGAGACAGAGAGGGGGCGGAGAGAGAGAGACGGAGAGGGGGATGGGGAGACAGAGACAGAGAGGGGGATGGGGAGAGAGAGACGGAGAGGGGGATGGGGAGAGAGAGACGGAGAGGGGGATGGGGAGACAGAGACAGAGAGGGGGCGGAGAGAGAGAGACAGAGGGGGCATGGGGAGAGAGAGAGACGGAGAGGGGGGCAGAGAGAGAGACAGAGAGAGAGACGGAGAGGGGGATGGGGAGAGAGAGAGATGGAGAGGGGGATGGGGAGACAGAGACAGAGAGGGGGGCGGAGAGAGAGAGACAGAGGGGGGATGGGGAGAGAGAGAGACGGAGAGGGGGATGGGGAGACAGAGACAGAGAGGGGGGCGGAGAGAGAGAGACAGAGGGGGGATGGGGAGAGAGAGAGACGGAGAGGGGGGCAGAGAGAGAGACAGAGAGAGAGACGGAGAGGGGGATGGGGAGAGAGAGAGATGGAGAGGGGGATGGGGAGACAGAGACGGAGAGGGGGATGGGGAGACAGAGACGGAGAGGGGGCGGAGAGAGAGAGACGGAGGGGGGATGGGGAGAGAGAGAGACGGAGAGGGGGATGGGGAGAGAGAGAGATGGAGAGGGGGATGGGGAGAGAGAGAGAGACGGAGAGGGGGATGGGTAGAGAGAGAGAGACGGAGAGGGGGATGGGGAGAGAGACGGAGAGGGGGATGGGGAGAGAGAGAGACGGAGAGGGGGGCAGAGAGAGAGACGGACAGGATGGGAGAGAGAGAGACGGAGAGGGGGCGGAGACAGCGAGACGGACAGGGGGATGGGGAGAGAGAGATACGGAGAGGGGAGTGGGGAGAGAGACAGAGAGGGGGATGGGGAGAGAGTGAGAGACGGGGAGAGGGATGGGGAGAGAGTGAGAGACGGGGAGGGGGATGGGGAGAGGGAGAGACGGAGAGGGGGATGGGGAGAGGGAGAGACGGAGAGGGGGATGGGGAGAGAAAGAGACAGAGAGGGGGTGGGGAGAGAGACGGAGAGGGGGATGGGGAGAGAGTGAGAGACGCGGAGAGGGATGGGGAGAGAGTGAGAGACAGAGAGGGGGATGGGGAGAGAGAGACAGAGAGGGGGCGGAGAGAGAGAGACGGAGAGGGGGATGGGGAGACAGAGACAGAGAGGGGGATGGGGAGAGAGAGACGGAGAGGGGGATGGGGAGACAGAGACAGAGAGGGGGATGGGGAGAGAGAGACGGAGAGGGGGATGGGGAGACAGAGACAGAGAGGGGGGCGGAGAGAGAGAGACAGAGGGGGGATGGGGAGAGAGAGAGACGGAGAGGGGGATGGGGAGACAGAGACAGAGAGGGGGGCGGAGAGAGAGAGACAGAGGGGGGATGGGGAGAGAGAGAGACGGAGAGGGGGGCAGAGAGAGAGACGGAGAGGGGGATGGGGAGAGAGAGAGATGGAGAGGGGGATGGGGAGACAGAGACGGAGAGGGGGATGGGGAGACAGAGACGGAGAGGGGGCGGAGAGAGAGAGACGGAGGGGGGATGGGGAGAGAGAGACGGAGAGGGGGATGGGGAGAGAGAGAGATGGAGAGGGGGATGGGGAGAGAGAGAGACGGAGAGGGGGATGGGGAGAGAGAGAGAGACGGAGAGGGGGATGGGGAGAGAGAGAGACGGAGAGGGGGATGGGGAGAGAGAGAGATGGAGAGGGGGGCAGAGAGAGAGACGGACAGGATGGGAGAGAGAGAGACGGAGAGGGGGCGGAGACAGCGAGACGGACAGGGGGATGGGGAGAGAGACAGAGAGGGGGATGGGGAGAGAGTGAGAGACGGGGAGAGGGATGGGGAGAGAGTGAGAGACGGGGAGGGGGATGGGGAGAGGGAGAGACGGAGAGGGGGATGGGGAGAGGGAGAGACGGAGAGGGGGATGGGGAGAGAAAGAGACAGAGAGGGGGGCAGATAAAGAAGATGGAGAGCGGGGCGAACAGAGAGAGACGGAGAGGGGGGCGTAGACAGAGAGACGGAGAGGGGGATGGTGAGAGAGAGAGACGGAGAGCGGGATGGGGAGAGAGAGAGACGGAGAGGGGGATGGGAAGAAAGAGAGAGACGGAGAGGGGATGGGGAGAGAGAGAGAGACGGAGAGGGGGGCAGAGAGAGAGAGAGACGGAGAGGGGGATGGGGAGAGAGACAGACGGAGAGGGGGATGGGGAGAGAGAGGGAGACGGAGAGGGGGATGGGGAGAGAGAGGGAGACGGAGAGGGGGATGGGGAGAGAGAGGGAGACGGAGAGGGGGATGGGGAGAGAGAGAGACGGAGAGGGGGATGGGGAGTGAGAAACGGAGAGGCGGATGGGGAGAGAGCGAGATGGAGAGGGGTATGGGGAGAGAGAGACGGAGAGGGGGATGGGGAGAGAGAGAGATGGAGAGGGGGATGGGGAGAGAGACGGAGAGGGGGATGGTGAGAGAGCGAGACGGAGAGGGGGATGGGGAGAGAGACAGAGAGGGGGACGGGGAGAGAGAGAGACAGAGAGGGGGACGGGGAGAGAGAGAGAGATGGAGAGGGGGATGGGGAGAGACACAGAGAGGGGGGTGGGGAGAGAGAGAGACAGAGAGGGGGATGGGGAGAGAGAGACAGAGAGGGGGTTGGGGAGAGAGAGAGACGGAGAGGGGGGCGTAGACAGAGAGATGGAGAGTGGGATGGGGAGAGAGAGACGGAGAGGGGGATGGGGAGAGAGAGAGACGGAGAGGGGGATGGGGAGATAGAGAGAGATGGAGAGGGAGATGGGGAGAGAGAGAGACGGAGAGGGAGATGGGGAGAGAGAGAGATGGAGAGGGGGGTGGGGAGAGAGAGAGAGATGGAGAGGGGGATGGTGAGAGAGAGAGATGGAGAGGGGGATGGGGAAAGAGAGAGAGACGGAGAGGGGGATGGGGAGAGAGAGAGACGGAGAGGTGGATTGGGAGAGAGAGAGAGATGGAGAGGGGGATGGGGAGAGAGAGAGAGATCGAGAGGGGGATGGTGAGAGAGAGAGACGGACAGGGAGATGGGGAGAGAGAGAGAGACGGAGAGGGGGATGCGGAGAGAGAGAGACGGAGAGGGGGATGGGGGAGAGAGAGAGACGGAGAGGGGGATGGGGAGAGAGAGAGACGGAGAGGGGGATGGGGGAGAGAGAGAGACGTAGAGGGGGATGGCGAGAGAGACGGAGAGGGGGATGGGGAGAGAGACGGAGAGGGGGACGGGGAGAGTGAGACGGAGTAGGGGGATGTGGAGAGAGACGGACAGGCGGATGGGGAGAGAGAGAGACGGAGAGGGGAATGGGGAGAGAGAGAGACGGAGTAGGGGGATGTGGAGAGAGACGGACAGGCGGATGGGGAGAGAGAGACGGAGAGGGGGATGGGGAGAGAGACGGAGAGGGAAATGGGGAGAGAGAGAGACGGAGAGGGGGATGGGGAGAGAGACGGAGAGGGGGATGGGGAGAGAGAGAGAGACGGAGAGGGGGATGGGGAGATAGACGGAGAGGGGGATGGGGAGAGAGAAGGAGAGGGGGATGGGGAGGGAGGGTGATGGAGAGGGGGATGGGGAGGGAGGGTGATGGAGAGGGGGATGGGGAGAGAGACGGAGAGGGGGACTGGGAGAGAGAGAGCGGCAGAGTAGGGGGATGGGGAGAGAGACGGAGAGGGGGATGGGGAGAGAGAGAGACAGACGGAGAGGGGGATGGGGAGAGAGAGACAGACGGAGAGGGGGATGGGGAGAGAGAGACTGACGGAGAGGGGGATGGGGAGAGAGAGAGACGGAGAGGGGGATGGGGAGTGAGTAACGGAGAGGGGGATGGGGAGAGAGCGAGATGGAGAGGGGGATGGGGAGAGAGACGGAGAGGGGGATGGGGAGAGAGCGAGATGGAGAGGGGGATGGGGAGAGAGACGGAGAGGGGGATGGTGAGAGAGCGAGACGGAGAGGG
Source organism: Mobula hypostoma (assembly GCF_963921235.1). Classification (NCBI taxonomy): domain Eukaryota; kingdom Metazoa; phylum Chordata; class Chondrichthyes; order Myliobatiformes; family Myliobatidae; genus Mobula; species Mobula hypostoma. The sequence goes on from NC_086101.1 coordinate 118,826,520, forward strand.
GGATGGGGAGAGAGACGGAGAGGGGGACGGGGAGAGAGAGAGACGGAGAGGGGGACGGGGAGAGAGAGAGAGACGGAGAGGGGGATGGGGAGTGAGTAACGGAGAGGGGGATGGGGAGAGAGAGAGAGATGGAGAGGGGGATGGGGAGAGACACAGAGAGGGGGGTGGGGAGAGAGAGAGACGGAGAGGGGGATGGGGAGAGAGAGACAGAGAGGGGGATGGGGAGAGAGAGAGACGGAGAGGGGGGCGTAGACAGAGAGACGGAGAGGGGGATGGGGAGAGAGAGACGGAGTGGGGGATGGGGAGTGAGAGAGACGGAGAGGGGGATGGGGAGAGAGAGAGATGGAGAGGGGGATGGGGAGAGAGAGAGACAGAGAGGGGGATGAGGAGAGAGAGAGACGGAGAGGGGGATGGGGAGAGAGAGAGTCAGAGTAGGGGGATGGGGAGAGAGACGGACAGGCGGATGGGGAGAGAGAGAGAGACGGAGAGGGGGATGGGGAAAGAGACGGGGATGGGGAGAGAGAGAGATGGAGAGGGGGATGGGGAGGGAGAGAGACGGAGAGGGGGATGGGTAGAGAGAGACGGAGAGGGGGATGGGGAGAGAGAGACGGAGAGGGGGATGGGGAGAGAGAGACGGAGTAGGGGGATGGGGAGAGAGAGAAGGAGAGGGGGATGGGGAGAGAGAGAGACAGGGGGGCAGATAGAGAGAGATGGAGAGGGGGGCGAAGAGAGAGAGACGGAGAGGGGGATGGGGATAGAGAGAGACGGAGAGGGGGATGGGGAGAGAGAGGGAGACGGAGAGGGGGATGGGGAGAGAGAGGGAGACGGAGAGGGGGATGGGGAGAGAGAGAGACGGAGAGGGGGATGGGGAGTGAGAAACGGAGAGGGGGATGGGGAGAGAGCGAGACGGAGAGGGTGATGGGGAGAGAGACGGAGAGGGGGACGGGGAGAGAGAGAGACGGAGTAGAGGGATGGGGAGAGAGAAGGACAGGCGGACGGGGAGAGAGAGAGACTGAGAGGGGGATGGGGAGAGAGAGAGAGACGGGAAGGGGGATGAGGAGAGAGAGAGACGGAGAGGAGGATGGGGAGAGAGGGAGATGGGGAGAGAGAGAGACGGAGAGGGGGATGGGGAGAGAGAGAGACGGAGAGGGGGATGGGGAGAGAGAGACAGGGGGCAGATGGAGAGAGATGGAGAGGGGGGCGAAGAGAGAGAGACAGAGAGGGGGATAGGGAGAGAGACGGAGAGGGGGATGGTGAGAGAGAGAGACGGAGAGGGGGATGGGGAGAGAGAGAGACGGAGAGGGGGATGGGGTGGGAGAGAGACGGAGAGGGGGATGGGGAGAGAGAGAGACGGAGAGGGGGATGGGGAGAGAGAGAGACGGAGAGGGGGATGGGGAGAGAGACGGAGAGGGGGATGGGGAGAGAGAGAGACGGACAGGGGGATGGGGAGAGAGAGAGACGGAGAGGGGGATGGGGAGAGAGACGGAGAGGGGGATGGGGAGAGAGAGAGACGGAGAGGGGGATGGGGAGAGAGAGAGACGGAGAGGGGGATGGGGAGGGAGAGAGACGGAGAGGGGGATGGGGAGAGAGAGAGACGGAGAGGGGGATGGGGAGAGAGAGAGACGGAGAGGGAGATGGGGAGAGAGAGAGATGGAGAGGGGGGTGGGGAGAGAGAGAGAGAGGGAGAGGGGGGTGGGGAGAGAGAGAGAGATGGAGAGGGGGATGGGGAGAGAGAGAGAGATCGAGAGGGGGATGGTGAGAGAGAGAGATGGAGAGGGGGATGGTGAGAGAGACAGACGGAGAGGGGGATGGGGAGAGAGAGAGAGACGGAGAGGGGGATGGGGAGTGAGTAACGGAGAGGGGGATGGGGAGAGAGCGAGACGGAGAGGGGGATGGGGAGAGAGACGGAGAGGGGGACGGGGAGAGAGAGAGACGGAGAGGGGGATGGGGAGAGAGAGAGAGATGGAGAGGGGGATGGGGAGAGACACAGAGAGGGGGGTGGGGAGAGAGAGAGACGGAGAGGGGGATGGGGAGAGAGAGACAGAGAGGGGGATGGGGAGAGAGAGAGACGGAGAGGGGGGCGTAGACAGAGAGACGGAGAGGGGGATGGGGAGAGAGAGACGGAGAGGGGGATGGGGAGTGAGAGAGACGGAGAGGGGGATGGGGAGAGAGAGAGATGGAGAGGGGGATGGGGAGAGAGAGAGACAGAGAGGGGGATGAGGAGAGAGAGAGACGGAGAGGGGGATGGGGAGAGAGAGAGTCAGAGTAGGGGGATGGGGAGAGAGACGGACAGGCGGATGGGGAGAGAGAGAGAGACGGAGAGGGGGATGGGGAAAGAGACGGGGATGGGGAGAGAGAGAGATGGAGAGGGGGATGGGGAGGGAGAGAGACGGAGAGGGGGATGGGTAGAGAGAGACGGAGTAGGGGGATGGGGAGAGAGAGACGGAGAGGGGGATGGGGAGAGAGAGACGGAGTAGGGGGATGGGGAGAGAGAGAAGGAGAGGGGGATGGGGAGAGAGAGAGACAGGGGGGCAGATAGAGAGAGATGGAGAGGGGGGCGAAGAGAGAGAGACGGAGAGGGGGATGGGGATAGAGAGAGACAGAGAGGGGGATGGGGAGAGAGAGGGAGACGGAGAGGGGGATGGGGAGAGAGAGGGAGACGGAGAGGGGGATGGGGAGAGAGAGAGACGGAGAGGGGGATGGGGAGTGAGAAACGGAGAGGGGGATGGGGAGAGAGCGAGACGGAGAGGGTGATGGGGAGAGAGACGGAGAGGGGGACGGGGAGAGAGAGAGAGACGGAGTAGAGGGATGGGGAGAGAGAAGGACAGGCGGACGGGGAGAGAGAGAGACAGAGAGGTGGATGCGGAGAGAGAGACTGAGAGGGGGATGGGGAGAGAGAGAGAGACGGGAAGGGGGATGAGGAGAGAGAGAGACGGAGAGGGGGATGGGGAGAGAGGGAGATGGGGAGAGAGAGAGACGGAGAGGGGGATGGGGAGAGAGAGAGATGGGGAGAGAGAGAGACGGAGAGGGGGATGGGGAGAGAGAGAGATGGGGAGAGAGAGAGACGGAGAGGGGGATGGGGAGAGAGAGAGACGGAGAGGGGGATGGGGAGAGAGAGACAGAGAGGGGGATAGGGAGAGAGACGGAGAGGGGGATGGGGAGAGAGAGAGACGGAGAGGGGGATGGGGAGGGAGAGAGACGGAGAGGGGGATGGGGAGAGAGAGAGACGGAGAGGGGGATGGGGAGGGAGAGAGACGGAGAGGGGGATGGGGAGAGAGAGAGACGGAGAGGGGGATGGGGAGAGAGAGAGACGGAGAGGGGGATGGGGAGGGAGAGAGACGGAGAGGGGGATGGGGAGAGAGAGAGACGGAGAGGGGGATGGGGAGAGAGGGAGATGGGGAGAGAGAGAGACGGAGAGGGGGATGGGGAGAGAGAGAGATGGGGAGAGAGAGAGACGGAGAGGGGGATGGGGAGAGAGAGAGATGGGGAGAGAGAGAGACGGAGAGGGGGATGGGGAGAGAGACGGAGAGGGGGATGGGGGGAGAGAGAGACGGAGAGGGGGATGGGGAGAGAGACGGAGAGGGGGATGGGGAGAGAGACGGAGAGGGGGATGGGGAGAGAGACGGAGAGGGGGATGGGGGGAGAGAGAGACGGAGAGGGGGATGGGGAGAGAGACGGAGAGGGGGATGGGGAGAGAGAGAGACGGACAGGGGGATGGGGAGAGAGAGAGACGGAGAGGGGGATGGGGAGAGAGAGAGATGGGGAGAGAGAGAGACGGAGAGGGGGATGGGGAGAGAGAGAGATGGGGAGAGAGAGAGACGGAGAGGGGGATGGGGAGAGAGAGAGATGGGGAGAGAGAGAGACGGAGAGGGGGATGGGGAGAGAGAGAGACGGAGAGGGGGATGGGGAGAGAGAGAGACGGAGAGGGGGATGGGGGGAGAGAGAGACGGAGAGGGGGATGGGGAGAGAGACGGAGAGGGGGATGGGGAGAGAGAGAGACGGACAGGGGGATGGGGAGAGAGAGAGACGGAGAGGGGGATGGGGAGAGAGACGGAGAGGGGGATGGGGAGAGAGCGAGATGGAGAGGGGGATGGGGAGAGAGAGAGACGGAGAGGGGGATGGGGAGGGAGAGAGATGGAGAGGGGGATGGGGAGGGAGAGAGACGGAGAGGGGGATGGGGAGAGAGCGAGATGGAGAGGGGGATGGGGAGAGAGAGAGACGGAGAGGGGGATGGGGAGGGAGAGAGACGGAGAGAGAAATGGGGAGAGAGACGGAGAGGGGGATGGGGAGAGAGAGAGACGGAGAGGGGGATGGGGAGTGAGAGAGATGGAGAGGGGGATGGGGAGGGAGAGAGATGGAGAGGGGGATGGGGAGGGAGAGAGACGGAGAGGAGGATGGGGAGAGAGAGAGACGGAGAGGGGGATGGGGAGAGAGAGAGACGGAGAGGGGGATGGGGAGAGAGAGAGACGGAGAGGGGGATGGGGAGAGAGAGAGACGGAGAGGGGGATGGGGAGGGAGAGAGATGGAGAGGGGGATGGGGAGAGAGAGAGACGGAGAGGGGGATGGGGAGAGAGAGAGACGGAGAGGGGGATGGGGAGGGAGAGAGATGGAGAGGGGGATGGGGAGAGAGAGAGACGGAGAGGGGGATGGGGAGAGAGAGAGACGGAGAGGGGGATGGGGAGGGAGAGAGACGGAGAGGGGGATGGGGAGAGAGAGAGACGGAGAGGGGGATGGGGAGAGAGACGGAGAGGGGGATGGGGAGAGAGAGAGACGGAGAGGGGGATGGGGAGAGAGACGGAGAGGGGGATGGGGAGGGAGAGAGACGGAGAGGGGGATGGGGAGAGAGAGAGACGGAGAGGGGGATGGGGAGAGAGAGAGACGGAGAGGGGGATGGGGAGAGAGAGAGACGGAGAGGGAGATGGGGAGAGAGAGAGACGGAGGGGGGATGGGGAGAGAGAGAGACGGAGGGGGGATGGGGAGGGAGAGAGACGGAGAGAGAAATGGGGAGAGAGAGAGACGGAGAGGGGGATGGGGAGAGAGAGAGACGGAGAGGGGGATGGGGAGAGAGAGAGACGGAGAGGGGGATGGGGAGAGAGAGAGACGGAGAGGGGGATGGGGAGGGAGAGAGACGGAGAGGGGGATGGGGAGAGAGAGAGACGGAGAGGGGGATGGGGAGAGAGACGGAGAGGGGGATGGGGAGAGAGAGAGACGGAGAGAGAAATGGGGAGAGAGAGAGACGGAGAGGGGGATGGGGAGAGAGAGAGACGGAGAGGGGGATGGGGAGAGAGAGAGACGGAGAGGGGGATGGGGAGAGAGAGAGACGGAGAGGGGGATGGGGAGGGAGAGAGACGGAGAGGGGGATGGGGAGAGAGAGAGACGGAGAGGGGGATGGGGAGGGAGGGAGATGGAGAGGGGGATGGGGAGAGAGAGAGAGACGGAGAGGGGGATGGGGAGGGAGAGAGATGGAGAGGGGGATGGGGAGGGAGAGAGACGGAGAGGGGGATGGCGAGAGAGAGAGACGGAGAGGGGGATGGGGAGAGAGAGAGACGGAGAGGGGGATGGGGAGGGAGAGAGAGACGGAGAGGGGGATGGGGAGAGAGAGAGACGGAGAGGGGGATGGGGAGGGAGAGAGAGACGGAGAGGGGGATGGCGAGGGAGAGAGACGGAGAGGGGGATGGGGAGAGAGAGAGACGGACAGGGGGATGGGGAGAGAGAGAGACGGAGAGGGGGATGGGGAGGGAGAGAGAGACGGAGAGGGGGATGGCGAGGGAGAGAGACGGAGAGGGGGGTGGGGAGAGAGAGAGACAGAGAGGGGGATGGGGAGATAGACGGAGAGGGGGATGGGGAGAGAGAGAGAGACGGAGAGGGGGATGGGGAGAGAGAGAGACGGACAGGGGGATGGGGAGAGAGAGAGACGGAGAGGGGGATGGGGAGGGAGAGAGAGACGGAGAGGGGGATGGCGAGGGAGAGAGACGGAGAGGGGGATGGGGAGAGAGAGAGACGGACAGGGGGATGGGGAGAGAGAGAGACGGAGAGGGGGATGGGGAGGGAGAGAGAGACGGAGAGGGGGATGGCGAGGGAGAGAGACGGAGAGGGGGGTGGGGAGAGAGAGAGACAGAGAGGGGGATGGGGAGATAGACGGAGAGGGGGATGGGGAGAGAGAGAGAGACGGAGAGGGGGATGGGGAGAGAGAGAGACGGACAGGGGGATGGGGAGAGAGACGGAGAGGGGGATGGGGGGAGAGAGAGACAGAGAGGGGGATGGGGAGAGAGAGAGACGGACAGGAGGATGGGGAGAGAGACGGAGAGGGGGATGGGGGGAGAGAGAGACAGAGAGGGGGATGGGGAGAGAGAGAGACGGAGAGGGGGATGGGGAGAGAGAGAGACGGAGAGGGGGATGGGGAGTGAGTAACGGAGAGGGGGATGGGGAGAGAGCGAGACGGAGAGGGGAATGGGGAGAGAGACGGAGAGGGGGACGGGGAGAGAGAGAGACGGAGAGGGGGACGGGGAGAGAGAGAGAGATGGAGAGGGGGATGGGGAGAGACACAGAGAGGGGGGTGGGGAGAGAGAGACAGAGAGGGGGATGGGGAGAGAGAGACAGAGAGGGGGATGGGGAGAGAGAGAGACGGAGAGGGGGATGGGGAGAGAGAGAGACGGAGAGGGGGATGGGGAGAGAGAGAAGGAGAGGTGGATGGGGAGAGAGAGAGACGGAGAGGGGGATGGGGAGAGAGAGAGACGGAGAGGGGCATGGGGAGAGAGAGAGACGGAGAGGAGGATGGGGAGGGAGAGAGACAGAGAGGGGGATGGGGAGAGAGAGAGACGGAGAGGGGGATGGGGAGAGAGAGAGACGGAGAGGGGGATGGTGCGAGAGACGGAGAGGGGGATGGGGAGAGAGACGGAGAGGGGGACGGGGAGAGAGAGACGGAGTAGGGGGATGTGGAGAGAGACGGACAGGCGGATGGGGAGAGAGAGAGACGGAGAGGGGAATGGGGAGAGAGAGAGACAGAGAGGGGGATGGGGAGAGAGAGACAGAGAGGGGGATGGGGAGAGAGAGACGGAGAGGGGGATGGGGAGAGAGAGAGAGACGGAGAGGGGGATGGGGAGATAGACGGAGAGGGGGATGGGGAGATAGACGGAGAGGGGGATGGGGAGAGAGAGAGCGGCAGAGTAGGGGGATGGGGAGAGAGAGAGACGGAGAGGGGGATGGGGAGATAGACGGAGAGGGGGATGGGGAGAGAGACGGAGAGGGGGATGGGGAGAGAGAGAGCGGCAGAGTAGGGGGATGGGGAGAGAGACGGACAGGTGGATGGGGAGAGAGGGTGATGGAGAGGGGGATGGGGAGAGAGAGAGAGACGGAGAGGGGGATGGGGAGAGAGAGACAGACGGAGAGGGGGATGGGGAGAGAGAGACAGACGGAGAGGGGGATGGGGAGAGAGAGACGGAGAGGGGGATGGGGAGAGAGAGACGGAGAGGGGGATGGGGAGAGAGAGACGGAGAGGGTGATGGGGAGAGAGAGAGAGACGGAGAGGGAGATGGGGAGAGAGAGAGACGGAGAGGGGGATGGGGAGAGAGAGAGACGGAGAGGGGGATGGGGAGAGAGAGAGACGGAGAGGGGGATGGGGAGAGAGAGACGGAGAGGGGGATGGGGAGAGAGAGACGGGGAGAGAGAGACGGAGAGGGAGATGGGGAGAGAGAGAGAGACGGAGAGGGGGATGGGGAGAGAGAGAGACGGAGAGGGAGATGGGGAGAGAGAGAGATGGAGAGGGGGATGGGGAGAGAGAGGGAGAGGGGGATGGTGAGAGAGAGAGATGGAGAGGGGGATGGTGAGAGAGAGAGACGGAGAGGGGGATGGGGAGAGAGACGGAGAGGGGGATGGGGAGAGAGAGAGATGGAGAGGGGGATGGTGAGAGAGAGAGACGGAGAGGGGGATGGGGAGTGAGTAACGGAGAGGGGGATGGGGAGAGAGAGAGATGGAGAGGGGGATGGGGAGAGAGACGGAGAGGGGGATGGGAAGAGAGAGAGACGGAGAGGGGGATGGGGAGAGAGCGAGATGGAGAGGGGGATGGGGAGAGAGACGGAGAGGGGGATGGGGAGAGAGAGAGAGGGGGATGGGGAGAGAGACGGAGAGGGGGATGTGGAGAGAGAGAGACGGAGAGGGGGATGGGGAGAGAGAGAGACGGAGAGGGGGATGGTGGGAGAGACGGAGAGGGGGATGGGGAGAGAGACGGAGAGGGGGACGGGGAGAGAGAGACGGAGTAGGGGGATGTGGAGAGAGACGGACAGGCGGATGGGGAGAGAGAGAGACGGAGAGGGGAATGGGGAGAGAGAGAGACGGAGAGGGGGATGGGGAGAGAGACGGAGAGGGAGATGGGGAGAGAGAGACAGAGAGGGGGATGGGGAGAGACAGAGAGGGGGATGGGGAGAGAGAGACGGAGAGGGGGATGGGGAGAGAGAGAGAGACGGAGAGGGGGATGGGGAGATAGACGGAGAGGGGGACTGGGAGAGAGAGAGCGGAAGAGTAGGGGGATGGGGAGAGAGAGAGACGGAGAGGGGGATGGGGAGATAGACGGAGAGGGGGATGGGGAGAGAGACGGAGAGGGGGATGGGGAGAGAGAGAGCGGCAGAGTAGGGGGATGGGGAGAGAGACGGACAGGTGGATGGGGAGAGAGGGTGATGGAGAGGGGGATGGGGAGAGAGAGAGAGACGGTGAGGGGGATGGGGAGAGAGAGACAGACGGAGAGGGGGATGGGGATAGAGAGACAGACGGAGAGGGGGATGGGGAGAGAGAGACGGAGAGGGGGATGGGGAGAGAGAGACGGAGAGGGGGATGGGGAGAGAGAGACGGAGAGGGGGATGGGGAGAGAGAGACGGAGAGGGAGATGGGGAGAGAGAGAGAGACGGAGAGGGAGATGGGGAGAGAGAGAGACGGAGAGGGGGATGGGGAGAGAGAGAGACGGAGAGGGGGATGGGGAGAGAGAGAGACGGAGAGGGGGATGGGGAGAGAGAGACGGAGAGGGGGATGGGGAGAGAGAGACGGGGAGAGAGAGACGGAGAGGGAGATGGGGAGAGAGAGAGAGACGGAGAGGGGGATGGGGAGAGAGAGAGAGACGGAGTGGGAGATGGGGAGAGAGAGAGATGGAGAGGGGGATGGGGAGAGAGAGAGAGATGGAGAGGGGGATGGTGAGAGAGAGAGATGGAGAGGGGGATGGTGAGAGAGAGATGGAGAGGGGGATGGTGAGAGAGAGAGACGGAGAGGGGGATGGGGAGTGAGTAACGGAGAGGGGGATGGGGAGAGAGCGAGATGGAGAGGGGGATGGGGAGAGAGACGGAGAGGGGGATGGGGAGAGAGAGAGACGGAGAGGGGGATGGGGAGAGAGACGGAGAGGGGGATGGGGAGAGAGAGAGACGGAGAGGGGCATGGGGAGAGAGAGAGACGGAGAGGAGGATGGGGAGGGAGAGAGACAGAGAGGGGGATGGGGAGAGAGAGAGACGGAGAGGAGGATGGGGAGGGAGAGAGACAGAGAGGGGGATGGGGAGAGAGAGAGACGGACAGGGGGATGGGGAGAGATAGAGATGGAGAGGGGGATGGGGAAAGAGAGAGAGACGGAGAGGGGGATGGGGAGAGAGAGAGACGGAGAGGGGGATTGGGATAGAGAGACAGATGGAGAGGGGGATGTGGAGAGAGAGAGACGGAGAGGGGGATGGGGAGAGAGAGAGACGGAGAGGGGGATGGTGGGAGAGACGGAGAGGGGGATGGGGAGAGAGACGGAGAGGGGGACGGGGAGAGAGAGACGGAGTAGGGGGATGTGGAGAGAGAGAGACGGAGAGGGGGACGGGGAGAGAGAGAGATGGAGAGGGGGATGGGGAGAGAGACGGAGAGGGGGACGGGGAGAGAGAGACGGAGTAGGGGGATGTGGAGAGAGACGGACAGGCGGATGGGGAGAGAGAGAGACGGAGAGGGGAATGGGGAGAGAGAGAGACGGAGAGGGGGATGGGGAGAGAGACGGAGAGGGAGATGGGGAGAGAGAGAGACAGAGAGGGGGATGGGGAGAGAGAGACAGAGAGGGGGATGGGGAGAGAGAGACGGAGAGGGGGATGGGGAGATAGACGGAGAGGGGGATGGGGAGAGAGAGAGCGGCAGAGTAGGGGGATGGGGAGAGAGAGAGAGACGGAGAGGGGGATGGGGAGATAGACGGAGAGGGGGATGGGGAGAGAGACGGAGAGGGGGATGGGGAGAGAGAGAGCGGCAGAGTAGGGGGATGGGGAGAGAGACGGACAGGTGGATGGGGAGAGAGGGTGATGGAGAGGGGTGATGGGGAGAGAGAGAGAGACGGAGAGGGGGATGGGGAGAGAGAGACAGACGGAGAGGGGGATGGGGAGAGAGAGACAGACGGAGAGGGGGATGGGGAGAGAGAGACGGAGAGGGGGATGGGGAGAGAGAGACGGAGAGGGGGATGGGGAGAGAGAGACGGAGAGGGAGATGGGGAGAGAGAGAGAGACGGAGAGGGAGATGGGGAGAGAGAGAGACGGAGAGGGAGATGGGGAGAGAGAGAGACGGAGAGGGGGATGGGGAGAGAGAGAGACGGAGAGGGGGATGGGGAGAGAGAGAGACGGAGAGGGGGATGGGGAGAGAGAGACGGAGAGGGGGATGGGGAGAGAGAGACGGGGAGAGAGAGACGGAGAGGGAGATGGGGAGAGAGAGAGAGACGGAGAGGGGGATGGGGAGAGAGAGAGACGGAGAGGGAGATGGGGAGAGAGAGAGATGGAGAGGGGGATGGGGAGAGAGAGAGAGATGGAGAGGGGGATGGTGAGAGAGAGAGATGGAGAGGGGGATGGTGAGAGAGAGAGATGGAGAGGGGGATGGTGAGAGAGAGAGACGGAGAGGGGGATGGGGAGTGAGTAACGGAGAGGGGGATGGGGAGAGAGCGAGATGGAGAGGGGGATGGGGAGAGAGACGGAGAGGGGGATGGGGAGAGAGAGAGACGGAGAGGGGGATGGGGAGAGAGACGGAGAGGGGGATGTGGAGAGAGAGAGACGGAGAGGGGGATGGGGAGAGAGAGAGACGGAGAGGGGGATGGGGAGAGAGACGGAGAGGGGGACGGGGAGAGAGAGACGGAGTAGGGGGATGTGGAGAGAGACGGACAGGCGGATGGGGAGAGAGAGAGACGGAGAGGGGAATGGGGAGAGAGAGAGACGGAGAGGGGGATGGGGAGAGAGACGGAGAGGGAGATGGGGAGAGAGAGAGACAGAGAGGGGGATGGGGAGAGACAGAGAGGGGGATGGGGAGAGAGAGACGGAGAGGGGGATGGGGAGAGAGAGAGAGACGGAGAGGGGGATGGGGAGATAGACGGAGAGGGGGACTGGGAGAGAGAGAGCGGCAGAGTAGGGGGATGGGGAGAGAGAGAGACGGAGAGGGGGATGGGGAGATAGACGGAGAGGGGGATGGGGAGAGAGACGGAGAGGGGGATGGGGAGAGAGAGAGCGGCAGAGTAGGGGGATGGGGAGAGAGACGGACAGGTGGATGGGGAGAGAGGGTGATGGAGAGGGGGATGGGGAGAGAGAGAGAGACGGAGAGGGGGATGGGGAGAGAGAGACAGACGGAGAGGGGGATGGGGAGAGAGAGACAGACGGAGAGGGGGATGAGGAGAGAGAGACGGAGAGGGGGATGGGGAGAGAGAGACGGAGAGGGGGATGCGGAGAGAGAGACGGAGAGGGAGATGGGGAGAGAGAGAGAGACGGAGAGGGAGATGGGGAGAGAGAGAGACGGAGAGGGAGATGGGGAGAGAGAGAGACGGAGAGGGGGATGGGGAGAGAGAGAGACAGAGAGGGAGATGGGGAGAGAGAGAGAGACGGAGAGGGGGATGGGGAGAGAGAGAGACGGAGAGGGAGATGGGGAGAGAGAGAGATGGAGAGGGGGATGGGGAGAGAGAGAGAGATGGAGAGGGGGATGGTGAGAGAGAAAGATGGAGAGGGGGATGGTGAGAGAGAGAGATGGAGAGGGGGATGGTGAGAGAGAGAGACGGAGAGGGGGATGGGGAGTGAGTAACGGAGAGGGGGATGGGGAGAGAGCGAGATGGAGAGGGGGATGGGGAGAGAGACGGAGAGGGGGATGGGGAGAGAGAGAGAGACGGAGAGGGGGATGGGGAGAGAGACGGAGAGGGGGATGGGGAGAGAGAGAGATGGAGAGGGGGATGGGGAGAGAGAGAGACGGAGAGGGGGATGGGGAGAGAGACGGAGAGGGGGATGGGGAGAGAGAGAGACGGAGAGGGGGATGGGGAGAGAGAGATACAGAGAGGGGGATGGGGAGAGAGAGAGACGGAGAGGGGGATGGGGAGTGAGTAACGGAGAGGGGGATGGGGAGAGAGCGAGACGGAGAGGGGGATGGGGAGAGAGACGGAGAGGGGGATGGGGAGAGAGAGAGACGGAGAGGGGGATGGTGAGAGAGAGAGACGGAGAGGGGGATGGAGAGAGAGAGAGAGACAGAGAGGGGGATGGGGAGAGAGAGAGACGGAGAGGGGGATGGGGAGTGAGTAACGGAGAGGGGGATGGGGAGAGAGCGAGACGGAGAGGGGGATGGGGAGAGAGACGGAGAGGGGGACGGGGAGAGAGAGAGAGATGGAGAGGGGGATGGAGAGAGACGGAGAGGTGGATGGGGAGAGAGAGAGACGGAGAGGGGGATGGGGAGAGAGAGAGACGGAGAGGGGGATGGGGAGAGAGAGAAGGAGAGGTGGATGGGGAGAGAGAGAGACGGAGAGGGGGATGGGGAGAGAGAGAGACGGAGAGGGGGGCGTAGACAGAGAGACGGAGAGGGGGATGGGGAGAGAGAGACAGAGAGGGGGATGGGGAGAGAGAGAGAGACGGAGAGGGGGATGGGGAGAGAGGGAGATGGGGAGAGAGAGAGACGGAGAGGGGGATGGGGAGAGAGAGAGACGGAGAGGGGGATAGGGAGAGAGAGAGACGGGGATGGCGAGGGAGAGAGACGGAGAGGGGGATGGGGAGAGAGAGAGACGGAGAGGGGGATGGGGAGAGAGACGGAGAGGGGGATGGGGAGAGAGAGAGACGGAGAGGGGGATGGGGAGAGAGACGGAGAGGGGGATGTGGAGAGAGAGAGACGGACAGGGGGATGGGGAGAGAGACGGAGAGGGGGATGTGGAGAGAGACGGAGAGGGGGATGGGGAGAGAGAGAGACGGAGAGGGGGATGGGGAGAGAGACGGAGAGGGGGATGGGGAGAGAGAGAGACGGAGAGGGGGATGGGGAGAGAGACGGAGAGGGGGATGGGGAGAGAGAGAGACGGAGAGGGGGATGGGGAGAGAGAGAAGGAGAGGGGGATGGGGAGAGAGAGAGACAGGGGGGCAGATAGAGAGAGATGGAGAGGGGGGCGAAGAGAGAGAGACGGAGAGGGGGGGCGAAGAGAGAGAGACGGAGAGGGGGATAGGGAGAGAGAGAGAGAGACGGAGAGGGGGATAGGGAGAGAGAGAGAGACGGAGAGGGGGATGGGGAGAGAGAGAGACGGAGAGGAGGATGGGGAGGGAGAGAGACAGAGAGGGGGATGGGGAGGGAGAGAGACAGAGAGGGGGATGGGGAGAGAGAGAGACGGACAGGGGGATGGGGAGAGAGACGGAGAGGGGGATGGGGAGAGAGAGAGAGATGGAGAGGGGGATGGGGAGAGAGAGAGACGGAGAGGGGGATGGGGAGAGAGAGAGACGGAGAGGGGGATGGGGAGAGAGAGAGACGGACAGGGGGATGGGGAGAGAGACGGAGAGGGGGATGGCGAGGGAGAGAGACGGAGAGGGGGATGGGGAGAGAGAGAGACGGAGAGGGGGATGGGGAGAGAGAGAGAGACGGAGAGGGGGATGGGGAGAGAGAGAGACGGAGAGGGAAATGGGGAGAGAGAGCCAGATGGAGAGGGGGATGGGGAGAGAGAGAGAGACGGAGAGGGGGATGGGGAGAGAGAGAGACGGAGAGGGGGATGGGGTGAGAGAGAGACGGAGAGGGGGATGGTGAGAGAGAGAGACAGAGAGGGGGATGGGGAGAGAGAGAGACGGAGAGGGGGATGGTGAGAGAGAGAGACAGAGAGGGGGATGGGGAGAGAGAGAGACGGAGAGGGGGATGGGGAGAGAGAGGGAGACGGAGAGGGGGATGGGGAGAGAGAGAGACGGAGAGGGGGATGGGGAGTGAGTAACGGAGAGGGGGATGGGGAGAGAGCGAGACGGAGAGGGGGATGGGGAGAGCTACGGAGAGGGGGACGGGGAGAGAGAGAGACGGAGAGGGGGACGGGGAGAGAGAGAGAGAGGGAGAGGGGGATGGGGAGAGACACAGAGAGGGGGGTGGGGAGAGAGAGAGACAGAGAGGGGGATGGGGAGAGAGAGACAGAGAGGGGGATGGGGAGAGAGAGAGACGGAGAGGGGGATGGGGAGAGAGAGAGACGGAGAGGGGGATGGGGAGAGAGAGAAGGAGAGGTGGATGGGGAGAGAGAGAGACGGAGAGGGGCGCGTAGACAGAGAGACGGAGAGGGGGATGGGGAGAGAGAGACAGAGAGGGGGATGGGGAGAGAGAGAGACGGAGAGGTGGATGGGGAGAGAGAGAGACGGAGAGGGGGATGGGGAGAGAGGGAGATGGGGAGAGAGAGAGACGGAGAGGGGGATGGGGAGAGAGAGAGACGGAGAGGGGGGCGAAGAGAGAGAGACAGAGAGGGGGATAGGGAGAGAGAGAGACGGGGATGGCGAGGGAGAGAGACGGAGAGGGGGATGGGGAGAGAGAGAGACGGAGAGGGGGATGGGGAGGGAGAGAGACGGAGAGGGGGATGGGGAGAGAGACGGAGAGGGGGATGGGGAAAGAGAGAGACGGAGAGGGGGATGGGGAGAGAGACGGAGAGGGGGATGGGGAGAGAGAGAGACGGAGAGGGGGATGGGGAGAGAGACGGAGAGGGGGGGCGAAGAGAGAGAGACGGAGAGGGGGATAGGGAGAGAGAGAGAGACGGAGAGGGGGATGGGGAGAGAGAGAGATGGAGAGGAGGATGGGGAGGGAGAGAGACAGAGAGGGGGATGGGGACAGAGAGAGACGGACAGGGGGATGGGGAGAGAGACGGAGAGGGGGATGGGGAGAGAGAGAGAGATGGAGAGGGGGATGGGGAGAGAGAGAGACGGAGAGGGGGAGAGAGAGAGACGGAGAGGGGGATGGGGAGGGAGAGAGACAGAGAGGGGGATGGGGACAGAGAGAGACGGACAGGGGGATGGGGAGAGAGACGGAGAGGGGGATGGGGAGAGAGAGAGAGATGGAGAGGGGGATGGGGAGAGAGAGAGACGGAGAGGGGGATGGGGAGAGAGAGAGACGGAGAGGGGGATGGGGAGAGAGAGAGACAGAGAGGGGGATGGGGAGAGAGACGGAGACGGGGATGGGGAGAGAGAGAGAGATGGAGAGGGGGATGGGGAGAGAGAGAGAGACGGAGAGGGGGATGGGGAGAGAGAGAGACGGAGAGGGAAATGGGGAGAGAGAGCCAGATGGAGAGGGGGATGGGGAGAGAGAGAGACGGAGAGGGGGATGGGGAGAGAGAGAGACGGAGAGGGGGATGGGGAGAGAGAGAGACGGAGAGGGGGATGGGGAGAGAGAGAGACGGACAGGGGGATGGGGAGAGAGACGGAGAGGGGGATGGGGAGAGAGAGAGAGATGGAGAGGGGGATGGGGAGAGAGAGAGAGACGGAGAGGGGGATGGGGAGAGAGAGAGACGGAGAGGGGGATGGGGAGAGAGAGAGACGGAGAGGGAAATGGGGAGAGAGAGCCAGATGGAGAGGGGGATGGGGAGAGAGAGAGATGGAGAGGGGGATGGGGAGAGAGAGAGACGGAGAGGGGGATGGGGAGAGAGAGAGACGGAGAGGGGGATGGGGAGAGAGAGAGACGGACAGGGGGATGGGGAGAGAGACGGAGAGGGGGATGGGGAGAGAGAGAGAGATGGAGAGGGGGATGGGGAGAGAGAGAGACGGAGAGGGGGTTGGGGAGAGAGAGAGACGGAGAGGGGGATGGGGAGAGAGAGAAGGAGAGGTGGATGGGGAGAGAGAGAGACGGGGGCAGATAGAGAGAGATGGAGAGGGGGGCGAAGAGAGAGAGACGGAGAGGGGGGCGAAGAGAGAGAGACGGAGAGGGGGATAGGGAGAGAGAGAGAGACGGAGAGGGGGATGGGGAGAGAGAGACGGAGAGGAGGATGGGGAGGGAGAGAGACAGAGAGGGGGATGGGGAGAGAGAGAGACGGACAGGGGGATGGGGAGAGAGAGCCAGATGGAGAGGGGGATGGGGAGAGAGAGAGAGACGGAGAGGGGGATGGGGAGAGAGAGAGACGGAGAGGGGGATGGGGGGAGAGAGAGACGGAGAGGGGGATGGGGAGAGAGAGGGAGAGGGGGATGGGGAGAGAGAGAGAGATGGAGAGGGGGATGGGGAGAGAGAGAGAGACGGAGAGGGGGATGGGGAGAGAGAGAGACGGAGAGGGGGATGGGGAGAGAGAGAGACGGAGAGGGAAATGGGGAGAGAGAGCCAGATGGAGAGGGGGATGGGGAGAGAGAGAGAGACGGAGAGGGGGATGGGGAGAGAGAGAGACGGAGAGGGGGATGGGGAGAGAGAGAGACGGAGAGGGGGATGGTGAGAGAGAGAGACAGAGAGGGGGATGGGGAGAGAGAGAGACGGAGAGGGGGATGGGGAGTGAGTAACGGAGAGGGGGATGGGGAGAGAGCGAGACGGAGAGGGGGATGGGGAGAGAGACGGAGAGGGGGACGGGGAGAGAGAGAGACGGAGAGGGGGACGGGGAGAGAGAGAGAGATGGAGAGGGGGATGGGGAGAGACACAGAGAGGGGGGTGGGGAGAGAGAGAGACAGAGAGGGGGATGGGGAGAGAGAGACAGAGAGGGGGATGGGGAGAGAGAGAGACGGAGAGGGGGATGGGGAGAGAGAGAGACGGAGAGGGGGATGGGGAGAGAGAGAAGGAGAGGTGGATGGGGAGAGAGAGAGACGGAGAGGGGGATGGGGAGAGAGAGAGACGGAGAGGGGGGCGTAGACAGAGAGACGGAGAGGGGGATGGGGAGAGAGAGACAGAGAGGGGGATGGGGAGAGAGAGAGACGGAGAGGTGGATGGGGAGAGAGAGAGACGGAGAGGGGGATGGGGAGAGAGGGAGATGGGGAGAGAGAGAGACGGAGAGGGGGATGGGGAGAGAGAGAGACGGAGAGGGGGATGGGGAGAGAGACGGAGAGGGGGATGGGGAGAGAGACGGAGAGGGGGATGGGGAGAGAGACGGAGAGGGGGATGGGGAGGGAGAGAGACGGAGAGGGGGATGGGGAGAGAGACGGAGAGGGGGATGGGGAGAGAGAGAGACGGAGAGGGGGATGGGGAGAGAGATGGAGAGGGGGATGGGGAAAGAGAGAGATGGAGAGGGGGATGGGGAGAGAGACGGAGAGGGGGATGGGGAGAGAGAGAGACGGAGAGGGGGATGGGGAGAGAGAGAAGGAGAGGGGGATGGGGAGAGAGAGAGACAGGGGGGCAGATAGAGAGAGATGGAGAGGGGGGCGAAGAGAGAGAGACGGAGAGGGGGGGCGAAGAGAGAGAGACGGAGAGGGGGATAGGGAGAGAGAGAGACGGAGAGGGGGATGGGGAGAGAGAGAGACGGAGAGGAGGATGGGGAGGGAGAGAGACAGAGAGGGGGATGGGGAGAGAGAGAAACGGACAGGGGGATGGGGAGAGAGACGGAGAGGGGGATGGGGAGAGAGAGAGAGATGGAGAGGGGGATGGGGAGAGAGAGAGACGGAGAGGGGGATGGGGAGAGAGAGAGACAGAGAGGGGGATGGAGAGAGAGAGAGACGGACAGGGGGATGGGGAGAGAGACGGAGAGGGGGATGGGGAGAGAGAGAGAGATGGAGAGGGGGATGGGGAGAGAGAGAGAGACGGAGAGGGGGATGGGGAGAGAGAGAGACGGAGAGGGGGATGGGGAGAGAGAGAGACGGACAGGGGGATGGGGAGTGAGAGAAGGAGAGGTGGATGGGGAGAGAGAGAGACAGGGGGGCAGATAGAGAGAGATGGAGAGGGGGGCGAAGAGAGAGAGACGGAGAGGGGGGCGAAGAGAGAGAGACGGAGAGGGGGATAGGGAGAGAGAGAGAGACGGAGAGGGGGATGGGGAGAGAGAGAGACGGAGAGGAGGATGGGGAGGGAGAGAGACAGAGAGGGGGATGGGGAGAGAGAGAGACGGACAGGGGGATGGGGAGAGAGAGCCAGATGGAGAGGGGGATGGGGAGAGAGAGAGAGACGGAGAGGGGGATGGGGAGAGAGAGAGACGGAGAGGGGGATGGGGGGAGAGAGAGACGGAGAGGGGGATGGGGAGAGAGACGGAGAGGGGGACGGGGAGAGAGAGACGGAGTAGGGGGATGGGGAGAGAGAGAGACGGAGAGGGGAATGGGGAGAGAGAGAGACGGAGAGGGGGATTGCGAGAGAGACGGAGAGGGGGATGGGGAGAGAGAGAGACAGAGAGGGGGATGGGGAGAGAGAGAGACAGAGAGGGGGATGGGGAGAGAGAGAGACGGAGAGGGGGATGGGGAGAGAGAGACAGAGAGGGGGATGGGGAGAGAGAGACGGAGAGGGGGATAGGGAGAGAGAGAGACGGAGAGGGGGATGGGGAGAGAGAGAGAGACGGAGAGGGGGATGGGGAGAGAGAGAGAGACGGAGAGGGGGATGGGGAGAGAGAGAGACGGAGAGGGGGATGGGGAGAGAGAGAGACGGAGAGGGGGATGGGGAGAGAGAGACGGAGAGGGAGATGGGGAGAGAGAGAGATGGAGAGGGGGATGGGGAGAGAGAGAGAGATGGAGAGGGGGATGGTGAGAGAGAGAGACGGAGAAGGGGACGGGGAGAGAGAGAGACGGAGAGGGGGACGGGGAGAGAGAGAGACGGAGAGGGGGACGGGGAGAGAGAGAGAGACGGAGAGGGGGATGGGGAGAGACACAGAGAGGGGGGTGGGGAGAGAGAGAGACAGAGAGGGGGATGGGGAGAGAGAGACAGAGAGGGGGATGGGGAGAGAGAGAGACGGAGAGGGGGATGGGGAGAGAGAGAGACGGAGAGGGGGGCGTAGACAGAGAGACGGAGAGGGGGATGGGGAGAGAGAGACGGAGAGGGGGATGGGGAGAGAGAGAGACGGAGAGGGGGATGGGGAGAGAGGGAGATGGGGAGAGAGAGAGACGGAGAGGGGGATGGGGAGAGAGAGAGACGGAGAGGGGGATGGGGAGAGAGAGACAGGGTGCAGATAGAGAGAGATGGAGAGGGGGGCGAAGAGAGAGAGACGGAGAGGGGGGCGAAGAGAGAGAGACGGAGAGGGGGATGGGGAGGGAGACGGAGAGGGGGATGGGGAGAGAGAGAGACGGAGAGGGGGATGGGGAGAGAGAATGACGGAGAGGGGGATGGGGAGAGAGACGGAGAGGGGGATGGGGAGAGAGAGAGACGGAGAGGGGGATGGGGAGAGAGACGGAGAGGGGGATGGGGAGAGAGAGAGAGATGGAGAGGGGGATGGGGAGAGAGAGAGACGGAGAGGGGGATGGGGAGAGAGAGAGACGGAGAGGGGGATGGGGAGAGAGAGAGAGATGGAGAGGAGGATGGGTAGGGAGAGAGACGGAGAGGGGGATGGGGAGAGAGAGAGACGGAGAGGGGGATGGGGAGAGAGAGAGAAGGAGAGGTGGATGGGGAGAGAGAGAGATGGAGAGGGGGATGGGGAGAGAGAGACGGAGAGGGGGGCGAAGAGAGAGAGACGGAGAGGGGGATAGGGAGAGAGAGAGACGGAGAGGGGGATGGGGAGAGAGAGAGATGGAGAGGGGGATGGGGAGAGAGAGACGGAGAGGGGGGCGAAGAGAGAGAGACGGAGAGGGGGATAGGGAGAGAGAGAGACGGAGAGGGGGATGGGGAGAGAGAGAGATGGAGAGGGGGATGGGGAGAGAGAGAGACGGAGAGGGGGATGGGGAGGGAGAGAGACGGAGAGGGGGATGGGGAGAGAGAGAGACGGAGAGGGGGATGGGGAGAGCGAGAGACAGAGAGGGGGATGGGGAGAGAGAGACGGAGAGGGGGATGGGGAGAGAGAGAGACGGAGAGGGGGATGGGGAGTGAGTAACGGAGAGGGGGATGGGGAGAGAGCGAGATGGAGAGGGGGATGGGGAGAGAGACGGAGAGGGGGATGGGGAGAGAGAGAGACGGAGAGGGGGATGGGGAGAGAGACGGAGAGGGGGATGGGGAGAGACACAGAGAGATGGAGAGGGGGATGGGGAGAGAGAGAGACGGAGAGGGGGATGGGGAGAGAGAGAGACGGAGAGGGGGATGGGGAGAGAGACGGAGAGGGGGATGGGGAGAGAGAGAGACGGAGAGGGGGATGGGGAGAGAGAGAGACGGAGAGGGGGATGGGGAGAGAGAGAGACGGAGAGGGGGATGGGGAGTGAGTAACGGAGAGGGGGATGGGGAGAGAGAGAGACGGAGAGGGGGATGGGGAGAGAGACGGAGAGGGGGATGGGGAGAGAGAGAGACGGAGAGGGGGATGGGGAGAGAGAGAGACGGAGAGGGGGATGGTGAGAGAGAGACACAGAGAGGGGGATGGGGAGAGAGAGAGACGGAGAGGGGGATGGGGAGTGAGTAACGGAGAGGGGGATGGGGAGAGAGCGAGACGGAGAGGGGGATGGGGAGAGAGAGAGACGGAGAGGGGGACGGGGAGAGAGAGAGAGATGGAGAGGGGGATGGGGAGAGACACAGAGAGGGGGTGGGGAGAGAGAGAGACAGAGAGGGGGATGGGGAGAGAGAGACAGAGAGGGGGATGGGGAGAGAGAGAGACGGAGAGGGGGATGGGGAGAGAGAGAGACGGAGAGGGGGATGGGGAGAGAGAGAAGGAGGAGAGGTGGATGGGGAGAGAGAGAGACGGAGAGGGGCGCGTAGACAGAGAGACGGAGAGGGGGATGGGGAGAGAGAGACAGAGAGGGGGATGGGGAGAGAGAGAGACGGAGAGGTGGATGGGGAGAGAGAGAGACGGAGAGGGGGATGGGGAGAGAGGGAGATGGGGAGAGAGAGAGACGGAGAGGGGGATGGGGAGAGAGAGAGACGGAGAGGGGGGCGAAGAGAGAGAGACAGAGAGGGGGATAGGGAGAGAGAGAGACGGGGATGGCGAGGGAGAGAGACGGAGAGGGGGATGGGGAGAGAGAGAGACGGAGAGGGGGATGGGGAGGGAGAGAGACGGAGAGGGGGATGGGGAGAGAGACGGAGAGGGGGATGGGGAAAGAGAGAGACGGAGAGGGGGATGGGGAGAGAGACGGAGAGGGGGATGGGGAGAGAGAGAGACGGAGAGGGGGATGGGGAGAGAGACGGAGAGGGGGATGGGGAGAGAGAGAGACGGAGAGGGGGATAGGGAGAGAGAGAGAGACGGAGAGGGGGATGGGGAGAGAGAGAGATGGAGAGGAGGATGGGGAGGGAGAGAGACAGAGAGGGGGATGGGGACAGAGAGAGACGGACAGGGGGATGGGGAGAGAGACGGAGAGGGGGATGGGGAGAGAGAGAGAGAGGGAGAGGGGGATGGGGAGAGAGAGAGACGGAGAGGGGGATGGGGAGGGAGAGAGACAGAGAGGGGGATGGGGACAGAGAGAGACGGACAGGGGGATGGGGAGAGAGACGGAGAGGGGGATGGGGAGAGAGAGAGAGATGGAGAGGGGGATGGGGAGAGAGAGAGACGGAGAGGGGGAGAGAGAGAGACGGAGAGGGGGATGGGGAGGGAGAGAGACAGAGAGGGGGATGGGGACAGAGAGAGACGGACAGGGGGATGGGGAGAGAGACGGAGAGGGGGATGGGGAGAGAGAGAGAGATGGAGAGGGGGATGGGGAGAGAGAGAGACGGAGAGGGGGATGGGGAGAGAGAGAGACGGAGAGGGGGATGGGGAGAGAGAGAGACGGACAGGGGGATGGGGAGAGAGACGGAGAGGGGGATGGGGAGAGAGAGAGAGATGGAGAGGGGGATGGGGAGAGAGAGAGAGACGGAGAGGGGGATGGGGAGAGAGAGAGACGGAGAGGGAAATGGGGAGAGAGAGCCAGATGGAGAGGGGGATGGGGAGAGAGAGAGACGGAGAGGGGGATGGGGAGAGAGAGAGACGGAGAGGGGGATGGGGAGAGAGAGAGACGGAGAGGGGGATGGGGAGAGAGAGAGACGGACAGGGGGATGGGGAGAGAGACGGAGAGGGGGATGGGGAGAGAGAGAGAGATGGAGAGGGGGATGGGGAGAGAGAGAGAGACGGAGAGGGGGATGGGGAGAGAGAGAGACGGAGAGGGGGATGGGGAGAGAGAGAGACGGAGAGGGAAATGGGGAGAGAGAGCCAGATGGAGAGGGGGATGGGGAGAGAGAGAGACGGAGAGGGGGATGGGGAGAGAGAGAGACGGAGAGGGGGATGGGGAGAGAGAGAGACGGACAGGGGGATGGGGAGAGAGACGGAGAGGGGGATGGGGAGAGAGAGAGAGATGGAGAGGGGGATGGGGAGAGAGAGAGACGGAGAGGGGGTTGGGGAGAGAGAGAGACGGAGAGGGGGATGGGGAGAGAGAGAAGGAGAGGTGGATGGGGAGAGAGAGAGACGGGGGCAGATAGAGAGAGATGGAGAGGGGGGCGAAGAGAGAGAGACGGAGAGGGGGGCGAAGAGAGAGAGACGGAGAGGGGGATAGGGAGAGAGAGAGAGACGGAGAGGGGGATGGGGAGAGAGAGACGGAGAGGAGGATGGGGAGGGAGAGAGACAGAGAGGGGGATGGGGAGAGAGAGAGACGGACAGGGGGATGGGGAGAGAGAGCCAGATGGAGAGGGGGATGGGGAGAGAGAGAGAGACGGAGAGGGGGATGGGGAGAGAGAGAGACGGAGAGGGGGATGGGGGGAGAGAGAGACGGAGAGGGGGATGGGGAGAGAGAGGGAGAGGGGGATGGGGAGAGAGAGAGAGATGGAGAGGGGGATGGGGAGAGAGAGAGAGACGGAGAGGGGGATGGGGAGAGAGAGAGACGGAGAGGGGGATGGGGAGAGAGAGAGACGGAGAGGGAAATGGGGAGAGAGAGCCAGATGGAGAGGGGGATGGGGAGAGAGAGAGAGACGGAGAGGGGGATGGGGAGAGAGAGAGACGGAGAGGGGGATGGGGAGAGAGAGAGACGGAG
This sequence comes from Mobula hypostoma, assembly GCF_963921235.1. Classification (NCBI taxonomy): domain Eukaryota; kingdom Metazoa; phylum Chordata; class Chondrichthyes; order Myliobatiformes; family Myliobatidae; genus Mobula; species Mobula hypostoma. The sequence goes on from NC_086101.1 coordinate 118,849,685, forward strand.
AGGGGGATGGTGAGAGAGAGAGACAGAGAGGGGGATGGGGAGAGAGAGAGACGGAGAGGGGGATGGGGAGTGAGTAACGGAGAGGGGGATGGGGAGAGAGCGAGACGGAGAGGGGGATGGGGAGAGAGACGGAGAGGGGGACGGGGAGAGAGAGAGACGGAGAGGGGGACGGGGAGAGAGAGAGAGATGGAGAGGGGGATGGGGAGAGACACAGAGAGGGGGGTGGGGAGAGAGAGAGACAGAGAGGGGGATGGGGAGAGAGAGACAGAGAGGGGGATGGGGAGAGAGAGAGACGGAGAGGGGGATGGGGAGAGAGAGAGACGGAGAGGGGGATGGGGAGAGAGAGAAGGAGAGGTGGATGGGGAGAGAGAGAGACGGAGAGGGGGATGGGGAGAGAGAGAGACGGAGAGGGGGGCGTAGACAGAGAGACGGAGAGGGGGATGGGGAGAGAGAGACAGAGAGGGGGATGGGGAGAGAGAGAGACGGAGAGGTGGATGGGGAGAGAGAGAGACGGAGAGGGGGATGGGGAGAGAGGGAGATGGGGAGAGAGAGAGACGGAGAGGGGGATGGGGAGAGAGAGAGACGGAGAGGGGGATGGGGAGAGAGACGGAGAGGGGGATGGGGAGAGAGACGGAGAGGGGGATGGGGAGAGAGACGGAGAGGGGGATGGGGAGGGAGAGAGACGGAGAGGGGGATGGGGAGAGAGACGGAGAGGGGGATGGGGAGAGAGAGAGACGGAGAGGGGGATGGGGAGAGAGATGGAGAGGGGGATGGGGAAAGAGAGAGATGGAGAGGGGGATGGGGAGAGAGACGGAGAGGGGGATGGGGAGAGAGAGAGACGGAGAGGGGGATGGGGAGAGAGAGAAGGAGAGGGGGATGGGGAGAGAGAGAGACAGGGGGGCAGATAGAGAGAGATGGAGAGGGGGGCGAAGAGAGAGAGACGGAGAGGGGGGGCGAAGAGAGAGAGACGGAGAGGGGGATAGGGAGAGAGAGAGACGGAGAGGGGGATGGGGAGAGAGAGAGACGGAGAGGAGGATGGGGAGGGAGAGAGACAGAGAGGGGGATGGGGAGAGAGAGAAACGGACAGGGGGATGGGGAGAGAGACGGAGAGGGGGATGGGGAGAGAGAGAGAGATGGAGAGGGGGATGGGGAGAGAGAGAGACGGAGAGGGGGATGGGGAGAGAGAGAGACGGAGAGGGGGATGGAGAGAGAGAGAGACGGACAGGGGGATGGGGAGAGAGACGGAGAGGGGGATGGGGAGAGAGAGAGAGATGGAGAGGGGGATGGGGAGAGAGAGAGAGACGGAGAGGGGGATGGGGAGAGAGAGAGACGGAGAGGGGGATGGGGAGAGAGAGAGACGGACAGGGGGATGGGGAGTGAGAGAAGGAGAGGTGGATGGGGAGAGAGAGAGACAGGGGGGCAGATAGAGAGAGATGGAGAGGGGGGCGAAGAGAGAGAGACGGAGAGGGGGGCGAAGAGAGAGAGACGGAGAGGGGGATAGGGAGAGAGAGAGAGACGGAGAGGGGGATGGGGAGAGAGAGAGACGGAGAGGAGGATGGGGAGGGAGAGAGACAGAGAGGGGGATGGGGAGAGAGAGAGACGGACAGGGGGATGGGGAGAGAGAGCCAGATGGAGAGGGGGATGGGGAGAGAGAGAGAGACGGAGAGGGGGATGGGGAGAGAGAGAGACGGAGAGGGGGATGGGGGGAGAGAGAGACGGAGAGGGGGATGGGGAGAGAGACGGAGAGGGGGACGGGGAGAGAGAGACGGAGTAGGGGGATGGGGAGAGAGAGAGACGGAGAGGGGAATGGGGAGAGAGAGAGACGGAGAGGGGGATTGCGAGAGAGACGGAGAGGGGGATGGGGAGAGAGAGAGACAGAGAGGGGGATGGGGAGAGAGAGAGACAGAGAGGGGGATGGGGAGAGAGAGAGACGGAGAGGGGGATGGGGAGAGAGAGACAGAGAGGGGGATGGGGAGAGAGAGACGGAGAGGGGGATAGGGAGAGAGAGAGACGGAGAGGGGGATGGGGAGAGAGAGAGAGACGGAGAGGGGGATGGGGAGAGAGAGAGAGACGGAGAGGGGGATGGGGAGAGAGAGAGACGGAGAGGGGGATGGGGAGAGAGAGAGACGGAGAGGGGGATGGGGAGAGAGAGACGGAGAGGGAGATGGGGAGAGAGAGAGATGGAGAGGGGGATGGGGAGAGAGAGAGAGATGGAGAGGGGGATGGTGAGAGAGAGAGACGGAGAAGGGGACGGGGAGAGAGAGAGACGGAGAGGGGGACGGGGAGAGAGAGAGACGGAGAGGGGGACGGGGAGAGAGAGAGAGACGGAGAGGGGGATGGGGAGAGACACAGAGAGGGGGGTGGGGAGAGAGAGAGACAGAGAGGGGGATGGGGAGAGAGAGACAGAGAGGGGGATGGGGAGAGAGAGAGACGGAGAGGGGGATGGGGAGAGAGAGAGACGGAGAGGGGGATGGGGAGAGAGAGAAGGAGAGGTGGATGGGGAGAGAGAGAGACGGAGAGGGGGATGGGGAGAGAGAGAGACGGAGAGGGGGGCGTAGACAGAGAGACGGAGAGGGGGATGGGGAGAGAGAGACGGAGAGGGGGATGGGGAGAGAGAGAGACGGAGAGGGGGATGGGGAGAGAGGGAGATGGGGAGAGAGAGAGACGGAGAGGGGGATGGGGAGAGAGAGAGACGGAGAGGGGGATGGGGAGAGAGAGACAGGGTGCAGATAGAGAGAGATGGAGAGGGGGGCGAAGAGAGAGAGACGGAGAGGGGGGCGAAGAGAGAGAGACGGAGAGGGGGATGGGGAGGGAGACGGAGAGGGGGATGGGGAGAGAGAGAGACGGAGAGGGGGATGGGGAGAGAGAATGACGGAGAGGGGGATGGGGAGAGAGACGGAGAGGGGGATGGGGAGAGAGAGAGACGGAGAGGGGGATGGGGAGAGAGACGGAGAGGGGGATGGGGAGAGAGAGAGAGATGGAGAGGGGGATGGGGAGAGAGAGAGACGGAGAGGGGGATGGGGAGAGAGAGAGACGGAGAGGGGGATGGGGAGAGAGAGAGAGATGGAGAGGAGGATGGGTAGGGAGAGAGACGGAGAGGGGGATGGGGAGAGAGAGAGACGGAGAGGGGGATGGGGAGAGAGAGAGAAGGAGAGGTGGATGGGGAGAGAGAGAGATGGAGAGGGGGATGGGGAGAGAGAGACGGAGAGGGGGGCGAAGAGAGAGAGACGGAGAGGGGGATAGGGAGAGAGAGAGACGGAGAGGGGGATGGGGAGAGAGAGAGATGGAGAGGGGGATGGGGAGAGAGAGACGGAGAGGGGGGCGAAGAGAGAGAGACGGAGAGGGGGATAGGGAGAGAGAGAGACGGAGAGGGGGATGGGGAGAGAGAGAGATGGAGAGGGGGATGGGGAGAGAGAGAGACGGAGAGGGGGATGGGGAGGGAGAGAGACGGAGAGGGGGATGGGGAGAGAGAGAGACGGAGAGGGGGATGGGGAGAGCGAGAGACAGAGAGGGGGATGGGGAGAGAGAGACGGAGAGGGGGATGGGGAGAGAGAGAGACGGAGAGGGGGATGGGGAGTGAGTAACGGAGAGGGGGATGGGGAGAGAGCGAGATGGAGAGGGGGATGGGGAGAGAGACGGAGAGGGGGATGGGGAGAGAGAGAGACGGAGAGGGGGATGGGGAGAGAGACGGAGAGGGGGATGGGGAGAGACACAGAGAGATGGAGAGGGGGATGGGGAGAGAGAGAGACGGAGAGGGGGATGGGGAGAGAGAGAGACGGAGAGGGGGATGGGGAGAGAGACGGAGAGGGGGATGGGGAGAGAGAGAGACGGAGAGGGGGATGGGGAGAGAGAGAGACGGAGAGGGGGATGGGGAGAGAGAGAGACGGAGAGGGGGATGGGGAGTGAGTAACGGAGAGGGGGATGGGGAGAGAGCGAGACCGAGAGGGGGATGGGGAGAGAGACGGAGAGGGGGATGGGGAGAGAGAGAGACGGAGAGGGGGATGGGGAGAGAGAGAGACGGAGAGGGGGATGGTGAGAGAGAGAGACAGAGAGGGGGATGGGGAGAGAGAGAGACGGAGAGGGGGATGGGGAGTGAGTAACGGAGAGGGGGATGGGGAGAGAGCGAGACGGAGAGGGGGATGGGGAGAGAGACGGAGAGGGGGACGGGGAGAGAGAGAGACGGAGAGGGGGACGGGGAGAGAGAGAGATGGAGAGGGGGATGGGGAGAGAGAGAGACGGACAGGGAGATGGGGAGAGAGAGAGACGGAGAGGGGGACGGGGAGAGAGAGAGACGGAGAGGGGGATGGGGAGAGAGAGAGAGATGGAGAGGGGGATGGGGAGAGAGAGAGAGACGGAGAGGGGGATGGGGAGAGAGAGAGACGGAGAGGGAAATGGGGAGAGAGAGCCAGATGGAGAGGGGGATGGGGAGAGAGAGAGAGACGGAGAGGGGGATGGGGAGAGAGAGAGACGGAGAGGGGGATGGGGAGAGAGAGAGACGGACAGGGGGATGGGGAGAGAGACGGAGAGGGGGATGGGGAGAGAGAGAGACGGACAGGGGGATGGGGAGAGAGATGGAGAGGGGGATGGGGAGAGAGAGAGACGGAGAGGGGGATGGGGAGAGAGACGGAGAGGGGGATGGGGAGAGAGAGATAGATGGAGAGGGGGATGGGGAGAGAGAGAGACGGAGAGGGGGATGGGGAGAGAGAGAGACGGAGAGGGGGATGGGGAGAGAGAGAAGGAGAGGTGGATGGGGAGAGAGAGAGACAGGGGGGCAGATAGAGAGAGATGGAGAGGGGGGCGAAGAGAGAGAGACGGAGAGGGGGGCGAAGAGAGAGAGACGGAGAGGAGGATGGGGAGGGAGAGAGACAGAGAGGGGGATGGGGAGAGAGAGAGACGGACAGGGGGGATGGGGAGAGAGACAGAGAGGGGGATGGGGAGAGAGAGAGACGGAGAGGGGGATGGGGAGAGAGAGCCAGATGGAGAGGGGGATGGGGAGAGAGAGAGAGACGGAGAGGGGGATGGGGAGAGAGAGAGACGGAGAGGGGGATGGGGGGAGAGAGAGACGGAGAGGGGGATGGGGAGAGAGACGGAGAGGGGGACGGGGAGAGAGAGACGGACAGGGGGATGGGGAGAGAGAGAGAGACGGAGAGGGGGATGGGGAGAGAGACGGAGAGGGGGATGGGGAGAGAGAATGACGGAGAGGGGGATGGGGAGAGAGACGGAGAGGGGGATGGGGAGAGAGAGAGACGGAGAGGGGGATGGGGAGAGAGACGGAGAGGGGGATGGGGAGAGAGAGAGAGATGGAGAGGGGGATGGGGAGAGAGAGAGACGGAGAGGGGGATGGGGAGAGAGAGAGACGGAGAGGAGGATGGGGAGAGAGAGAAGGAGAGGTGGATGGGGAGAGAGAGAGACAGGGGGGCAGATAGAGAGAGATGGAGAGGGGGGCGAAGAGAGAGAGACGGAGAGGGGGGCGAAGAGAGAGAGACGGAGAGGGGGATAGGGAGAGAGAGAGAGACGGAGAGGGGGATGGGGAGAGAGAGAGACGGAGAGGAGGATGGGGAGGGAGAGAGACAGAGAGGGGGATGGGGAGAGAGAGAGACGGACTGGGGGATGGGGAGAGAGAGAGACGGAGAGGGGGATGGGGAGAGAGAGAGACGGACAGGGGGATGGGGAGAGAGACGGAGAGGGGGATGGGGAGAGAGAGAGAGATGGAGAGGGGGATGGGGAGAGAGAGAGACGGAGAGGGGGATGGGGAGAGAGAGAGAGATGGAGAGGAGGATGGGGAGAGAGAGAGACGGAGAGGGGGATGGGGAGAGAGAGAGAGATGGAGAGGAGGATGGGGAGAGAGAGAGACGGAGAGGGGGATGGGGAGAGAGAGAGAGATGGAGAGGGGGATGGGGAGAGAGACGGAGAGGAGGATGGGGAGAGAGAGAGACGGAGAGGGGGATGGGGAGAGAGAGAGAGATGGAGAGGAGGATGGGGAGAGAGAGAGACGGAGAGGGGGATGGGGAGAGAGAGAGAGATGGAGAGGGGGATGGGGAGAGAGAGAGACGGAGAGGGGGATGGGGAGAGAGAGAGAGACGGACAGGGGGATGGGGAGAGAGACGGAGAGGGGGATGGGGAGAGAGAGAGAGATGGAGAGGGGGATGGGGAGAGAGACGGAGAGGGGGATGGGGAGAGAGAGAGACGGAGAGGGGGATGGGGAGTGAGAGAGATGGAGAGGGGGATGGGGAGGGAGAGAGATGGAGAGGGGGATGGGGAGGGAGAGAGACGGAGAGGAGGATGGGGAGAGAGAGAGAGACGGAGAGGGGGATGGGGAGGGAGAGAGATGGAGAGGGGGATGGGGAGAGAGAGATGGAGAGGGGGATGGGGAGAGAGAGAGACGGAGAGGGGGATGGGGAGAGAGAGAGACGGAGAGGCGGATGGGGAGAGAGAGAGACGGAGAGGGGGATGGGGAGAGAGAGAAGGAGAGGTGGATGGGGAGAGAGAGAGACGGAGAGGGGGATGGGGAGAGAGAGAGACGGAGAGGGGGATGGGGAGAGAGAGAAGGAGAGGGGGATGGGGAGAGAGAGAGAGATGGAGAGGGGGATGGGGAGAGAGAGAGACGGAGAGGGGGATGGGGAGAGAGAGAGACGGAGAGGGGGATGGGGAGAGAGAGAAGGAGAGGGGGATGGGGAGAGAGAGTGACAGGGGGGCAGATAGAGAGAGATGGAGAGGGGGGCGAAGAGAGAGAGACGGAGAGGGGGGCGAAGAGAGAGAGACGGAGAGGGGGATAGGGAGAGAGAGAGAGACGGAGAGGGGGATGGGGAGAGAGAGAGACGGAGAGGAGGATGGGGAGGGAGAGAGACAGAGAGGGGGATGGGGAGAGAGAGAGACGGAGAGGGGGATGGGGAGAGAGAGAGACGGAGAGGGGGATGGGGAGAGAGAGCCAGATGGAGAGGGGGATGGGGAGAGAGAGAGAGACGGAGAGGGGGATGGGGAGAGAGAGAGACGGAGAGGGGGATGGGGAGAGAGAGAGAGATGGAGAGGGGGATGGGGAGAGAGAGACAGACGGAGAGGGGGATGGGGAGAGAGAGAGACGGAGAGGGGGATGGGGAGAGAGAGACAGACGGACAGGGGGATGGTGAGAGAGAGAGAGACGGAGAGGGGGATGGGGAGAGAGATGGAGAGGGGGGCGAAGAGAGAGAGACGGAGAGGGGGGCAAAGAGAGAGAGAGACGGAGAGGGGGATGGGGAGAGAGACGGAGAGGGGGATGGGGAGAGAGAGAGAGATGGAGAGGGGGATGGGGAGAGAGAGACAGACGGAGAGGGGGATGGGGAGAGAGAGAGACGGAGAGGGGGATGGGGAGAGAGAGAGAGACGGAGAGGGGGATGGTGAGAGAGAGAGAGACGGAGAGGGGGATGGGGAGAGAGATGGAGAGGGGGGCGAAGAGAGAGAGACGGAGAGGGGGGCAAAGAGAGAGAGAGACGGAGAGGGGGATGGGGAGAGAGACGGAGAGGGGGATGGGGAGAGAGAGAGACGGAGAGGAGGATGGGGAGAGAGAGAGACAGAGAGGGGGATGGGGAGAGAAAGAGACGGAGAGGTGGATGGGGAGAGAGAGAGACGGAGAGGGGGATGGGGAGAGAGAGCCAGATGGAGAGGGGGATGGGGAGAGAGAGAGAGACGGAGAGGGGGATGGGGAGAGAGAGAGACGGAGAGGGGGATGGGGAGAGAGAGACAGACGGAGAGGGGGATGGGGAGAGAGAGAGATGGAGAGGGGGATGGGGAGAGAGAGACAGACGGACAGGGGGATGGGGAGAGAGAGAGAGACGGAGAGGGGGATGGGGAGAGAGAGAGAGACGGAGAGGGGGATGGGGAGAGAGAGACAGACGGACAGGGGGATGGGGAGAGAGAGAGAGACGGAGAGGGGGATGGTGAGAGAGAGAGAGACGGAGAGGGGGATGGGGAGAGAGATGGAGAGGGGGGCGAAGAGAGAGAGACGGAGAGGGGGGCAAAGAGAGAGAGAGACGGAGAGGGGGATGGGGAGAGAGACGGAGAGGGGGATGGGGAGAGAGAGAGACGGAGAGGAGGATGGGGAGAGAGAGAGACAGAGAGGGGGATGGGGAGAGAAAGAGACGGAGAGGTGGATGGGGAGAGAGAGAGACGGAGAGGGGGATGGGGAGAGAGAGCCAGATGGAGAGGGGGATGGGGAGAGAGAGAGAGACGGAGAGGGGGATGGGGAGAGAGAGAGACGGAGAGGGGGATGGGGAGAGAGAGACAGACGGAGAGGGGGATGGGGAGAGAGAGAGACGGAGAGGGGGATGGGGAGAGAGAGACAGACGGAGAGGGGGATGGGGAGAGAGACGGAGAGGGGGATGGGGAGAGAGAGACAGACGGAGAGGGGGATGGGGATGGGGAGAGAGACGGAGAGGGGGATGTGGAGAGAGAGACAGACGGAGAGGGGGATGGGGATGGGGAGAGAGACAGAGAGGGGGATGTGGAGAGAGACGGAGAGGGGGATGTGGAGAGAGACGGACTGGTGGACGGGGAGAGAGAGAGACGGAGAGGGGGATGGGGAGAGAGAGAGACGGAGAGGGTGATGGGGAGAGAGAGACGGAGAGGGTGATGGGGAGAGAGAGAGACGGAGTGGGGGATGGGGAGAGAGAGAGACAGAGGGGGGGATGGGGAGAGAGAGAGAGAGAGGGGGATGGGGAGAGAGAGAGACGGAGAGGGGGATGGGGAGAGAGAGAGACAGAGGGGGGGCAGATAGAGAGAGACAGAGAGGGGGGCAGATAGAGCGAGACGGAGAGGGGGGCGGAGAGATAGAGACGGAGAGGGGGATGGGGAGAGAGAGACGGAGAGGGGAATGGGGAGAGAGAGACGGAGAGGGGAATGGGGAGAGAGAGACGGAGAGGGGGGCGGAGAGATAGAGACGGAGAGGGGGATGGGGAGAGAGAGAGACGGAGAGGGGGATGGGTAGAGAGAGAGACGGAGTGGGGGATGGGTAGAGATAGAGACGGAGAGGGGGATGGGTAGAGAGAGAGACGGAGAGGGGGATAGGGAGAGAGAGAGATGGAGAGGGGGATGGGGAGAGAGAGACGGAGAGGAGGATGGGGAGGGAGAGAGACGGAGAGGGGGATGGGGAGAGAGAGAGAGATGGAGAGGGGGATGGGGAGAGAGAGAGAGATGGAGAGGGGGATGGGGAGAGAGAGAGATATGGAGAGGGGGATGGGGAGAGAGAGACGGAGAGGAGGATGGGGAGGGAGAGAGAGATGGAGAGGGGGATGGGGAGAGAGAGAGACGGAGAGGGGGATGGACAGAGAGACGCAGATGGGGACGGTCAGAGAGACAGTACTCTACGCCACCACCCATCTTCCTCCCCCCTCACCATTCTGTGTTCCTCCCGCCGCAGGAAAAAGCTGTACATGAGCCGCAAGACGACAGAATGCGAGAAGCACCTGTTCCACGGCACGTCGCCCCCCTCCATCGACGGCATCTGTAAGCACAACTTTGACCCCCGCGTCTCCGGCCGCCACGCCACCCTCTACGGCCAGGGCAGCTACTTCGCCCGCAAGTCCAGCTACTCCCACAGATACGCCCGGCCGTCCGAGGACGGCAGCCACTACATGTTCCTGTCCAAGGTCCTGGTGGGCCGGTACACGGTGGGGAAACCGACCATGAGGAGACCGCCGGCCATCGTCCCCAACGACCCCAGCAGCGACCTCTTCAACTCCTGCGTGGACAGCTTGGAAGACCCTCAAATCTTTGTCCTCTTCGAGAACGACCAGTGTTTCCCTTACTTTATAATCAAGTACAAGGAGGTGGAGGAGTCGGTGGCTGTCAGTTGAGGAGGCTGTCCCCACCTTGGATAATCAGCCAGACTACTCCGATGGCCCCAGCCTCTTCAAGGTCAGGAGTAACAGGGAGCAGGGGAAGACGACCCCCGTCCTCCAGGCAATCTCCCGCTGTGTCCCAGCCTGGAAACATATCCCTGCCCCTCCTTCCTCATGGAGTCCCAGTGGTGGGAACCCCTCCCCAACAGTGCCTTCACCAGACCGGTTCTGGAAGGCAGCTCTTCCTTCACCCCTCCACAAGGACAAACGGGGAAAAGCTGACGTTCAAAGAGGAAGTTGTGAAATGTGAAACTGTGGCATGAAGGGGACCGTTGGAGAGCATGGACTGTAGCCGGGAGAATCGCCTGCCGCCAGTGTTGCCTCCTTCTGCACTTGTAGACTTTCTTTGTAAAATTACCCTCCTTTTTATATTTAAGAATGTATCGGTTTTGTTTTTAAATACATCTGGGTCCCGGAGGGTTGTGGAGGTTGGGGTAGGTGAAGAGAAGGCGTACTGTACCCTGAGCAGGGCGAGGGACGGGGGCGATCGGGAACTGGTACAGATGAGGAGGTGAGGATTGAGGTGGATTAGCATGGAAGGGTGTGGAGGTTTGAGGGGCCGAGTGGCCTGCACCTGTTTTTATGTGTGCTTCACGTTTAGTTTGCTAACACCGCTTTGCAAAGGAGTTAGTGTTGCAGTGTTGTACAGACTCTTCAGCCCATCTGGTAAATACTGACCAAGATTCCCATTCTGGCCAGTGCTACTTGTCCACGTTTGACCCATATCCCCTAAACCAGGGGTTCCCAACCCTTTTTTATGCCATGGACCCCAAGTTGGGAACCCCTGCACTAAACCTTTTCTCTCTACATTCCTGTCCAATTAACTTTGAAATGTACCTGCTTCAACCACTTCCTCTGGCAGCTCGTCCCGTTTACAGATCACCCTCAGGGTTCCCTAAAGGTTAACTTGCAGCTTGAGTCGGTGGTCAGGAAGGCAAATGCGATGTTAGCATTCATTTCGAGAGGACTGGAATGTAAGAGCAAGGACATGATGCTGAAACTGTATAAGTCACTGCTCAGACCCTTTGCCGCCCTGTGATGCTTGTAGCTGTGGGTCCCTCTGTTCCACAATGCTCCCCAAGGTCCTGCCACTCACTGTGAAACTCCTGCACGGACTGTCTTCCCCAAATTCAGTATCTCACTCTTCCAGACTAAAGTGCATTTGCCATTTCTCAGCCCGCCGACTGAGAGCCCTCTGTAAATCCTGGTAGTTATCTTCTCTGTGACTGCGGGTGGGGCAGTGATCCACGAGGCTTAAGAACTGTCCGGAGTGGGTTACACCGTACTGTATTTGTCAATGTGGAGCAGAGGGCGGGAGCAAAGGATGTTCGGAATGACAAGGGTGTAGCGCCACAGGAGGGGTGCGGGACAGGCAGCAGAAAAGGAATAACGGGGGTGGTGTGGGTGCAGACACACCCAGCCCTGAGAAACAAGGCGAGGTCTTTTGATTGCAAACAATTGGTTTATTGATCATTACAGAATGTGTCTCTGGTGCTTCCCGTTCCCTCCCCTCTCCCTTCCCCTTTCTCCCCAATCATGACTCCCCTCTCCCTTCCACAATAGAGACCCATATCAGAATCAGGTTTATCATCACTCACATGTCATGAAATTTGTTTGTTTTGTGGCAGCAGTACAGTGCAATATATAAAATTACTACAGTACTGTGCAAAGGTTTTGGGCCCTAACTGATGTGTAGACCTAAGACAGCACTGTGCTGTGTAGATAGTGCCTTTACTGGACAGCGCCACCTCCCCTGGCAATATGCTGCAGATCCCAGCCCCCCCAGGGGAATAAACTTCAGCCTAACCCTCTTGCTCCTTGCCCAGATCCTGGTTTTGGAGACCTCTGCTGTGAGAGGGTAGGGGGGACATTCCCCACCCTCCATCATCTCTGCCCGTCATACCTCTGTCTCTGGTGAAGAGGGGAGAGAGCTGGCGTCCCAGGTCCTTCGGCAGAGCTGGGGAGCGGTGCAGCAGGTAGTGCGGCTGTCTGTCAGTTCCTGTGACCTGGGTTTGACCGTGACCGTTCATGCTGAGATCAGTGGGCAGCTAGTGGTCAGCGCAAATTCGATGGGCCGAGGAACCGGCTACCACTCAGTCTCTCTCTACAGACTCAGGGCGAGAGATGAAGTGTGGATGCAGATCTTTTGGCCCATCGAGTCTGTGCTGCCCACCAACCAGTCACACAGATCGCACCCCTCCCCACCACCCACACACTCAGGGAGCTTTTACAGCAACAGATTGACCCACAAGTGCTGGGTGGAGCCCTCACCCCAGATTTTATTGGGGACAGGAGGAGGCCATTCAGCCTCTCAGTCCTATCCCCACCATCAACGTCCACCCAGCCAGTGTCAACAATTCCGGTCCCCATCTTAGTAACACGACGGTGCGGGTCAGAAGGTCCAGTTGGTTTGCCTGGTGTGGCCTCTTGTCTGTGTGACCACAGGATTGCCGGTAGAGGAATTCGGCATGTTGAGCAGTGGCTGTGAGGATAACTTCACCCTCTTCTCTTCCCCTCCTGCCCCCCCCCAGCAACATCCTTGTAAATTTTCTCTGTACTCTTCAACCTTGCTTAGAACTTTCCTGACCAAAACTGCCCACAATACAGGTGCTGTTTAAATGACACTATTGTACCTGCCTCGACCACTTTCACTGGCGGCTTATTCCAAAGACTCACCACCCTCACGGGGAAAAGTTACCCCTTGGGTCTCTTTAAATCTTACACCTGTGCCCCCTGATTCTGGACTCTTCTACCCCGGGGAAAAGATTGTGACTGTCTATCTTATCTATGCCTCTTTTAATGCAAGATTCGGGATTGTTTGTTGAGGACAAAATGATTGGTTCTGATGTAAGTATCATCCCTCTGCGATAGCGGTCTGGCCTGCTGAGTTACCCCGCGCACCCTGGGGTCTGCTTCCATCTCTCCCTTTTAAACTTACCCGCCTCACGGTGAAACTTGTAATACAACAAAATTTCTTTAAAAACAAGTAGTAAATTAAAAGTTTGCTGAGCTGTTTAAGATAGACATCCAGTGGTTCAGAAAAGCAAGCACCCGAGGATTATCAGACTGTTACTGAAAATTCTCCGTAATCGTCCTCCTTAATCAAACCCTTCCCGGCCCCAGTCTCTGTCCCCAGTCCCTCCTTCCTCATAGTGTAGTACTGGTTTACTCTTGCCACCTACACTCGGGTAATCCCACCATTTATTGTAGTACTGAAAGACAACCATGAATTTCAGATGTGACACTACTGGACGCATCTTCTAGGAAATGCTTGTCAGTCACATGATAAAATAAGACCATAAGATGTAGGAGCAGAATTAGGCCATTTGGCCCGTCCTGTTTGCTCTGCCCATTTACCTGTGAGCCTTAATCTCCTGTATTCTCTCAATATCCCTCATGTCCTGACTAATCGAGAATGTTATCAACCTCTGCCTTAAATATACATGAAGACTTGACATTCAGAGTTGTCTGTGGCAATGATTTTTACAGATTTGCCACTCTCTGGCTAAAGAAATCCTTCCTCATCTCTGTTCTAAATGGGCATCCTTCTATTCTGAGGCTGTGCCCTCTGGTCCTGGACTCCCACTGCACAGGAAACATCCGGTCCACATCCACCCGATCAAGGCCTTTCAACATTCGATAGGTTTCAATGAGATCCTCCTCTCTTTCATCTGAATTCCAGTCAGTAGAGGCCCAGAACCATTAAGTGCCCCTCTTTCCTTCCTGGAATCATTCTCATGACCCTCCCCTGGATCCTCTCCAATGTCAGCACATCCTTTCTTGGATTAAGGGGCACAAGCTGCTCACAGTACTCCACGTGAGGCCTCACTAGTGCCATCTGAAGCCTCAGCATTACATAATGCAGTTAAAGGAGGAAAATACTTCAGCCAGGGAGTGGTGAATCTGTGGAATTTGTTGCTACAGGCGGCTGTGGAGGCCAAGTCATCGGGTTTACTTAAAGATTTTTGATTAGTCAGGGCATCAAAGGTTACAGGGAGCAGACAGGAGAATGTTATGGAAAGGGAAATGGATCAGCCATGATGGAATGGCAGAACAGACTCGATGGGCTGAATGGCCTAATTCTGCTCCAATGTCATACGGTTTTGTGATACAGCTCTCTGTGTGCGTCCCAAACTGGTCATTTCATACATCAGGTTACTAAGCAGAACAGAGTGTTAGAGTTACGGAGAGAGAGAGAGAGTGCAGGCAGATAACAAGGTGCAAGTGAGGTTGATTGTGCAGGAGATCCAATCGAGAGTCTGATAACAGCGGGCTAGCAGCTGTCCTTCAGCCCGGTGGTACGTGCTTTCAGGCTTCTGTCTGATGGGAGGGGGGAGGAGAGAACATCTGGGGTGGGCCGGGCCTTCGATGACCCTGGCTGCTCTACTGAGGCAGTGAGGAATGTCGATGGAGCCCACGGGGGGTGGGAGGAGGAGTTGGCCGACTTCCGTGATGTGCTGAGCTGTGCCCACAGCTCTCCGCAGTTTCTTGTGTTCACAGGCAGGGCCATCACTGTACCAAGCCGTGACACGTCCAGATAGGGTGCTTTCAGCGGCATGTTGATAAGTCACGTTGAGTGGGACAGACCGTACTGAGAGAGCAAGAAACACTGTGATGACAGACTGCTGGAAAACACTCTGCTGGTCGAGCAGCATCTGTGGGGCAAGCGTTTCTGGTCAGACAGTATTCTGCAGAAGGATCTTTGACCAGAATGCCTGCCTCCCTCGTTAGCTGCCAACTATTCTGCTGAGTATTCGCCGGCATCTTCCCCCTCCACCATGGCCCTTCCCTCAGCCGAGGAAGAGAGTCGAAAAGCTGGAGGTTTGTGCTCGATCAGAGCTGGAATGCTGGGGGTAGGGGGGTGAGGAGAGAGAGTGTGGACAGAAATCTGTCAGAATGCACTGGGGATGCAGATACTTAACCAACAGGCAAAGTCCCTGGGGTGTTATTTCTCAATACAATTTGAAAAGGAAAATTTAAGGACTAAAGTGCAACAAAAACCCACTTTTATGATTTTTGTAAGATCAGCAGAGTCTGGAAACAGGCCCAAGTCATCCATTCTGACCAAGATTTACATCCGAGCTGGCCCATATCCTTCCAAACCTTTCCTATCTTTGCAAAGGGAGATGGTCAACGCCTCCGTGGCCCGGCCCAAGTGGAGTCCGGTGTCAGCAGTGTGGTCTGTTAGGGGTGACGAGGAGGGCCAGATAATGACGACATATTTGGACGATTTTATTCCCCCACCCCCCTCACCATTCTGTACTGGAATGGAAACTGAGCCAGTTCCTGCCGTGAGCCAGCTCTCCCCACCATCGCACAGCATGGCGGATCAGTGGGTCAATCTCAGGGTTTTCTACCTGTCGGGACCACGCCAGCCCCTTGGGCAGAGCTACAGACTGAGTCCTGGAACTGGGACTCCAGTTCAGGGTCTGGGTTGGAGATTCCGACCAAAGCTCCGGGTACTGCCCTGTCAAATTATGGAAAGCACTACCGATTAGGATTAATTTATTCCGTTGTCTTTGTAAAATGGAATGGAAGGACAAGCAATGTGATTTTTCTAGCAAAATAATTAAAAATGATTTTGTTTACATAGTTGAGTCTTGGATGGTTTCCATGGCAATGGCTAATCCCATTATGAGTTTACAGTGCTGTGGCTTTTCATTGGGTGCTGTGAGGGTGGAAGCTTGGGCATGATTGGTCGATCGCAGGTTGACCTGGACAGCTTTGTGGCTTTTCATTGGGTGCTGTGAGGGTGGAAGCTTGGGCATGATTGGTCAGTCATAGGTTAACCTGGCCAGGATCCATCTGGGATCCTCACAAAATTGGGTATCAAGGACCCAAAAAATGTCCCTTCACCATCACTTGGGTATCAGTAACAGCCTTGTTTTACCTGGTGTCATGGTGTGAGAATGGCCACTGGTAACCAGGGCATCTATTGGGGCCAGGGAGGGAAACCCCAGAGCCTGAGGCTGTGAGGCCAATGTGGAACACAGAGAAGATCTCCATTGGTTACGACCCGGGTTGGGGGGGGGGTTGTCCAATCACCAGTGATTCAATGCAGAACACGAGCCCCAATTAAATCCCTCCATGGAGAACCCGCCATTCTTTGCACAGGCTTGTGTGTGAGCCGAAGGGTCTCCTCAACACCTCCATTGTCTCTACCTCCACCACCACCCTATTCCACACACTCTGTGTAAAGGAACAAGCCCTGCGCATCTCCAGTAAACTCTGCCTCTAGTTTACCCTCGAGGGTTTGACAGTTCTGTCCTGGGAAAGGGCCGAAATCTTACTCCACTCCGGCTTCTCACCATGTTATTAATCTCCTCTGAAACTCCACATTAAACAGCTGACCTCCTCTGAGAGTTAGCACCCTCTGATCCAGCAGCTTGCTGGTGAACCCCTTCCGTAAGGAGCTGTGGTTGTACTCTTTGGAGTTTAGAAGAAAGAGGGCTTTTCTCTTTGGAGCGATGGAGGGTGACATGAGGCACACATCGAGCGGATATCCCAGGGCAGAATTGGTTAATAAGAGCAGGTATAATTTTAAGGTGATTGGAGAAGGCTGTGGGAGGTGGGCTTTTTACAGGAAGAGTGCGTGGAAGGCCCTGCCAGGGGTGACGGGAGAGGCAGATACATTAGGGGCATTGAGAATAACACATGGTTGATAGAAAGTGGAGGGTTATGTAGGAGGGGAGGGTTAGATTGATCGGAGAGTAGGTCAAAAAGTAAATATGACCTTGGGGACCGAAGGGCCTGTACTGTGTCGTACTTCTCTATCTTACTGAAACAGGGGACGCGATGGGGTCAACGTGGAGATGTTCCAGCCGGTGGGAGAGTCTGGAACGCAGGGACAGATGAGGCTGGTCAGTTACCGCAGGAACCTCTGCTTGCAGAGGGAGTGAATCTCTACAATTCCCCAGAAGCTTGTGGGCGGGGGGAGGGGGGATTAAGGAGGTGGATAGAGTTTTGAAAGATCTGGCAATTGGGGGTGATGGGACACAACAGGAGATGTGGCCTGGGGCACGCAGATCAGCTGCAGAATGACAGGACAGACTTGAGGTGCCAAGGGGCCGCACGCTGCTGCATTTATGTCATAGCAGGGTTTTGATTTTGGGACTACTCGGTAAAACAGGTAGTCAGACCGATTGTACCATTACACTTCAACCCCCTCAATAGGTCCCTCCACCTGACCCCAACCCCCACCCCCCTCAGTAGATCCCTCCACCTGACCCCAACCCCCACCCCCCTCAGTAGGTCCCTCCACCTGACCCCTGACCCCGACCCCCATCCCCTTTAATAGATCTGTGTCTGCGTGCGTGTGTGGTTCGCACCTTCTCCCTGTAACAATCCGCTCTCCCCCGTTCCTCCCACATCCCAACGGTGTGCAGGGTCAGTGGGTTAAGCGGCCACTGTCAATTGTCCCCCTGCTGCGTGAGTATGCGGGAGGAGTTGATGGGAGTGTGGGGAGAGCGAAATGGGACCGAGAACTCTGTCTGTGAACTGAAATCATCTCAACGGACTGAATAGTCACCAACTTCACAGGGAAATAGGAATCGATTATCAGGGCCAGCTGTCATATACTCACTTCTGTATCCTACATTTATGTGTACATGGGTGTGCAAGAGAGTGTGGACGTGTGTGTGTGTGTGTGTGTGTATGAGAGACAGTGTGTGTGTAAGAGAGAGCGAGAGAAAATGTGTGCGTGTGTCTGTGCGTGTGCGCGCGTCTGGTTTGTGTATATACAACCAGACCGGAACGGTGTAATAACTGCTCTTTACGCGAGGTGTGGTTCATGAGCGATGGTTCAGGAATGTCTCCCGTCCCTCCCTGTGCGACCGAGCCTCCCCACACTCTCAGCCTGAGTCATAGCCTCTGTGAAGGAAATAACGCTGAGACTTGACCGGGGACAAGCTCTGTCAATAACGTTTAATAACTAGGGTGACACTTCACGGAAATAGGCCCAGTCTCTGTACTGCTCGTTTACGCCCGGGCCATATTAATCTCTCCGCCCCCACCCCCACCCCCACCCCCGGGCACTATCTGCAGCGAGAATCAGCACGATCTCCCGCACCCTGCAACCTGCCAGCCGGGAGCATTCCCTGACAAGTTTCGGGGTAAAACACTGAGCTGACGAGCTTCCAGCAGCAGGCGATGTTTGGTGTGCACAGTTCACAGTGGCCTTTTTAAACTATAATTTACAATAAGTATGTATATAAAATAGGTAATGCACAAAGAGAGCAAAACTAGCGAGGAACTGTCCATTGTGAGAGAAGGAGAAACCACGCAGAATCAAATTCATATTTTATTCCTCGCGTTCCCCATCTCGCACTAAGACGTCTCAGAAACTGGATCCCTTCCTCCACCCTGCGGAGGGCACCGGGGTCGAACCGGGAACCTCGATCGGAAGTGAATCGACTCCGGGATCGCGCAATGTCTCCCCCTATAGGATTGAGAGCAAATCTGCAGGCAATGGAAACCATCGAAGCCCAGAGCCGAAGTGCGGATCAAGGCACGTTCAGGGCAGGAGAACGGGTTCGCTAGATATCTCAGACATCGTAGAAGCCAGCCTCACTGTATATATTTCTATACCTCTCTCTATAGCTCAGTAAAGGAGCCGGCGTAGCAATCAAAGACCCCGCCCACCCGGACTTCCTCTCTCCTCCCTGTCTCCATCGAGCCCTACTCCTGCAGTGACTGCAGGACGTTCCGTGCTGACCACTGCTTGATAGACTTGTGGTTAAAGGTGTTGGTCCGGAGCAACTTTTCCACGAAGAACAGGCAGTGTGGCCCGTCCAGCTGACTGGGGTAGACGCATATTTCGCGCACGTAGAGCTCACGTATTTAGATTCCACGCACACAAAGACAGTAGTCATCAGGCTGAGAACGACATCGTGTACGTTTTTGCCCCCGTTGTCCAGGGACATGCATTGTGACTCATTCCATTTTGGGTCCCCAGAGGAACCTGAAGACGAGGGAGAGTGAGCAGCCCCCGCTCTCCGCATGCGAGCTGAGAGGGAGAGGGAGAGGGAGGGAGAGATGACTATCAGAAGAGCATTGATAATGGCTGGGGACAGCTGGCTTGGAAACACACTGCCCAGAAAAAAGACAATGTTGAAGTACTTCAGTCGTAAGTACAGGAAGACGAGAGAGAACAAACGACCCTCTAACGTCCTGCGTATGTAACAAGAACATAGTAACTAAGCGTACCGGAAGTTCTATTGAGAGATTGAAAGTCAGGGGAGAGCGCGAACGCAGTCCCCCACTACCACAAATTTTGCAGTCGAGTATCCCGCATTTGGGGACATCGCAGGCGTCAGCACACCCGAAGTGCAATGGGATAGCCTCGTCCTGGGAGAACCTTTTTTTTCTCCAAAAATACTTTATTCAGAAATATTACAAAATAAAGTTATTTACATAAAAAAGATTCGTTGACTGAGTCCTTAATCAATAAAATTATTTACAGTAAAATTATGCGTTGACTCTCAGTCCATACAAATGAAAGATGTTTACAATAAATCGTTCGTTTACTCTCAACCCTTAGTCAAGAATTAAGATTATTTACAATAAAATTATTAACAATAAAAACAGGCGTTGGCTCTAATTCCTTTTCCAAAGTTACATTTCCAGCCACTCCTGGGGCACCATGTTGATTCATCTATCCACACCGCTGATGAGGGGTATTCTCCTCCCCAGCCGACCCCTCCCACTCCCACGGGTGATGAACCTGAAACTGTGGTCCTTCCCCACTGCGCCTCTGTCAAAAAGCTCACTTTACAATTTAACTCTCTCGCCGTTCACACGGACTGTGCGTTACAACAGCGGTGGTCAGTCAGCGACCGTGCCGGCCTGGAGACCCCAGGGTACAGGAGATCGAGGGTACGACCACCGCAGACTGGGAGACTGGAGGGTACGGGCAGAAGAACAGAGAATGCAAACAGAGAAACCGAGGGGTCCAGCTTGAAAGCCACCTCCAGTTTAAATTCCATGCGGAATATTTTGAGGATCAAGAACCAAGAGCCAAGAGCAGCCGTCCGGCAGTGTTTGCGCAGTCCCAAGCAGAAGCAGAAAAAGCATTGTTGTTGTGGTGTTGTCATGACAATGTTTTAAAATCTCTCCGTTTACAACGCGAAACAATCGTTTTCAAATTTACACACTCTGGGGAGTGTTTTCGAAAATCTCCGTTTTCGGGGGATGAAAACGCCGGTTCAGTGTGGACGGAGGGTCAAAACGAAGAGAAAAAGCTTCGACTTCAAAATTATCCGGCGTGGTGTGGACGAGTGTGGGCGGCGTTGATGCTGAACCGAATTGTAGATGACTTCAAAGTAAGTATATTATCAAAGTACATACCAGGGGTGATTGATAAGTTCGTGGCCTAAGGTAGAAGGGGTGAGGAGAAACTTCAAACTTTCTGCATGATCACTCAGAGTTGAACTACGCATGTATGTAACGAGAGCGCTTTGGATCTCCAAGTGGGCGATAAGTTTGTGGCCTAAGGTAGAAGGAGATGAGTTATACAGCTCTGGTTACATGCTCACTGAGAGTTGAAACTGCACGTACATGTAACTCTTTGAGTGAAAATGCAGAAAGTTTCAAGTTTCTCCCGGTGTGCTTCTACTTTAGGCCACGAATTTATCAATCACCCCTGCTGTGGACTACTTTCTGGAGGTCCAAGACGCCGACTTCTACAGAGAAGGGTCCGTATGCTCCACAACCACTAGACTAAGTGTGTAAATGTAGGACAGATAAATGTGCTAGGTTTTCTAAAATTGACTCCTTCCACCTTAGGTCATGAGCTTATCTATCACCCCTCATATATGTCACCTTATACAACCCTGAGATTCATTTTCTAGTGGGCGTAATCAGTAAATCCATAAAAACAGAATCAATGTGCCAACTTGGCCATTCAACCAGCGTGCAAAACACAGCAAAACTGTGAAAATGCAAAAAGAAAGAAATAATAATAAATAAATGAAACCCTGCTGGTTTCCTTGTCTGTGTAAGTCTGGGGAAGACACACTCCGGTCCCGCCAAACCCGTGAGATTGAGATGCCTCTCCCACCTCAAACCCTGTTACAACTCAGTGCCAAGAAACAACAGACCCCACACTGCACACGATTAAAGGAATTATATCTATGAATCTTAACTAAAGGGTTAGTAAAGAAAAGAAAGGTAAAAAATAATAATTAAAGAGTCAAATTGGAGCTCAACTCTTCCCAAAATTCATATTCACCAATCCTCATTCGATCTCAGCGCCTGGCTCCATCGATTCATAGGTTGTATCCATGTCTATCCAAATACCCAGTTATCCGGTCCCTTAGAATAACTTCCAATAACTTTCCCAACACTGGCTCATTCTTAGAGCCTTTCTTAAACAGCAGAACAAGATTAGCTATCCTCCAGTCCTTCACTGCCTCTCCTTTCACTAAGGATGATTTAAACAACTCTGCTAGGGCCCCGGCAACTTCTGCACTTGTCTGAGGGAGGGGATTTATCCACCCTAATTTGCCTCAAGACAGCAAGCACCTCCTCCTCTGTAAACTGCACAGGGGTCCGTGACCGGGTTAGGTGGGGAAACCCCTCAATTACTGCAGTAGTGTACACCCCATGAGTGGTAGCACGTAGTAGAACATGACTGAAAACATTGGCTATCAATGTAAAAAATGACATTGATTCTTGTAAATATACTTTTACTATGAATATATGTTATTATTATGAATTATTTATATAAGTGTGTAAAAACACAGCCGACATTTCACGCTACACGTAAAAGTCTCAGGCACCCTAGCTATATATACACTCCGTGCCCAAGACCTTTGCACAGTACTGTACGTCCTTTCAATCTGCATACAGGAGGGTTTGGTCTAGTCTGAATTCAAATGGCTGGAGGGATCTCACTCCAATGACATCCCCCTCCTCAGCATGTCCTTTTGCCAGCTGGTCCCACCTCTGATAGGACTCAGTGTCATGGTCCGGTCCGTGAAGTCTGCATTCCGGTTCATGGTCCAGTCCATGGACTCAGGACTCCAGGTCTTCCAGCTGTCCCTTGTTTTGATTGAGTTAATCATGGGCACCTGATTCCCATCCTGGGGCTTGGAATATAAGTAGCCTTGGGGTCAAGTGTGAGTGGCTGGTTTGTCTTTTCAAGATCCCCTAGAAGCAACCTGCTGGTGGAAGGCTGGAGTGGCCACTTGCCATCTTTAGGCTGTGTTGGGGAACCATCCCCTCATGGAGCCTTGCTGTCAGTGGTCGAAGCTGGCTTTGCGGTATGGATTCAGCAGTTTCCTGGGCCAGCTGAGTGGCTGCCAGCTACTCCGAGCTAGGTAGGGATCCGGCTGTTTCCATAGCCAGCTGAGGTTGCTGGCTGAACTGAGACTTGGAGCTACCCCAGAGCAGAGATGGAACTGTCTGTCGTTCTTTGGTCTTTGTCTCTTCTTGTCCTTGCCTCTGTGGGGTAAGCCAGGCCATTTTGCTGTTGCCCTGCAGGGGGATCTGTTTTGTCTTGTCTCGCCTCTGGGGTATGTCAGGCTGTTCTGCCATTGCCCTGCTGGGGAATCTGTCTTGTCTTGTCCTTGTCTCCGTGGGGTAAGTCAGGCTGTTTTGCAGTTGCCCTGCGAGGGGTCCTATTTTGTCTTGTCTTTGCCTCTGTGGGGTAAGTCTGGCCATTCTGCCATTAACCAACAGGTGGACCTGTCCCACCTTGGTGTGGAGATAAAGTTGAGTCCTGGCTTGTCTATGGATGAGTCCCGGCTCTATGTCTATGTACTGTCCAGTCTCATGTTATTGTTAAGTTAAAGATGAGTCCCAGCTTCTCGAGGGATAAGTTCTGGCTCTCTGTCGATGTACAGTTCCCAGTCTGTCTCCGAGCTCCAGCCTCCGAGTTATCAGACTCGGCATTCCAAGAGCCAAGACCGCAGCCTGTCTCCAAGCCTCAAGAGCAAAGACACCAGCCATGTCCTATCCTGAAGCCATGTCATGTCCTTGCCTGGAGAACGAAGAATCACAATCCGGTACGACACCAGAGTTGTGAGAAAGTCCACCATCCATCTGATCCACAGGTGGGAGGAGAGCTACTGTGTTGTCTGAGGGAAACCAGATTGATTGTTGAGACCAACCTCAAGCGGGGAAAACCATCGTATCGGTGAGAAAAAGTGTCGTTGGAACTTGTTGGTAAGGAGAGACGTCGTGTCTAACCAGACGCCGAGCATTAGAGTCATCGAGAACTGCCTAGCAACATATATTAGGTTTAAAAAGAGGAATTTTCAACAGTTCTTGTTTCGATCCTGTAAATACTGTAGAGCCACTTAAGTCAATTGAAGATCAATCACTAGGACGGGTCTACGGTTTGAAAGACTGAGTGTGGTCTAATCAACGGCTTTCTGTGGGGGTTGGGAGGGCTGAGGACTGGCTGCTGCAGGAGTGGCTGATTGGACGAGAGAGTTAGCTGCTGGCTGTGGGGTGTTGTGGGGGACATTCTGTGGGAATATTGACCGACGGCCTGTCCGGAATGATATTTTTACACGGTCCCTTGCAAACTCTGACAGGGTGGCAGGGAGGGAGACTGATGGTGACAGCAATAGCACGGAGTGGGAGTGGGAAGAGGTAGGGAGAGGGACTAAGAACAGGAAGATGATGGGTTGGAACAGGAAGAAAGGAGGTGGGTCTAGTGTAAGTGGATCGGAAAGTGAAGGAAGAGAAGTTGAGGAGAAGGGCCCGAGGGCAAAATTGCTAAATGTTGTGGTAAGATTTGAGGGGGAAGGGAGAGTAAAGAAAATCGATCCGCTTAGGCTAACAAAAATCATTAGAAGACAAGTAGGGGAAGTGAGCCTGCGAGAATTTCAGGAGATGGAAACCTGCTGATAGGATGTAAAACTGAAGAGCAGATGGAGAAGGCAATGAAGGTGACTAATGTTGGGAAAGTCGAAGTGTCCAGGGTTGTAAGAGTTGGAGCACAAAGGGTCAATGGTTGCAAGGGGGTGATATCCGGGGTTCCCCTCTGTGTTAATACGAAGGAGCTACTGGAGGAATAGTTCAGTGAAGAGTGTGAAAAGAATGACAAGGGGAGCAGAGAAAAGGGAGACTGAAACCGTTCTGGTAGAATTTGAGGATAAGGTGCCTCCAAAGGAGATATATTTTGGATTTCTAAGATACAATGTAAGAGAATATATACCAAAACCTATGAGGTGTTTCAATTGCCAGGAGATTGGGCATGTGGCCAAAGTGAGCAAAGGAAAGAGAAGATGTGCAAGGTGTGGTGGGGAACATGAATACGGAAAATGTGGAGAGGGAGTGAGACCAAAGTGCTGTAATTGTGGAGGTAACCATAGTGTAGCGTACTGGGGATGTGAAGTGTTGAAAAAAGAGGTGGAGGTGCAGCAGATCAGGGTGAAGGAAAAAGTCTCATATGCTGAGGCAGTCAAGTTGGCAGCACAGAAGAAAATGAATGAGGGAGGATGTAGCAAAGAGCAAGCAGCAGCTAAAGAAAGGCAAGATAAGAAGAATGCGTAGGGATAGAGAAGAGAAATTGGTGACCTTTATAGCAGGAGTGGTAAACGCAACTTATGAGATCAAATCTAAAACTGAAAGGATTCAGATTATTGTGAAAGCTTCAGAGCACCATTTGGATATGAGAGGATTAAAATGGGAAGAAGTAAATGATGAACTCAGGGTACAGTCGTCAAGAGACAGTATGTGTGGGTTGATATTACTGATAATGCTACTTCTTCAATGGAATGCAAGAAGCCTGATTGCTAATGGACAAGATTTCAAGTAGTTTATAGCAAGTAGGAGAGAAAAGCCAGATGTTGAGTGTATCCAACAGACCTGGTTAAAACTTAATATAGATTTTGTTTTATATGGTTATGAGGCAGTAAGGCGAGAAAGGAGAGAGGGTGGAGGAGGAGGATGTGCAACTTACGTAAAGCAAGGTATTCTTTATAGAATACTAGGTGTAGGAAGTGAACAAGAGTATGTGGTAGTAAAAATATGGGCTGAAAGGAAAGAGTTGGTGATTGTATTATTATAACCCATGCAAAAGACGAGAGTTAAACAAGCTTGAGGAGATAGAAGGGCAGAATAGTAGTAACGTTGTTTGGTGTGTTGATTTTAATGGACATAATGTATTATGGGGGAGTGACAGAACAGACAGCAATGGTCAGGTAGTTGAGGAGTTGCTGGATGAGAAGTATTTAGTATGCCTAAATGATGGCAGTAGTACTAGAATTGATGTTAATACAGGTAAAGAATCTGTGCTTGATCTTATATTAGTATCAAACTCCATTGCATCAGTGTGTGATTGGTTAGTGAACCAAGAAGGAACTGTAGGGAGTGATCATCACCCAATCTGGTGCAAGATAAATATTTCTGCTTCATTGGTCACAGAGAATACAGGTGAGAAATGGATCCTTGAGAAACCCAACTGGGAGAAATTTCTGGAAAAAAGTGATAGATATCTAAGTCAGGTCAATGATGGAATGGCCGTAGAAACACTTGACAGCATATTAAAACAAGGTATAATATCAGCTGCATTGGAATCCATTCCTAATAGTAAGGGAAGAATAAAGAAGAGAATAATACCATGGTGGGATGATAATTGTAAGGAAGCAGTGAGAAATAGAAATAAGGCATTTAAACTGGTTAAAAGAACTCATAACTTCCAACATATGATTCAGTACAAACAAGCTCAGGCAGTAGTAAGGAGGACAATAAGACATGCTAAAAGAACCCCCTGGAGAAAGTATTGTGATTCAGTCAGAAACACAACTCAAGTATGAGAAGTGTGGGGGATGATAAAAAGGATGGGAGGGGACAGGAGAGAGTGGAGGTGCCCAGTTCTGGTTGATGGAAATGTGACTGCAGTAACAAATAAGGAAAAGGCAGAGTTGTTGGCAAACACTTTTGTTATGGTACATAGTTCTGATAATTTGTCTGAGAAGGGTAAAAGAGGTAGAGAGAGAATAAAAGCTGAAAATATGAAGGCTTTATGTAGGAAAACTAACCTTGACGGTGTGCAAGATGTCCCTTCAGCATGGGAGAATTAAGAAAGGCACTAGATAAAACAGGAAAGACTGCACCAGGTAAAGGTGAAATATGTTATAGTATGATAAAACACTTGAGTGAAGGAAGTCTGGAGAAACTACTGCTTCTGTATAACAAAGTCTGGGATGAAGGGAGAATACCAGGGAGCTGCAAAGAGGCAATAATTATTCCAATAAGGAAACCTGGGAAAGACGCCAGCAGGCCAGAAAACTACAGGCCAATTGCCTGGACGTCACATGTATGTAAACTTATAGAATGTATGATAAATGAGAGGTTAGTGTACTTCTTGGAAAGTCGAGGTATGGTGGTTATGTATCAAAATGGGTTCAGGAAAGGGAGGAATACTATGGATCCAGTGTTGTGTCTAGAAGATGAAATAAGAAAAGCTCAAGTAAATAAAGGGACAGTGGTTGCAGTTTATTCTGATGTTGAGAAAGCTTATGATATCTTATGGAAAGGGGGGCTCCTAATCAAGCTACATTTAATGGGAATGGGGGGGGCAATGCTCATTTGGGTTAAGGACTTTTTAAACGGGAGAACTATTCAGGTGAAGATAGGATCAGAGCTATCGAGCCAGTATGTTGTAGAAAACGGGACGCCTCAGCGGAGTGTAGTGAGTCCAACTTTATTCTCCATTTTGATAAATGATATGTTCATAAATATTCCAACGGAAGTGGGGAGGTCATTGTTTGCAGATGACAGGGCTTTGTGGAAAAGAGGGAGAAATATTGAACATATAGTTACGAAAATGCAAGATGGAATTAATCAAGTTGAAGAGTGGGGGACAAAGTGGGGTGTTTAATTTTCAGTGGAGAAGACAAAAGCCATGTTCTTTACAAGGAAAAAGTTCAGGGGACTTAATTTGAATCTGTATGGAAGTAACCTGGAGAGAGTTGAAAGTTTTCGGTTTTTGGAAGTGCACTTTGACATGAGATTAACATGGAGAAAACATGTTAGATATGTAGTTAGTAAATGTAAAAATGTGATAAATGTCATGAGGTGGCTTGCTGGATTGGAATGGAGTGCTGATTTTGCATCACTGAAGTATATTTATGTAGCATTAATAAGATCAAGATTAGACTATGGAAGTATTGTATACGGGTCAGCAGCAAAACCTGTGCTGGCAGAACTGGATATCGTGCAAGCTCGGGCTCTCAGGGTGTGCTTGGGAGCGGTTAGAACTTCCCCAGTGTGTGCACTCCAAGTTGAAGCAAATGAAATGCCATTGGGGCTGCAGCGTAAACAGCTGGAGGCCAATTACTGCATTAATTTAAGGGGGCATGGTGATAGCCATCCTACAAAAAGGGTGTTGCAGACATGCTGGGAGAAGGAGAGGACCGAAAAGAAAGTTTTGGCTGGACAGGAGAGCAAACAGCAAAAGATATGGGTGTATACGATAAAGAGTTTTGTCCATGTGTGGTGTGGCCTGTCAGACCTTTCTGGGTATTAGAAAATCCCTCTGTAGATCTGGAATTGCTTAAGATTAAGCACAGTAATAAGATGGCTGATATACTCAGTGAATATCATAGTTATAGGGAATATAGATGTAAAGGCGTATAGATTTTTACTGATGGATCAAAGGGTCCAGAAACAGGTGCAACAGGGTCTGCATTTGTGGTACCAAGTTATCGAGTGGAAATTAGCAAGAGAACACCTGATTGCTTGAGTGTATATGCAGTTGAAATGTTTGCCATATAGTTGGCACTAGAATGGAGTGAGCAGGTTGATTGTAATAATTTTGTGATATGTAGCGATTCTGGGTTGGCCCTTGCAAGCATTAAGGCGGGTACAGCTAGAGGTCACCAGGATCTGCTTTATGAAATCCTGTTTGCAAATTCAAGACTGGCTAGACAAGGCAAAAATATCGCATTCATGTGGGTTCCAGCACATTCAGCTATTATGGGAAATGAGACAGCAGATAGGCTGGCAAAAGCAGCAGTCAAAAATGGATCTGTAGAGGTCAATATTAAACTATCAAAATCAGAGGGGAAGAGCATAGCGTGGAGAAGGATAAATCAGCAGTGGCAGCAGCATTGGGATAGAGCAATAAAAGGAAGACATTTATATTCAATTCAGAACAGAGTAGATATTGGAAGAAGTAGGGGAGTAAAGCAGAAGGAGCAAGTAATTACAAGTAGACTGAGAATTGGGCACAGCAACCTTAATGGCACTCTGGCCATCATAAATAAGCATCCAACAGGTTTTTGTGATCTATGTCAGGAGACTGAAACAGTAGAGCATATCCTTATTTCATGCCAGAAATTTGCACAGGAAAGGCAACAAATGTTACAACAATTACGCAAAATCGGACTGGTAGACTGCGTACATACATCTATTGATGCTTCTGGACACATCTTCAGTGATGCTCCTGGAATCATCAGGTGTTTCAGGTCTTTCAATATCAGACAACCTCCTCCAGGTGACCCAGCCAGGGCTGATCAGACCCCAGCTTGTGTCCAGATGGCTAGCTACTTATGACTCCATGGCTCCCCTCTTTTGAGCCACAGCCATCTTGAGGCCCTCTCTGCCGCATCGGTGGTACTGCGGATGGCTCTCCTCTTCCTCCCTCCCTCAATGTCCAAAATGCTGAAGGCTCTAACTAAAGAACGGGCCATGAATCCCCTACAACCAACCTCCACTGGGAGACACCTCGCTCTCCATCCAGCCTGCTGACAGTTGCTGACCAGTCCTGCGTACTTGGAGAGCTTCCTTTCAAAGGCCTCTTCCAAGCTATCTTCCCATGGGACTGTCAGCTCCAGCAGCACCTCTTGCTTAGTAGACTCAGACACTAGGACAATGTCTGGTTGCAGGGTGGTAGCTGTGATATGGTTGGGGAACTTCAGCTGCCCTTCGAGGTCCACCAACAGCTGCCAGTCCCTTGCAGAGGTCAGGATGCCTGCAGATGTTCTTTTGGCAGGTATTGGCTGCTCCCCAGCTCTGACAAAGGCAATTGTCTGCTTGGAGGGTCGGGACCGCTTCGCCCACTCAACGCCTGCGCTGACGGCTTCAGCGATGGTCTTCAGAACCTGATCATGCCTCCACCTGTACCGTCCCTCACCAAGTGCCCTTGCACAGCCGCTGAGGATGTGCTCCAGGGTTCCTCACTTGGAGCACAGTGGGCACACAGATGACTCTGCCTTGCCCCATGTGTGCAGGTTTGATGGGCTTGGAAGCACATCGTACACTGCCTGGATGAGAAATTGGATGTGGTGTGGTTCGGCTTTCCAAAGATCAGCCCAGGTCACTTTCCTTTCAACTGCATTCTCCCATCTTGTCCAAGTTCCCTGTTGCTTCACTCCCACCGCCTTGCAGGCTCTCGTCTCCTCCACTACTGCTCTCACCTCCTCCTGAACTAGACGATGCCTTTCCTTCCCTCTGGTGTCCATTTGGGGAGTTGGAAAGGATCCTAGCCCAGCTCGGCCTTGTGTGACCACTCCCACCAGCCTCCTGTGACGCAGCCTCGCCTCTGCCTCCTGAACAGCTTCCTCTGCCCTGCACTTCCTGCCAGTACTTACTTGGATCCCTGCTCTAGCCACCATCGGGTCACTTGAGTCCCTATACTGTAGCACTTCTCTGGCTCGTTACCTTGAATTCTTCCTCCAAGGATTTGAAGGGCAGTTGCAGTTTGTTGTGGTGTCCATAGAGTGCGATGCTGCTCATGCTCATTGGCAGCCCCAGCCATCTCCTGAGGTGATTGCTAACCCTCCTCTTTAAGGTTTCGACTGTCGAGATCGGAACTGCATAGACGAGGAGGGGCCACAGGATTCTGGGAAGAATGCCATGCTGATACACCCAGGCTTTAAACTTCCCAGGTAGGCCAGACTTGTCCACAGATTTCAGCCAGCCATCCAACTCGGTGCAGGTTGCCTGAATGGATGTTGTGTCTCTTAAAGAGCTGTCAAAAACTTTGCCTAAGCTCTTGACTGGTTTTTCTGTGATGGTTGGGATGGCTGTGCCTGCGATGCTGAACCGGAACTTGTTCTCCACCTTCCCTTTCCTCAGCACCATCGATCTTGATTTGGCAGGTTTGAAATGCATCCGGGCCCACTCCACCAGCTTTTCGAGCCCAGGCAGAATCCCCCGGCAGCCTGGGACTGATTCTGTGGTGACTGTGAGGTCATCCATGAATGCCCTGATAGGTGGTTGCCGTTGAGCGGATTTCATTCTGGGCCCTCTGTACTCTGGTTCAGCAGACTTAGTGAGCATGTTCATGGCTAGGGAGAACAGTGTCACTGAGATAGTGCACCCTGTGATGATGCCAGTCTCCACCTTGTGCCAGCTTGATGTAATTGCTCCTGAAGAGACTCTCATCCTGAAGTTGCTGTAATAATCAGCGATAAGGTCTCTGATTCTGCTGGGGACGTGATATTTGGTCAGTGTGAGCTGCACTAGCTTGTGCGGAATGGAGCCATATGCATTTGCCAGGTTGAGCCCCAACACTGACAGGTTGCCCTTGTTCTCTCTTGTCTCCCTGATGAGCTGTGTCACCACACCGATGTGCTCCAGACAGCCCGGCATCCCTGAAATGCCACCCTTCTGGACTGATGTATCAATATAGGTGTTCTTTGCTAGGTAGGTGCACAGCCGGTTAGAAACAGCACTGAAGAAGATCTTCGCCTCGACACACAGCAGGGAGATGATGTGAAACTGCTCTATCTGGGTGGCATTTTCCTCCTTCAGGATCCACATCCCTTCAGCCACTCTCCACTGTTCTGAGATCTTCCCCCGTCTCCAGAAGATTCTCAGGATCTTCCACAGACGCAGCAGGGGTTTGGGGCAGTTCTTGTACACTTTGTACGAGGTGTTGCTTGGTCCTGGAGCCGAGCTTGCCCTTGCTTTGCGGACGACCTCTCTGACTTCCTTTAGTTGCAGCTCTGACATGTCGAACTGCACATCCGGTTCAGGTGGGTCTATTAGGATGTTGCACTCTCCCAACTCCTGCTCTCTTTCGGGATCATTATATATCTTCTTCAGATGTTGGTCTATGTCTTCCTGTGAACAGGCCAGTTTCCCACTGTGCTTCTCCCGCAGCAACTCCTTGGTGAACTTGAAGGGGTTGGTGATAAAGGCAGCACGTTTTCGGGCCCTTTCACGATGCTGCCTCCGATACCACTCTGCCCGGCGGAGGACCCTGATCTTCTTTCGTAGTATGCACATCAGCTGGGCCAAGCCCATGTACTCCTCTTCTCCTGCCTCCTTGTATTGGGACTTCAGTGCTTTCATCTCCTGCCTGATGTTGTGGATCCTCAATGCTCTTTGGTTCTTCAAGTAAGATGTTTTGGAGCCTTCCTCCTCCTCTTCACCGAACTGTTCAGCTGCGATACTAACAATAATTGTTGTCATGGCTTGCAGCTTCCTATCAACCCCTCCCTTCGCCGTTGCCTCCAGAATTTGGTCAATATCTTCATCAAACTGCTTCCACAGTGAAGTCATGTTAGCTGCAGGCCATTTGATCTGCCTCCTGTTAGACTTCATATTCGAGGGATTAGTTTGCAACACTTGGAGGTTCCGGGCACTATGGGGTGACTCCGGTCCTGGCCCCTCCTTCGTCTCACCAGGTTGGACACCTGCGCGTTGTGCTGCTCCTGCTCCCATCAAACACTTCATCCTCGCTTGGTGGATCTTCAAACCGCGATTGTTCTTGCAGATTTTGCCACATGCACACTGCTTCCTCATCATTTGTTCATTGCCTGGGTCTGATGTCGTTGTGTCCATCCGACTGGGGTGCTCATCCTCCCCCCTCTCGGGCACCCCGGGGGTATCTTTTCAGTGACAGTGAACAGTGTTAAAGGTTTATTGGAATGTGGGGAGAGGGATCAGGGGAGGAAATGGTTGTTCAGTTATTTAAGGGCGACGGGACTGGAAAGACGGCTTTAAAGTGAATGGACAATGAAGGACAAGACAGTAAATCCTGAAGATGGCAGTAATGCAACAATGTGGATGCCAACTGCCGTAAAAACTCGAAGAAGAGGAAGAAGACCCCGGTTCTGGGTCCTTTTCCAGTCTTGGGCTCAGAGTCCAAGCCTGGTCTCCTAGTCCATGGTTTCTAGTCCTGGTCCTGCTTTCCCTAACCCAAGTCTGCGTTCTTGTCCCTGCTCCTTGCCTGAATCCTGTCACGTCCCTACTCTAGTCAAGTCCTGTTCCTTGTACTTCAGCGTCTGTGTCTCGCATTTGGGTCCGTTCCCATTGTGACACACAGGTCATGGGGTGTTCACCCCCCTCCAGGATGACAGACCCTGACAGTTGTACAAGAATCATCCCTTGTAAAAATGATCAGGGAGGCACAGAGAGAATCTGTAATTACCAACAAGTACCTTTATTGCCTCAACAGAAGAACGCGTGAACTTACACAATCAACTACCTGTGTGCACACCTACTAAGTTTTCCTGATCTTCCATGAACAGTCAAAGAGCAGAAGATATAATACCAGTGAAGGAGTTTCTGCAGCTGGCCGCATGTTCCTCGAGTCACGTTTCGAATCTACTCGTGTCTGTGGGGCTCCTCACATGCACGATGGTGAACCTCCTACCGAGTCTTCCCTGCAGTATACTTGAAGCGTCTGCTTTTATATTCATTCCTTACCAATTCAAATGTATCACTGGCTGTAGGCCATGTGTCCATTCATACCTTTTTATTGACTCTGCTGCAGGCCAGCATCCACTTATTGCCCTCTTCCCAATCAGTAATTTATGGCTCTTTGTTCTCAATCAGCAACCAGCAGAACAGATACAGACCACACCATTCACAAACCTGCATGTTATATCCAACCAAATAACACCTCACAAGTAACTTCCCGCATTTTCTACTGAGGGGACTGTATCTGGTCTCCTAACTCAGCTGTATCTGACATATACAAGCCTTGACACACAACATCTTTTTCTAATTCCAATAGTGCACCCTTTTTATATTTTTGACCAACTTGAACTCACTCTTACTTAGTTGATGACCACCATTACTTCAGTTAGATTCCAAATGATCTGCACTTGCTGTTACCAAAGCAACAAATTCCATGTATCCCCTAACACTGATATTATCCCTTTGGGTTACACGGGGTCTCACTACTTTTAGATTCTGATGCAGTCCTGGTCATCGAGTTTGTGGGGTAGTCAAATCTACATTATTCCCATCATATTGAATTAAACCTGCAGCACGCCATCTAGAGGCTAACCATGTGACACACACCCAGGTCTGATCAGCCTGTGGTGGGCCTGCATCGGCTGAGGGTGTCTTGTGATAAAAGGCCGAAACACCCAGTGATGTCGAGGTACACAACTGAAGATGTGTCGTAATGGTAGTACCATCATCTAGCGGTCATCTTTAAGAACTGCTTCGACTCGAGAAAAGCGCAGTGCAGAAACTTTAGGGATTGTAACATCCAGTTCTATTAATCAAACTGCTCTTACTTCCGGTCTCACGTTTCAATAAAAGACTCATCCAGTCGATAAGGATGCATGACACATTCCATTTTGGGTCCCCAGAGGAACCTGAAGACGGGAGAGAGTGAGCAACCCCCGTTCTCCTCATGCAAGCTGACAGAGAAAGAGGGAGAGAGGGAGGGATGGCTATCAGAAGAACATTGATAATGGTGGGGACAGCTGGCTCGGAAATACAGTGCCCAGGAAAAAAAGACAAATCAGTAGTAAATACACAAAGAGGAGACAGAATATATGACCCTCTCACGTAGGAGGAGAATGCTATGAGCGCCGAGAGTTCTATCGTTAGATTGAAAGTCAGGGGAGAGCGCGAACGCAGTCCCCCACTACCACAAATTTTGCAGTCGAGTATCCCGCATTTGGGGACATCGCAGGCGTCAGCACACCCGAAGTGCAATGGGATAGCCTCGTCCTGGGAGAACAGCCTTCGTGATCACGGTCTCTCCCCTGCCAGGTAAGTATGCTCTTCACTTTCTGCGACACGCAGCCAAGCCTCAGCGTTACACCTTTAACTCAAGGCGACTTCGCATTTTCAACACTCGTTTCCTATTGTTCCCAATGTATTTTCAACAGAATACCATATTCATACCAAATTACAGTATTCTTTAATTAAGCACTGTGATACGGGTGATGGCCGATGAGGCTTTGATTTACATATTTTCCATAAAAGGAAAGAGAGCTGTGACTCGCCGGCTAATTCATTTCCGAAATCGACCGCAGAGTGTCACTTTATATTTTATTCTTTATTGTCGCCAAACAATTGATACTAGAACGTACAATCATCACAGCGATATTTGATTCTGCGCTTCCCGCTCCCTGGATTACAAATACTAAATATTAAAAATAGTAAAAATTAGTAAATATAAAAATTTAAATTATAAATCATAATTTAAAATAGAAAATAGAAAATGGAAAGTAAGGTAGTGCAAAAAAACCGAGAGGCAGGTCTGGATATTTGGAGGGTACG
This sequence comes from Mobula hypostoma, assembly GCF_963921235.1. Taxonomy (NCBI): domain Eukaryota; kingdom Metazoa; phylum Chordata; class Chondrichthyes; order Myliobatiformes; family Myliobatidae; genus Mobula; species Mobula hypostoma. Next base: position 118,883,989 of record NC_086101.1, read on the forward strand.
GCCCAGATCCGGGTCAGGATCCGTTCAGCAGGTTTATCACAGTTGGAAAGAAGCTGTTCCCAAATCTGGCCGTACGAGTCTTCAAGCTCCTGAGCCTTCTCCCGGAGGGAAGAGGGACAAAAAGTGTGATGGCTGGGTGGGTTGTGTCCTTGATTATCCTGGCAGCACTGCTCCGACAGCGTGTGGTGTGAAGTGAGTCCAAGGACGGAAGATTGGTTTGTGTGATGTGCAGCGCCGTGTTCACGATCTTCTGCAGCTTCTGACAAGACAACTTCCATACCAGGTTGTGATGCACCCTAGAAGAATGGTTTCTACAATGCATCTATAAAAATTAGTGAGGGTTTTAGGGGACAGGCCAAATTTCTTTCATTTTCTCAGGAAGTAAAGGCGCTAGTGGGCCTTCTTGGCAGTGAACTCTGCTTGGTTGGACCAAGTCAGGTCATTTGTGATATTGACCCCGAGGAACTTAAAGCTTTTGACCTGTTCCACTTGTGCACCACCGATGTAAATGGGGTTGTGCGGTCCGCTACTCCTTCTGAAGTCAACAACCAATTCCTTCGTCTTGCTGATGCTGAAGGATAGATTATTGTCTTCGCACCATACCACCAGGTTCTTAATTTCCTCTCTGTACTCAAACTCATCATTGCCCGAGATACGGCCTACAATTATGTCATCAGCAAACTTATATATTGAGTTCGATGGAAACTTGGCTACACAATCATGGGTGTACAGTGAGTACAGCAGGGAGCTGAGTACACAGCCTTGTGGGGCACCGGTGCTCAGAGTGATTGTAGAGGAGAGCTTGTCCCCTGTTTTTACAGCCTGGGTCCTGTCTGTGAGGAAGTTGAAGATCCAGCTGCAGATCTGAGTGCTAAGGCCCAGGTTCTGGAGCTTAGGAATCAGTTTATTTGGAATAATGGTATTAAAGGCAGAGCTGTAGTCAATGAAAAGCCTTACGTATGCGTCTTAATTCTCCAGGTGTTCTAAGGAGGAATGTAGGGCCAGAGAGATGGCATCTGCCATTGACCTGTTGCTCCGTTAGGCAAATTGCAAAACGTCGAGGTTGACTGGTAGTCTGTGGCTGATGTGTGCCATAACCAATCTCTCGAAGCACTTCATAGCAACTGATGTCAGAGCCACAGGTTGATAGTCATTCAGGCATGCCACCTTGCTCTTCTTCGGCACTGGGATTATCGTTGCCTTCTTAAAACACGAGGGGATCTTAGACTGAAGCAAGGAGCAGTTGAAGATGTCAGCAAACACTCCAGCTAGCTCGCTTGCACAGGCCCGGAGAACCCGTCCCCGGACGCCATCTGGACTCGTCACCTTCCTTGGATTTATCTTCAGGAAGGCCCTTCTAACGTCCTCCTCAGTGACAATGAATCTCAATGCCACCAGGTCCGGTTCATCCAGAGGGAGTAGGACGCTCCTCTTCTGTTTGAATCTTGCGTAGAATACGTTTAGTTCGTCAGGAAGAGAAGCGCCACAGTTACTGATATTCCCAGCCTTTTCTTTGCACCCAGTGATCTCATTTAGACCCTGCCATAGTCTACTGGCATCCCTCTGGTTAGCCTGGGCTTCCAACTTGGCTCGATATTGCCTCTTGTCGCCCTTAATGGCTTTCCAGAGTTCACGCCTGGATTCCGTGTAGCGACGGGTATCCCCGGACCTAAAAGCCGCAGCTCTAGCCTTTAAAAGGGAGAGCTCATAATTTATCCAAGGTTTCCGGTTAGGGAATACCCGGATCGTCTTGCGAGACACACAGTCCTCCGTGCATTTCCAAATAAAGTCTGTGACAGCTGAGGCGTACTCATCGAGGTTAGCTGCCGAGTCCTTGAATACTAACCAGTCCACCGATTCAAAGCAGTCACCGAGGACCTCATCTGTCTCCTCCGTCCAACGTGACACTACTTTTGACACCGTGACCTCCCGCTTCAGTTTCTGTTTGTAAGCCGGGAGGTGGAGTACAGCCTGATGGTCCGATTTTCCAAAGTGAGGTCGTGGGATGGAACGGTAGGCATCCTTGACTGCTGTGTAGCAGTGGTCAAGTATATTCGGGCCTCTAGTGGGGCAGGACACATGTTGGTGTAACTTTGGCAGTGCCTTTCTGAGGTTGGCCTGGTTAAAGTCCTCGGCTGTAATGAGCAAAACCTCTGGATACCTGGTCTCAAGTTCACTGATGTTGGCATACAGTATGTTCAGAGCACACTCCACGTCCGCCTGTGGGGGGAATGTAAACCGCTGTCAGTATGACCGAGGTGAATTCCCGTGGCAGATGGTAGGGACGACACTTCACCGACAGGTGTTCCAGGTCCAGGCTGCAGGATCTTGTCAGTGCCACTGTGTCCGAGCACCACCCAGTGTTGATCAGTAGGCAGACACCACATCCCCTCGTCTTGCCCGAAGACGCCGTGCGGTCCATCCAATGGTCCATACGGTCGGATGGCACAGTCGGGGGTGGCAGGAGAGAGCCAGGTCTCGGTGAAGCAGAATACCCAGCAGTTCTGCATCTCCCTGCAGTAGGTGAGTCTTCCTTTAAGATCATCCACCTTGTTCTCTATGGCTTGCACATTAGATGGTGGGCATAGGGACCCTGAAGCCCCTCAGCTTCAATCTGACCAGCAGCCCAGCTCTTTTCCCACACTTCCTCGGTAAGTAGTGCATCTGATGCAGTGTGTTGTTGTCAGCTCTTTGATGTTGGTGGACTCGTCCTGCGGGGATCGATCGGCGGGTCGCGTCATCGTGCGCTTCGGGTCGGGCTGAGTAACGGGGGAGGATCCGCTGCCACTTCCGGCTGCCGGGGGCCCGGGCTGTCGATCGGGTCGTGCCCCGAAGCCAACACTGAATCCCGGGTGGCCGGGCTCCTTGCTGAAACAAGTCCTTAAGCCGAGTCACGGTTGCACGGTTGTCAGGCTCGATTTCCGAGATCGGCGGCGGAGGCCTCACTTCCAGCAGCTGTGGATGGCCACCAACGGGGCTTTAAGGTGGTCGCTCCGGGGAAGCGTCTGGGGCACCTTGAGGTCTCCGACATCACTTCAGTGTGGTCGTCTGCTCCGGAGAGGTGCTGGTCGGAATGGGCCGTGTCTCCAAGCGCCCTGGCACGGTAGCAGACCGCGGGTCTCCAGGAACGTGGTGGGCCTTGCTGGTCGGGTCCAGGTGCGGTCCGGAGTTGAAGAAGCAGTTCTGGCACGGTGGTCTCCAGCTGGGTCAGTAGCTTCACCAGGGTGTTGTTGATCTTGATCTTGCTAGACTGGAGGTTTAGAAGAGTTTCTCGGGTACAGGATAGTGGAGAGGGCAGTTTGCTCAGGAGAGCACGCGGAAAGTCGCCAGTTACTGGCGCCATCTTTGGGCGTTGTTGATGCTGAACTGAATTGTAGATGACTTCAAAGTAAATATATTATCAAAGTACATATATGTCACCATATACAACCCTGAGATTCATTTTCCAGGATCTCCCTCCTGGCCATTTTCCTTGTAAGCAGAACAAGTGCTACACATGCCCTTACACTTCCTCCCTTACCACCATTCAGGGCCCCAAACAGTCCTTCCAGGCGAGGCGACACTTCACCTGTGAGTCAGCTGGGGTGATATACTGCATCCGGTGCTCCCGATGTGGCCTTTTATATATTGGCGAGACCTGACACAAACTGGGAGACTGTTTCGCTGAACACCTCCGATCTGTCCACCAGAGAAAGCAGGATCTCCCAGTGGCCACACATTTTAATTCCACGTCCCATTCCCATTCTGACATGTCTATCCACGGCCTCCTCTACTGTCAAGATGAAGTCACACTCAGGTTGGAGGAACAACACCTTATATTCCGTCTGGGTAGCCTCCAACGTGATGGCATGAACATCGACTTCTCTAATTCCTGTTAATGCCCCTCCTCCCCTTCGTACCCCATCCCTTATTTATTTATTTATTTATTTTCCCCTCCTTTCTTTTTCTCACTTTTTTCTCCCTCTGTTCCTCTCACTATATCTTCCCTCCCCCTTTCTTTCTCCCTAGGCCTCCCGTCCCATGGTGCTCTCCCTTCTCCAGCTTCGTATCTCTTTTGCCAATCACCTGTCCAGCTCTTGACTCCATCCCTTCCCCTCCTGTCTTTTTCTATCATTTCGGATCTCCCCCTCCCACTTTCAAATCTCTTACTAACTCTTCTTTCAGTTAGTCCTGACAAAGAGTCTCGGCCCGAAACGTTGACTGTACCTCTTCCTAGAGATGCTGCCCGGCCTGCTGCGTCCACCAGCATTTTGTGTGTGTTGTTCATTGAAAGACTGTGCCAAGTTGGCCATTCAACCAGCATGCAAAACTCAGCAAAGTGTGCAAATGCAAAAGGAAAGGAATAATAATAAATAAATGAAACCCTGCTGGTTTCCTTGTCTGTGTAAGTCTGGGGAAGACACACTCCAGTCCCACCAAACCTGTGAGATTGAGATGCCTCTCCCACCTCAAACCCTGTTACAACTCAGTGCCAAGAAACAACAGGCAGCGCACTGCACACGATTAAAGGAATTATACTTATGAATCTTAACTGAAGGGTTAGTAAAGAAAAGAAAGGTAAAAAAATTATAATTAAAGAGTCAAATTGGAGCTCAACTCTTCCCAAAATTCAATCTCAGCACCTGGCTCCATCGATTCATAGGCTGTATCCTACAACCAGTTCTCTCCAGTGTCTTCTTCTCTCGTCATCTCCACCGAACAAAAGACCCAGCTCACATTGCAAAGCACCTGTTATCTCTACTATAACCCAAGCACTGCTTCTACAGAAAGAACATTACGTTGACCGTGAAACCTCTCCCACAGTGTTACATAAATAAGCAATAAATATTGAGGCCATGAGATGAAGAGTCATTGAAAGTGAGTCCATTTGATGTGGGAACATTTCAATGATGGTGCGAGTGAAGATGAGTGAAGTTACCCCGCTTTGGTTTAAGAGCCTGATGGTTGAGGGGTAGTAACTGTTCCTGAACCTGGTGGTGTGAGTCCTGTACCTTCTTCCCAATGGCAGTAGTGAGAAGGCAGCATGTCCTGGGTGGTGGGGGTCCCTGATGATGGATGCTGCTTTCCTGTGACAACATTTCATGTAGATGTGCTCAGTGGTGGGGAGGGCTTCACCTGTGACGGACTGGACCATATCTACTACTACTACTGCATGTCATAGAATCTATAGCATTGACAAAGGTCATTAGACCCTGCTGGTCCCTGCCAATTGGGATGCCTGTCTAAGCTCATCCCATTGCACACGTTGGGTCCATATCTCTCTAAACCAGGGCTTCCAAGTTGTTTTACGCCATGAACCCCTACTATTGACTGAGAGGTCTGTGGAGGACAGGTGTGAACAGGTATTCTAAACCTTTCCAATAGTGTTAGCATCCGGTTGCCTTTTATATGTGTCACTCAACAGAAGACAGATATAATCTGCTCTTGGTAAGGCAGGATGGCTTTATTAAGAGGAGATTCTATCTCACTCATTTGATAGAATCAATATCAGGATCAGAATCCAGTTTACTATTGCTGATGTTTGTTGTTTTGTGACAGAAGGACAGTTTAAGATATCAAAAATAATTACATTACAGTCGGTGGCCATTTTACTTGGTCCACCTGTGCACCTGCTCATTAATGCAAATATCTAATCAGCCAATCATGTGGCAGCAACTCAATGCATTAAAGCATGCAGACACGGTCAAGAGGTTCTGTTGTTGTTCAGAATGGGGAAGACATGTGATTTAAGTTACCTTGACCAGGGAATGATTGTTGGTTCCAGACAGGGTGATTTGAGTACCTCAGAAACTGCTCATCTCCTGGGACTTTCACTCACAACAGTCTCCAGAGTTACAGAGAATGGTGCAAAAAACAAAAAAACCATCCAGTGATCATGAAATCTGTTGCTGAAAGCACACTATTAATGGGAGAGGTCAGAGGAGAATGGCCAGACTGGTTCAAGTTGACAGGAAGGTGACAGTAGCTTAAATAACCACGCGTTACAGCTGTTATGTACCCCTAGGGTTCCTTTTTTGCTGTGGACTGTCACTTTAAGGCACAAAGAGAGACTGAGACTAACTTTTGGATTTCTGCTGAGACAGAGGGGCGGAGTCTGCCTTTCAGCTTGTGTTTACACTTTTACAAGGACACTGACTACTGCCGTCGCTTCTGGGTTGCCATGGAAAGAGAGAGAGAGAGAAAGAGAGAACGAGCAGCTCGTGGGTTGCCTTAGTGACCGAGGGCGGCGTTATGTGATGGACAGCTGGTGTTCAGCATGCTGAGATAAATACAAGGTCAGCTGGTTGTTAGCCAGACACACATGGTTTTCGACACTGGATGAGCTTTATTGTGCCCACCGAAAGGTGGATTTTTGGAGGATCAATCAGTGGCTCTCGCAGTGTGGAAAAGGTGCGACCAGTGGGAAGTTAGCAGTGTGTCCCACCCTTGTCTGGGTTGATAACTTAACCACAGAAGAAAGTCTCCTTTTTGTGGTCACATTCGGTGACTTTGCAGGAAGAGAAGAGGGGAGAGATAGGTTTGGAACTGAAGAAACCTAGTGACAAAGAGGTCACTGTTTGGACTCTCTCTCTAAGTAGCCCGTGAGGGTGAGTTTGAATTCCATTTGACTACGAAGGTGTGATTGTCTCGTAGTTAATCCACAAGAGTGGGGTCTCTGGTGAGGGGAGTACCTTTGTGAATACCACTTGTGTGTTACCCTTGTCTGGGTGTGGTAGTTCACTGAAGGAAGGCGTCCCTGTGGCAAATCACTGTTGGAGTTATTTCGTATGTTGTGGAACTGGAAAGTGGCTATCAGGTTGTGTGTTTGGAGTAACCTTGTGGAATTTACCGGTGTGTCAACCCTTGCCTGGGTGGTGGTTCCAGTGAAGAGGGTCCCCTTTGTGATAAGCTACTGTTGGTGATAATCCATACCTGGATTCTGTGGAGTCTCCTGTGGCCACCACTTTGGGATGACCTGTAGCTGAATTCAGCCGTGGTATTGTGGTAACCACTTGTGTGGAAAGGATATTCGTTGAAGATCACTGTCAGTGATACTTCGTGTGTGGAGTGGAACAACTTCGGAGATAAAACCTACTACAGGTTTCCCCTGCCATCCGAAGGTAGAGCGTTCCTATGAAACGGTTCCTAAACCGGAATGTCGTAAAGCGAAGAAGCAATTACCATTTATTTATATGGGAAAATTTTGTGAGCGTTCGCAGACCCAAAAATAACCTACCAAATCATGCCAAATAACACATAAAACCTAAAATAACAGTAACATATAGTAAAAGCAGGAATGATATGATAAATACACAGCCTATATAAAGTAGAAATACTTTTCTATAATCATTGCCTGAACTGTTCTCCATAGCGAAAATCTCACGCAAGCGCCATCGGCAAAAACACTCTCTCCAGGAACCTTTCAGCTATGAAGCTACCACATCATACCAAATAACACGTAAAAATACACAGCCTATATAAAATAGAAATAAAGTATGTACAGTGTAGTATCACTTACGGGATTCGGGAAGACATCAAGCACACTGATGATGGTGTGTTAGGCTGAGTCGTTGTTGGTTGGGGTGGTGCACTGGTCCCCAACCTCCAGGCCGTGGACCGATACTGATCCGCGAAGGACACAGGGGTCCAGCGGTAGATGGAACGCACCCAACACATCTTTAAGGAAAAAGCTGAAATAAACAAGCTAATTAATTACGTGCCGCCTGGCACCTAATTGTCGGCCCAGATCAGAGGCGATTGCCGATTGCGTCGCCTCTGATCTGGGCCGACAATTACGTGCCGGGTGGCACCTAATTAATTAGCTTGTTTATTTCGGCTTTTTTTCTTAAAGATGTGCTGTGTGCCTCCCGGCGGCTGCTGCTGCATTCTCCGCGAATCGGTATCTGTCCGTGGCCTGGGGGTTGGGGTGGTGGGACACTGGGGTGTCATCTTGTCGTCTGTTTCCATTAGAGCAGGCAGCTCATCTTCTTCTATGTCTGCCTGCCTCGATGTCAAAGGTTGAGGTCCATCGTCTGCTGCGGCTGATGTGGAAGGCTTGCTTGACTGCTTAGCCTCGCGCATTTTTCTGTCATACAGTTCTTTGTAAGGACTCAAATCAACTTGCAAATATCCCCTAAACCTACGTACCCTTTCAAAATTAAAGTCGTACTTTATCATTACTCATTCAGTTTCGATTGTTATCCTTTCCTCTTCCAATTGCATCAGCTCTTCATCTATCAGTTCTTGGTCATGGGATGCCAAAAGCTCTTCAACATCATCTTTGTCAGCTTCCACAAGCCAAACTCACTTTGTCCTTACTTCGTTCACCATGATCGAAACGCTTAATTATGTATAGTTTTACGCTAAGGGTAACACCCTTACTCTTTCAGGCTTTTCCGATACCTTAGAACTTATCTTGCTAACGGCTGCTCACAGACACGTGTTTAAACAATGCCAACGAGAATGCCGTTCCGAATCCGGGGAAGAGTGGCTGCTTGGGGCGTGCGCTGCTTTTGTTTTCGCGCGCTGCTTTTTATCACATGCTGCTTTTTTTCGTAACAGTGAAAACACCTTCTGTTAGCGAAAACAGGGAACTAATGTAGGTCTTTCGTAACAGTGAGGGTTCGTAAAGCGAACGTTCGAAAAGTGGGGGACACCTAATACTATTGCTATTTTGTATTGCTGTCGTGGAATCTGTGGAATATTGACATAATTGCCTTCTCACAACATTCACCTTTTGGATTACAAATATATCTCATTCATTAACCTGAGCATTGAACTGAACTATCTTACATTCCATCGTAAGACTGTATCTCTTACTGCCTAAGTTTGGGCTGTATATGCATAAGTTCTGCTAACCTGTTTGATTTATCTGGTCATATATTGATAAAGTGAAGCAAAATAAGTTATTTGAAATATTACAGAAATCTCTAGATCTAGATTTGAAAGACCTCCGCCTAATCAGAAATCTGTACTGGGAACGAACTGCCACTGTAAGAATAGATGGAGAAGTGAGTCAGTTTACGAAAATCAAGAGAGGTATTAGACAGGGGTGTGTTTCATCCCCTGATTTATTTAATATGTACAGTGAAACAATATTACAAAAAATAAGAGACATTCTGGGAATCAAAATTGGCGGTGAAAACATGAATAATTTTAGATATGCAGATGACACTATGTTAATTGTAAGTACGGAGGAAGAACTACAAAACTTAATTGATATAATTGTTGAAAAAAGACAGATCCATTTTTGCACTATCAATTGCAAAAAGACAGAATGTATGGTGATATCCAAAAAGAAGGAGAATCCTATCTGCAGGCTGAGAATAAACGGGGAAGACATAAAACAAGTACAGAACTTTTGCTACTTAGGAAGCTGGGTGACATCAGATGGCAGGTGCGACTTGGACATCAAAAGAAGAATAGGGATGGCAAAAGACACCTTTACGAAAATAAAGAGTATACTGACCAATACTAAACTAGGCATGGCAACCCACCTTAGAGTAACTGGATGTTTATCCAGTTATGTTATATGGCTCAGAATGTTGGACAATATCTAGTAACATGAGGAAACGAATTGTAGCAGCAGAGATGTGGTTTTTGAGGAGGATGCAAAGAATATCATGGACAAAATGAATATCTAACGAGGATGTCATGAACAGAGCAAACACAAAAATAGAAATAATGTATGAGATCATAAAAAGGCAACAAAACTTCATTGGGCATGTGATTAGGAAAGAGGAGTTAGAATGCACAGTAATTATGGGAAAGATTGAAGGGAAGAAAGCAAGAGGAAGGCAAAGACAAATAATGATGGAGACAGCAGGCAGAGAACTGGAAATGAATACCAATGAATTGATCCACTTGACCGGAAACAGGAGTGTGTGGGCCATGACAGTGAAAACTCAAACTGGGCACGGCACCTGATGATGATGATGATGATGATGATATTACTGTTTTGTGTAGTTACTAATAAAATAGCTTATGTTAACAGCAATACCAGAAGTAGCTGTGTTCCATTTCTGCTAGTTCTTTAACCCGTTACGGGGTACGTAACACAACAGTGTTGTGCAGAGAAGCATCGCTGAACACGCAACACATCAAACCTTGAAGTGGAAGGGCTACCATGAACATACACCCAGTGGCCGTCTGTTAAATGTGTCATTAAACAGAAGTCAGGTTTAATGTGCACAGGAGGTAGCTAATAAAGTGGCCACTGAGTGTACATTACAATAACTATAAATAAATAAATAGGGCAAAAAGCAAATAGTGAGATAGTGTTAGTGATGGATGCTGCCTTCTTAAGGCAACTTGTTTTGGAAATGTGGTCGATGGTGGGAAGGGTCTGTCCAGCAAAGACACTTGTAAATAAGTAAATTTATTATCATAAAGTCAGAGAGAAGTACAGCACACAAACAGGCCATTCAGCCCATTGACCTGCACCCAGACCATATCCCTCCATACTTCTCCCTTGCATGTACAGTACTTACCCAAATTTCTCTTGAATGCTGGAGTTAACCCTGCATCAATCCACCTCTTGAGCTGGTAGCTTGTTCCACAGGGCTCCAGTCAAAGAGGCAACCCTGTAATACCGCTCTCTGGCTTCTTCCACAAAGCTAATCTCTAATTCAATTTACTACCTCATCCTGAGCGCTGACTGACTGAACCTTCTTGACCAATCTCCCATGTAGGACCTTGTCAAAGGGCTTGCTGAAGTCCATGTAGACAACAACAACTGCCTTGCCTTCATCGACTTTCCTGGTAACTTCCTCGAAAAACTATAAAATTGGTTAGATGCAACCTACATCCACAAAGCTATGCTGACTATCCCTAATCAGTCCATGTCTATCCAAATACCCATTTATCCGGACCTTTAGAATAACTTCCAATAACTTTCCCAACACTGGCTCATTCTTGGAGCCTTTCTTAAACAGCAGAACAAGATTAGCATCCTCCAGTCCTTCACTGCCTCTCCTGTCGCCAAGGATGATTTAAACAACTCTGCTAGGGCCCTGGCAACTTCTGTACTTGTCTGAGGGAAGGGATTTATCCACCCTAATTTGCCTCAAGACAGCAAGCACCTCCTCCTCTGATGAGGGGGTTAGACTATGAGGAGAGATTGAGTCGCCTGGGACTGTACTTGCTGGAATTCAGAAGAATGAAAATATAAAAATATAAAATTGAGAAAGGGATAGATAAGATAGAGGCAGGAAACTTGTTTCCACTTGAGGCTAGAACTAGGGGACATAGCCTCAAGATTCAGGGGAGTAGATTTGGGATGGAGAAGAGGAGGAACTGTTTTTCGCAGAGGGTGGCGAATCTGTGGAATTCTCTGCCCAATGAAGCAGTAGAGGTTAGCTCAATAAATATATTTAAGACAAGGTTGGATAGATTTTTGCATAGTAGGGAAATTAAAGGTTATGGGGAAAAGGCAGGTAGGTGGAGATAAGTTCATGGCCAGCTCAGCCATGATCTTATTGAATGGCGGGACAGGCTCAACGGGCCAGATGGCTGACTCCTGCTCCTATTTCTTATGTTCTTTATGTTTAATAATAAATCATTTGAAGTCCATATTTTCCATCTGTTTCTAACCCATCCAATCCAGACCCCCAACTGTATTTGGACTCAAGCCATCTATCTTTTCCCCCACCTAATTTCATTTCAGGATAGGGATGGCAGGAACCAACATTTTTTCTTCTTTTCTTTACAGGTGTCCCAACCTCAAATCTTCCAAATCAGGATTACCATATACATCGATTGTCAAGTCTCCAAAATTGGGACCATCATGTACATCAATTGTTATGTACCAAAGGTGATAACGTTCTCGCTTCTCCCCCACCAATTTCAACTGGTTGATGTGGTACCATCTGCTTTTATCTGTACACTGATGGACTTGCTTTGTCTATAATTTCATAGGGCCCTTGGATTTAAAAATGAGGTGAGTTAATGTATTCTAATCATCACTTTGTCCTGGACTTAATTCTATGGGACTGACCTCTGAGTCAAAGTAGGCTTTACTCTGTTGCCTTTTCTTTCCTAATTGATGGGCTGCCACATAATTGGCCTCCTTCACTGTCTCTACCAATTATTGTACCCTCTTTTCTAACAGAATCCCATCTAATTTGGGTCCTGACAAATCTAATCCTAACAACTCCTCCGATCCTCTCACGTCTCACTCGGTCATGAGCTTATAAGAGGTGTAAGGCGTTGATGATGCCTTTGTATTCCAGTACATTAGGCAAAAGTACCTGCCCGTTGTTCCACGTTGATGCATCATTTTTGGCCATCATAGTTTTTAATGTTCGGTTCGTTCTTTCCACAATTCCACTAGACTGTGGTCTATAGGGTGTATATATGCAGTCCCTGCTCGATCCCTAAAAGTGCCAAGACATCTTGTGTTATCTGGGCTGTACGCTGTGTGCCTTAATCTAATTCTATACTCCAAGGTAATGCCCAGCGAGTAAAAATCCATTCCAGTAAGATTTTTGCAGTGGCTTTGGCCATGAATGTCTTAATTGGGAAAGCTTCCACCCACTTGGTGAAAATACCTAGCATGACAAAAATATATTTGTACCCTCCTGGGGGGGGGGGGGAGTGGTGGCAAAGGTCCAATGTAATCTATCTGCAAATGTGTCCAAGGCCCTACCACTGGTCTGGTATGTAGGAGGACTCCTTTCTTTACAGTTCCGTCAGGATTATATTGTGCACAAATCAAGCAATTCTTGACATGGTGCTCCACGTCATCATTCATCCTAGGCCATCAACACGCCTCCTTTATCTTTTCCAGAGTGCTATCAGCTCCCTGGTGTCCCCATAGATCATGGTACCAGTGGGTCATCTGATTTCTTCCTCCCTCTGGGACCACAAAATTTCCTTCTTACAGGACAAATCCATCCTTAACATGTACACCCTTGTGCTCTTTGTATGTTTCTGACCCAGCTCCTTCGATTAAATTCTAAAAATTCTTTATCTTCCTTCTGTTCCTCAGTTAAATACATAACCTTAACTTATTGCCCCTTCGATCTTCCCATCTCCCCAAAATGCGGCTGCCATTCCTGACCATTTGAAGCACCTTGGTTTGTTCACCCATCAGCTTTCTTATCCCCCTCAGGGGACAATTTTGAGAGGGTTTTCATCTTCATGACTCTGTATTCTTTCTCCTTTGCTTCTTCAGATATGTGACGGGATCCTGAATTATCTCTTATGGACTGTACCTTTAAAAAGAGAGAGAGAGGGTGCGACTAACTTGGAGAGAGAGAACGAGCAGCTCGTGAGTCGTCATGGTAACCGAGGGCGGCGTTATTTGATGGACAGCTGGTGTTCAGCATGCTGAGATAAATACAAGGTCAGTTGGTTGTTAGCCAGACACACATGGTTTTGGACACTGGATGAGCTTTGTTGTGCCCACAGAAAGGTGGGTTTTTGGAGGATTGATTGGGAGAATTGATCAGTGGCCCTCACAGTGTGTAAAGGGGTGACCGGTGGGAAGTTATCAGTGGGTCCAACCCTCGCCTGGGTAGATAACTTTACTACTGAAGATGGTTCCCTTTTATGTGTCCTTTTACGTGCTTCCTCGTCCTCTCTCCCTCCCTTATTCTCTTTCTCTCTCATCCTCTCTCCCTCCCTCATTCTCTCTCTCTCTTGTCCTCTCTCCCTCCCTCATTCTCTCTCTCTCTCCTCGCGCTTGTTCCACTTGGCCTTTCCATCCCTCTATCTCACTGAACATCGAACACATTGGAAAACACCACTGCCAACACACTTTGGTGCCAACATGCTCCTCCCAGCTCCTTCACGTTCCCTGGCACCCGTAATTCAGCTTCCATCAGGAGTGGTCGAATGGAAGGCAGGGGTGGTCATTATTTCAACTTCCCATAACGAGGTCATAACTCACTTGGTGTTTCTACTCTCTCCAGCTGTCCTCAGGCAACGATGCAGCAGTGCTGTCTCACTCTGCCCTTGGTATTAGCTGGACTCTCATTGTACAGGACCAGACATGTGCATTCTCACAGACAGGAAGTGACATCAAGATAAAGATTCAAGTTTATTTGTTATGAGTACATGGAAACACATTGAAAAGGTCAGGGTCTCAGGGCCAGGAGCCCATCTGTTGCAGGCCACAGCCTCAGTTCAGGGCAGAGATGTAATCAGTATGTTTCTAGTAAAATGCAAATACAAAGTAAGAAGCCAGGATGCAGCATCACAACGAGCTTTACAAAAGAACTAAAACCCAAAATCCATGCATTGACAAAACCCAATATACCATCAGCTTTCAGATAAGACATTCTTGTTAAGAAAATCAGTGTTTTTAGCTCTCTCCCTGATTGTTCCAATTATATCGTACGTTTGTTATGTGCTATGCTGCATGATGTGGATGACCATGTCCCTTCCATGACCATGAATGCTCTTGGTAAATTTTTCTACAGAAATGATTTGCCATTTGCTTCTTCTGGGCAGTGACTTTACAGCCATTATCAATACTCTTCAAAGATCATCTGCCTGGTGTCAGTGGTCACATGCCAGGACTTGTGATCTGCACCACCTGCTCCCATGGTTTCACGTGACCCTGATCAGTGTGGTGGTGGCGGGGGGGGGGGGCTAAGCAGGTGCTACACCTTGTGCAGGCTAGCGGAGGCAAGGAGTGCCTTACAACTCCTTCGGTAGAGACGCATCTCCATGCCACCACTCAAATATATAGTATATTAATGTGAATTTCAGATTGGCTTTGGTGGAGATTTTGGCTAGGTGAGGAAAGAAGATATAGATGGGAGTAATCAATAGCCCCCAAGACATGTCCTCCTGATAGAACAAAGATGTCTATATGATTTCTATCAGAAGCATCAACTGTGATTGTTGCTGGAAGCTTTAATCTGCATTGATTAGCCAAACCAAACTGACAAGGGTAATGTAGAAACATTTGAGGATTGTGTCAGGAGATGCTTCTACAAGCAATGTATTACAGGAGTTAACTGGGAACTTTAGATTTCATGAGGACTTGTCGATAACCTTTTCATGGTGTTCTTTTGTCTTCATGGTGTAGTTTTGCCAGGATACTGACTCACCAGCAGTTGGACCTTCCAGATACAGGTGTATTTTTACTACAATCAAATGAAACACCTTGACTGCATACGGTGATGTCCATTTAACTAATCATGTGACTTCTAAAACCAATTGGCTGCACCAACTAGATGATTTGGTGTGTCATATAAAAGGGGATGAATACTTAAGCAATTATTTTGCATTTTATATTTGTAATTAAAACTATATAAGACCTTAGTTAGACCCCAATTGGAGTATTGTGTTCAGTTCTGGTCACCTCACTACAGGAAGTATGTGGATATATAGAGAGAGTGCAGAGGAGATTTACAAGGATGTTGCCTGGGTTGGAAAGCATGCCCCATGAGAACAGGTTGAGTGAACTTGGGCTTTTCTCCTTGGAGTGACGGAGGTTGAGAGGTGACCTGGTAGAGGTGTATAAGCTGATGAGATGCATTGATCATGTGGATAGCCAGAGGCTTTTCCCCCCAGGGCTTAAATGGCTAACACAAGGGGGTGTAGTTTTAAGATGCTTGGAATTAGGTACAAGGGGGATGTCAGAGATAAGTTTCTCACACAGAGAGTGGTGGGTGTGTGGAATGCACTGCCAGCGAAGGTGGTAGAGGTGGATACAATAGGACCTTTTAAGAGACTCTTAGATAGGTACATGGAGCTTAGAAAAATAGTGGGCTATGTGGTAAGGAAATTCTAGACAGTTTCTAGAGTAGGTTACATGGTTGGCACAACATTGTGGGCTGAAGGGCCTGTAACGCGCTGTAGATTTCTATGTTCTGTGCTCTGTGTTGTATGTAATTAATTTAGATAACTTTGTAGAGATTTGTTTTCACTTTGACACGTCTTTTTCTGTTGATCAGTGTCAAAAAAAGCCAAATTAAATCCAGTGATTCAATGTTATAAAACAATAAAACATGAAAACTTTCAAGGGGGTGAATACTTTTTATAGGCACTGTTTGTTAGAGATTTTTTTTTGCATTGGTTTACACTGTGGAGAAGACTGTAAATATCCGATCAACACACACAAAAAAGTGCTGGAGGAACTCAGCAGGTTGGGCAGCATCTATGGAAATGAATAAACAGTCAATGCTTTGGGCGGAGACCTTTCATCAGGACTGGAAAGGAAGGGGAAAGATGGCAAGTACAGCAATATATAATATATAAAGAAAAAGAAGTAAATTAATTACAGTAAATATATGCATATTAAATAGATTAAAAAATAAAGCAAAAACAGAAAAACTATTTTTTTTAAAAGTGAGGTAGTGTCCATGGGTTCAATGTCCATTTAGGAATCGTATGGCAGAGGCGAAGAAGCTGTTCCTAAATCGCTGAGTGTGCGACTTCAGATTTCTGTACCTTCTTCCTGATGGTAGCTATGAGAAGAGGGCATGTCCTGGGTGATGGGCACTGCATTTTTGAGGCAACGCTCCTTTAAGATGTCTTGGATACTGTGGAGGCTGGTACCCATGATGTAGCTGAATAATTTTGCAACTTTCTGTTGCTTCTTTCAGTCCTGTGCAGTAGCCCCCCCACCCCCCCCATACCAGACAGTGATGCAGCTTGTCAGAATGCTCTCCATGGTACATCTATAGAAGCTTTTGATTTTTTAGGTGACAAGCCAAATCTCTTCAAACTCCTAGTGAAATATAGCTGCTGTCTTGCCTTCTTTATAGCTTCATCGATATGTTGGGACCAGGTTAGATCCACACAGATCTTGACACACAGGAACTTGAAATTGCTCACTCTCTCCACTTCTGATCTCTCTATGAGGATTGGTTCATGTTCCCTCATCTTACCATTTCTGAAGTCCACAATCAGCTCTTTCGTCTTAACGACGTTGAGTGCCAGATTGTTGCTGTGGCACCACTCAACTAGCTGGTATATCTCACTCCTGTACGCTCTCTCATCCCAATCTGAGGTTCTACCAACAATGGTTGTATGATCAGCAAATTTATAGATGGTACAGTATTTCATCTATACCTACGCTCACACCCCTGAAGAGTGCCAGTGTTGATTGTCAGTGAGGAGGATATATTATCACCAATCTCTACAGATTGTGGTCTTCCTGTTAGGAAGTCGAGGATCCAGTTGCAGAGGGAGGTACAGATGCCCAGGTTCTGTATCAATCAGGACTGTGGGAATGATGGTGTTAAACGCTGAGCTATAGTCAACGAATAGCATCCTGACATACAGTAGGTGTTTGTATTGTGCAGGTGATCTAAGGCTGTGTGAAGAGCCATTGAGATTGCATGACCAACCTCTCAAAGCATTGCATCAATATAGGTGTGAATGCTACTGGCGGATAGTCATTAAGGTAGCTCACATTACTCTTCTTATGCACTGATATAATTGTTGATGTTTTGAAGCAGGTGGGAACTTCTGACTGTAGCAGTGAGAGGTTGAAAATGTCCTTGAATATTCCCGCCAGATGATAGGTACAAGTTTTCAGGGCCTTACCTGGTACTCCATTGGGCCTGCCACCTTGCAAGGGTTCACCCTCTTGAAAACCAGCCTAACATCGGCCTCCAAGACAGAGATCACAGTGTGCAGTAGGATCTTCACAGCTGTAGTTATATTCTCCCTTTCAAAGTGGGCATAGAAGGTGTTGAGCTCATCTGGTAGTGAAACATCGCTAACATTCATGCTATTAGGTTTCGCTTGCAGGAAATAACGTCTTGCAGATCCTTCCAGAGTTGTCGTACATCCATTGTTGCCTCCAACCTTGCTTGGAATTGTTTTTTTGCTTTTGAAGTACCCCTCTGCAAGTCATACCTGGTTTTCTCGTACAGACCTGGGTTGTCAGACTTAAATGCCACAGATCTAGTCTTCAGCAGATGATGTACCCCCTAGTTCATCCACGGCTTTTGGTTTGGGAATGTCCAGCCAGTTTTTGTAGACACACACTCATCCACACAGGTTTTAATCAAGTCAGCAACAACTGCAGCATACTCATCCAGATCTGAAGATGAATCCCTGAATACTGTCCAGTCCACAGATTCAAAGCAGTTCTGTAGGCGCTCCTGTACTTCCCTTGTCCATACCCTCTTGGTCCTCACTACTGGTGCCGCAGATTCCAGTCTGCCTATATTCAGGGAGTAGAAGTAAGGGCAGGTGAGCAGACTTTCCAAAGTATGGGCGTGGAATAGCACGGTAGGCACTCTTGATGGTCCAGTGTGTTGTTTTGACTGGTACCACAAGTGATTTATTGATGGTAATTATTTAGTGATTTTTTTCAGGACGGCCCAGTTAAAATCCCCCAAAATGATGGCGAAGGCGTCAGGGTGTGCAGTTTTGTGCATGTTGATCCCATTTCTCAGATCAGTCAGAGCTTGATTGCTATTGGCCTGAGGTGGAACATATACCGCTACCAAAATGATTGCAGAAATCTCCTGCAGCAGGTAAAATGGACGGTACTTAATTGCAAGCTATTCCAGGTCTGGTGAGCAGAATTGAGACAACACTAATACACTTGTGCACCAAGAGGAGTTGATCATGAGGCATACACCTCCTCTGCTTTTGAGGGACTCGAAAGTCCTATCCGGACAGTGTATAGTGAACCCATCAATCTGAATCGCCGCATCCACTATGGAAGGGGTTAATCAGGATTCCATGAAACAAAGGACACGCACAGTCCTGATGTCCCTCAGATACAGCACCCTAGCTCTGAGATCATCGATTCTATTTACTGGAGACTGTACGTTTGCCAGTGAGATGGTCGGTATTGGGAGTCGAAAACTCCGTTTTCTTAAACACAGCTCTATCCTTCACTGGCAGCCACGTTTCCCACGAGGAGTTTGGCGAGAAGTACGCCCACAATTGGTATTGACTCCATTGGTTTTAAACAGTGATACATTATTCATCTGCATTCAGACATCTTTATTAACTGTACAGACCTTGGAAAGTTGTGATTCTCAGCTGTATCGGGCTGAAATGAGAGTATTTAATCATATCCATCAAGCTGTACTGCATAAGATCACCTTCAACGTGCCCTGTAAGTTTTAAAAAAAGGTGCCAGGTTAAGAAGGTGGGGTGGGGTGGGGGGAGGGTGTAGAGGACAAAAGGACAAGCTAGAAGGTGATAGGTGAAAGGTGGTTGGAGAGGGAGATGAAGAAAAGATGGGAGGTGATGGGTGGAAAAGGTAAAAGGCTGAAGATGATGATGCCTAGACTGGTGTCAATGATGCATTGGTCAGTTTTGATTATCCACTGTAGAACCTACTTGTCTGCCACTGTAGAGTTTCTGTACCAAGCTGTGATGCAGCTTGTTAGGATGCTCTCCACTGCGCATCTGTAGAATGACTTGAGTACAGATGCGCAAAGCCCAGCTTTCTTCAACCTCCTTAGGAAGTAGAGACGTTGGTGAGCTTCCCCGATTATGAAGAATGTGTTCTGGGACCATGAGAGGTCGTGCAAACTGTGTACCCTGAGGAGTTTGAAACTGCTCGTAGTTTCCACTGTGGTGCTGCTGATGTAAAGGGGGTTATGGGTGGTGCAAGTTCTCCTGACGTTGATAACCATTTCCTTTGTCTTATTGACATTGAGGAAGAGATTATTTGCCTGGCACCTGGCTTCGAGCTCTTCCACCTCCTCTCTGTAGGCCATCTCATGGTTGTTGTCGATAAGCTCCACCACTGTTGTTTCATTGGTGAACATGAGACAGCAATGGCCTCAGTACACAGCCTGGGGGGTGAGTACATCTGTTGAGGATGTTGGGGAGAGTGCAGCAGTTGTGCATCCTATCTGAGGTCTGTTTGGTAGGAAGTCTAACTATCAGTTGCACAGTGGTTTATTTAGACTGAGGAGCAGGAGTTTGTTCACCAAAGTCTGTGGGACAATAGAGTTGAATGCCCAAATGTAATCCAGAAACAGTATTCTGACACAAGTGTCTTTAGATTTCTAGGTGATTCAGGGCCAGGTGCATGACAGATGCTCTGATCTATTGTAGAGCAGTTCTGTCAGTAAGCATATTGGTGAGTGCCCAATGTGGCAGGAATGGAGTTTTTGATGTGTGCCACTACCAGCCACTCAAATCATGTAATGATAATTGACATCAATGCCACCAGGTGGTAGTCTTTAGTTCTGAAGGTGCAGAGCTCTATATGCACCTGTTATATAGATATATAATATAGGAGATAGTGCTCAGAAGTTTTCTGAACAGACACCAGTATTGGATATTCAAGGGGGTTCTGCTAATTGGGATGTGCAACCATCGTAAATACGTAATTCTGCTAATATATCAATCAAGATAGAAAAAATAAGTAGGTAATTATAGCCACTGAAACAGAAGCAAATGATTTAGTTTTACCTTTGTTTAGAAAGAATAAAACATTGTGTCAGGAGAAACTCTCAGACCCCTTCTTCTGAAGGCTTGCTGTGTGCATAAAGACACTTACATTTCCCCATCTCCTGCACTCAATACTTTGATTTATGAAGGCCAATGTGTCAAAAGCTGGCACAAGGGCCTTCAGAAGCTGGTTCAGGTTTTTCAAAACTCACTGAATTCCTGGTGTATACCAATAGATTGGAAAACAATAACTCCTTTGTTCCTAGGATGAGAGGATTGTCCTATCTAGGCAAATTACATTGACATTCTTTGAACTTTTAGAAGAATGAGAGGCAATATTGAAATACTTCAGACCCTGAGGAGATGTGACAGAGTCACTGTGGAGATGTTTCCACCAGTGGGAGGTGGAGGGGGACAGTTACAGGATGAGGCAGCAGTCATTCAAAACTGTTTAGCAAGTGTCTGGAGTTTACCCCATAGAGTTGAGGAGAATAGAATTGTTTAAAGGGAAGGTATATAATTTTTTGAAAGTTCCAAATTGAGGGTGATGGGAACCAGCACAGGAGAGGAGATCCAAGGCAGATCTGCCATGGAATGGTAAATGGGCTTGAGGAGCTGAATGATCGAACTCCTGTTCCTAAAATCTTAATAATGTGATTTTTTTTCACCCACTGTGGCAGACATACGTGATAATACCATTAGCCTTCCTGGAGCAATGCATGGTGAAGTGGACTGGATGGAAGTGATGGACTGGGCAGCGTTTACTGCTCTCTGTGGGTTCCATTGCTCTAGAGCAGAGCAGCTGCCATCCCTAGCCGAAGTAAAACTGGCCAGGATGTTTTCTGTAGCACATCTGCAGCTGTTCAAGAGGATCCTTGGGAATTCTTCTAATATGGGATATCCCATATAGTTGACACACCCTGGGTCTTGGTTAATGTCAAGAAGCTCCAAGATGACTGGAGAGCAGTGTCTGCTGGACAGATTGGACATATACAGACTCCCTCACCCCTTCCCTTCCTATGGGCAATCCTATGATCATTGTACACCTGCTCCAAACCACCCCCCTCCTCCGACAATCATGGCTCTTTCGTCAGTGAGGGCCCTTGCCAGCAAAGCTGGTCACATTCCTGGAGACTGCTTGCTGATCACCCTCCCAGTAGCCAAGACCAGAGCCTGCGCCTTCCCTTGGCTCCTTGACCTCTTTCCATGGACTGTGGTACTCTGGTGCTTGTGGGTGGGTTTTACTGCCCTAGACAGGCCGAAGGAGATGGAATCAGCTGGAGGTAGTTTTTCCATTTAGCTACCACCTGATCAACACTGTCACTGAGATTTCAAACAGGCCCTGGGATACTGCTTTTTATAACTGTGGCCACGGGATCACATAGACAGCAGAGCCAAGAAAGCACACCAGGGGCTGTACTTCCTCAGAAGGCTAAAGGAAATTTTGTATGTCCCCCCTGACACTCAACAACAAAAAATCCCACCCAGATGCAACACAACTTGGTACAGCAACTGCTCTGACCAAGATGACAAAAATTTCAATATTATCGACATGAAAACCAGCCTCCCTTTTATTGACTCATCTAGACTTTCCACTACCTCAAGAATACAGTCAATGTAATAAAAGTTCCCCCACCCTAGTCATTCTCTCTTTTCCCCCCTTCCATAAGACCATTAGACATAGGAGCAGAATTAGGCCATTTGGCACATCAAGTCTGCTCTGCCATTTGACTTACTGATTTATTTTCCCTCTTAACCATTCTCCTACCTTCCCTCCACTGTAATCTTTGATGCCCTAATTATGTACGTATCAACCTCTGTTTTAAATACACCTACTGACAATCATCTTCTTCCATCAGGCAGAAGATACAAAAGCTTGAAAACAGGTACCGCCAGGCTCAATGACAGCTTCTATCTTGGTGTTACAAGATTCTTGAATGGACTTCTTGCACATGAGCAATGGACTCAACAACACAATCTACCTCATCATGGCTCTTGTACCTTGTCCATCTGCATTCCCTAACTGTAAGACTATATTCACATCACTATTGTTTTCCCCTTGTACCACCCTGATTATTTAGGTTTTGAAATGATCTGTACAGATGGCAAATAAAGCAAAGTTAGCTTTTCACTGTACAGAAACAGGTGAATTGATTATGGGGAGCAAGGACATGGCAGACCAATTGAATAATTACTTTGGTTCTGTCTTCACTAAGGAGGACATAAATAATCTTCCAGAAATAGTAAGGGACAGAGGGTCCAGTGAGATGGAGGAACTGAGCGAAATACATGTTAGTAGGGAAGTGGTGTTAGGTAAATTGAAGGGATTGAAGGCAGATAAATCCCCAGGGCCAGATGGTCTGCATCCCAGAGTGCTTAAGGAAGTAGCCCAAGAAATAGTGGATGCATTAGTGATAATTTTTCAAAACTCGTTAGATTCTGGACTAGTTCCTGAGGATTGGAGGGTGGCTAATGTAACCCCACTTTTTAAAAAAGGAGGGAGAGAGAAACCGGGGAATTATAGGCCGGTTAGCCTAACGTCGGTGGTGGGGAAACTGCTGGAGTCAGTTATCAAGGATGTGATAACAGCACATTTGGAAAGCGGTGAAATGATTGGACAAAGTCAGCATGGATTTGTGAAAGGAAAATCATGTCTGACGAATCTCATAGAATTTTTTGAGGATGTAACTAGTAGAGTGGATAGGGGAGAACCAGTGGATGTGGTATATTTGGATTTTCAAAAGGCTTTTGACAAGGTCCCACACAGGAGATTAGTGTGCAAACTTAAAGCACACGGTATTGGGGGTAAGGTATTGGTGTGGGTGGAGAATTGGTTAGCAGACAGGAAGCAAAGAGTGGGAATAAACGGGACCTTTTCAGAATGGCAGGCGGTGACTAGTGGGGTACCGCAAGGCTCAGTGCTGGGACCCCAGTTGTTTACAATATATATTAATGACTTGGATGAGGGAATTAAATGCAGCATCTCCAAGTTTGCGGATGACACGAAGCTGGGTGGCAGTGTTAGCAGTGAGGAGGATGCTAAGAGGATGCAGGGTGACTTGGATAGGTTGGGTGAGTGGGCAAACTCATGGCAGATGCAATTTAATGTGGATAAATGTGAAGTTATCCACTTTGGTGGCAAAAATAGGAAAACAGATTATTATCTGAATGGTGGCCGATTAGGAAAAGGGGAGGTGCAACGAGACCTGGGTGTCATTATACACCAGTCATTGAAAGTGGGCATGCAGGTACAGCAGGCGGTGAAAAAGGCGAATGGTATGCTGGCATTTATAGCGAGAGGATTCGAGTACAGGAGCAGGGAGGTACTACTGCAGTTGTACAAGGCCTTGGTGAGACCACACCTGGAGTATTGTGTGCAGTTTTGGTCCCCTAATCTGAGGAAAGACATCTTTGCCATAGAGGGAGTACAAAGAAGGTTCACCAGATTGATTCCTGGGATGGCAGGTCTTTCATATGAAGAAAGACTGGATGAACTGGGCTTGTACTCGTTGGAATTTAGAAGATTGAGGGGGGATCTGATTGAAACGTATAAGATCCTAAAGGGATTGGACAGGCTAGATGCGGGAAGATTGTTCCCGATGTTGGGGAGGTCCAGAACGAGGGGTCACAGTTTGAGGATAGAGGGGAAGCCTTTTAGGACCGAGATTAGGAAAAACTTCTTCACACAGAGAGTGGTGAATCTGTGGAATTCTCTGCCACAGCAAACTGTTGAGGCCAGTTCATTAGCTATGTTTAAAAGGAAGTTAGATATGGCCCTTGTGGCTACAGGGGTCAGGGGGTATGGAGGGAAGGCTGGGTTCTGAGTTGGATGATCAGCCATGATCATAATAAATGGCGGTGCAGGCTCGAAGGGCCGAATGGCCTACTCCTGCACCTATTTTCTATGTTTCTATGTATCTTGGTACACCTTAATTCGTTCGGCACAATATTGTGGGCCAAAAGGCCTATTCCTGTGCTGTACTTTTCTGGGTGACAATAATACACCAGTTCCAATTACATCCCACCAAGTAACAACGTTGACGGGCCAGAGCTCTGACAGTACAAAGAATGTTCAGTGATACAGGAACAGGTGAGACGTGTGAATATTAGTTCCTTACCCCTGCTGGGTCACTGGGTTGTGCGAAGGGAAAAAAAGGAAAGCTCTCAGCCAGATCCTCCCAGTGATATAGGATCAATGCACAATGGAGACAATTTCAAATGTGTAACAAAACAAAAACTTTAATGAAAAAAACAATTCTTCAAAATATTCTTTTAAAACAAAGGATATTAAGTAATAAGATGTCAGCTGAAACAGATTATTATGCAGACATAATTTAAAGAATATATATTTTTTTCCTTTGTAAGCAGTCTTTTTGCCCCACACTTGCTCACCATGCTGGTGTTGAACGGATTGAGACAGACTGCGAGAAAGCAATGACAACCCAGGTCACGGAAGTAACATATACAATGCATATGGCACAGAACTGGCACGATATTCTTCCCACCTCCCCCCCCGGTCCCAGAATATCCCTGGAATTGGTGCCACCCCACTCTTAACCCTTACTAGCTAACCTCATTGGCATCTTGAAGCTCAAACCAAGGAAGTAACTTTTGGGAAGCTATTCTATGGCGGGGCAACTTTGTGGAAGGGGCAGGGTTGTGAGGAAGCAGAGTTTTCAGCTGCCTTCGCTCCTGTAGGCTGGCTAGTGAGGGAACCTGTACCAAGTCCGTGGGTTCCACCTTACCAAGTGCTGTTGCTCCACTTGACCCCAGACACTCCTAGCCCAGGAGGGGTGTGTAATAGATATACCCAGGAAAATAGTAGGACCACGATCAGGGATGAGGAAGTTCACCTAAAGACGGTGGCGAAGGAGTGGAAGGGTTATGGGTAAGGAGGGTGAAGGAAAAGGAGACTCATTTTTCCAGACGACTTTGTTAGATACCAAGATCAACTCCTTGGTGAGTGGGAGGACCCTGGGTGGAGAGGACAAGGGAACAAGTTCAAGCTGTGCATCTCAAACCCCCTCCATCCTCCCGAATTTCTGGTGGTCTTGGGCATATGGAGCAAGAATAGCAGTTTGTCTTACCCCTCCTGTCAGGGATCACAGCTTAGGAGTTTAGTGAAAGGTGATTGTAGTAATTATAGAGTAAATTTAAAACTCTTATGCTTAACACATCCAGATTAAATGTAAACATTAAATAAAGTGAGCACAGCGAGTCAGTCAGCTTAGGAAAGAGAACATACTGGCCACAATACAGCTAGTCAGCTTCTTTCCAGTAACAACCCTCCCCACTCCCCCCCCCGCCGAGAATATTAACCCATTTTCCATTCATTGTTGCTGACTCCCATCCTTCTGGCCTTTCACCTTCTGCTCTTTGCACATTTAAAACCAGTCTTCATTTAATGAACTCCAGACCATGAGTGAGAACCAATGGCCAGGTATAGAAATGCACAGAATGCCAATGTCTAGCATTGTTCAGAAACAGGGTTTTTTTTCTACCCATCCCAGTTCCTACCTCCCCAACCCTCAAACCAACTCATGATCTAATTTAAAGAAACAAGAACACCATTATTGGCTGTATAATCCAACAGCCAAGTTGTTTCAAAATGGCTATCCTTATGAGTCAGAGTACAGGCACAAAAACATTTTGACAATAGGGACCAGAAATGCAATCAGATGTGGACCACAGCTCCTTCAGACACATGCAAAAAGGGGGTCTGTTATAAAGAACTTGAACAAAGTTTAAAGCTGCAGTACCCTACAATTGCTGCCAAGATTACAGTATCCCTATCTCAACCTCCCATCCAAAGTATAGACAGAATCTCAAGAAACCAATTTATGACATGCACACAAAAAGGTTTCTGCACACCATACATGACCAGGCTGCACTGCTCAGAATTCCTTCTGACCACCAGCCCACTTCTCACTGACCCGACATGCAATCAGGCCCAATGCATTCACAATAGCCCTGTCAGTAGTGCAACTACCCATCAGCTAGGCCAACTGGGAGATAACTAGCCAGAACAAGATTTGATCCCTGATGAGGGAGCCCATCCATAGACATTCCATGGTGCATTTTGCAGCGGGGACAATGTTGAGAACTAAGCACATTCCCCACACCTTCATTCTCCGAACTGTATAACTAGTCTGAGATTAAATAAGAGTTCAAGGGCTTATTTGCTGAGCTCAGCACCATTCCTGACAGCAGGTTGGCTTGTTTAGATTGTGCCCATTTTTACTTGTCAACTGTGAGAAAGAACCACAAATAGGTGGGTTGGGATAAGTCATGGATGGAAAAGATTCTACATTTCTATAACTACTCAAAGTTAGGATCACCGACAGAGAAACACAATGACTACTGCCACCAGTGGTTTGCCTCTTGACTGCTGGCTCTGCGAGTTTGGGATGTTGGAAGGAAGGAAGGAGGTAATTGGAGGGGTATCTAGTATGTTATTTACCCATCTTTTCAAGGAGAGATGTTCCTTCTCATACTCACTCACACACACACGCACACACACAAACCCCTGGGGCAAAAACACACATGAAGGATATCTTTAGTCTTGTGTTTCATCTCTCAAAACAAAATATGAACACAACTGATAGTGAGGGCAGGAAGGGTGGTCAATCATCTATACATATTATTTCCCCTCTCTTCTCTTTCTTTTCCACGTTCACTCCTTCTTTGATGCTCTCTTTTTTCTCCAAAGCAGAAGGACCATTGGATGCTGTAAGAGGTGAAGGAAGAGAGAAAGGGGTGTCATTCAAGGTGTGACTTGGTATATCCTGATGATAATCAATGTCTTTGAAAGAATCAGTAACTCAAGTAATAAGAACAGCAACTTTCCTCTTAAGGAACCAGATTCCACCTCCCCACTTAACCCACACCGCCCTTGTGTCTTTCACATCCTTACTTTGCTTTGAAAAGGCAGAACTCAACAATTTCTAGGAATGGCTGGTGGTCTACTCATCTGAATCAGTGTGTTCAGTTCAGACACAGCTCCATGGGCAAATGACACTGGCCTTGAGGGAAACAAGTGCAGAATACAATGGTGCACAGTGACTGGTATTCCTGTGAGTTCAGCAGATGGTGGACGGAATGGAGAGAGAGGGGGTGCCTGCTGGTGGGGTAAGTCACTATGACTGCAGAGGTTAGAGTAAGAGTGTCCCAGTGTGACATGAGAAAGTTTTTCATTTTAATGGACATATAGAGCATTCAACTCTAAAAAAAATTTCTGAGCTTTCAAAACATAGGCAGATAGCTCCTAGACTGGGGTATTGAGTTACAGAAACAAGAAGGATAGCCAAGAGTTATGGTACGCATCAGCTACAACCACAACCCTCTGGAATAGTAGGACAGATTCGGAGGTGGGTGGGTGGGGGTTGCCGTGCTGAGGAGTGAGTGGTCTGTCCTCTAACAGTGCTGTAGCTGGCTGGGTATTTCATTTGTGTCAGCTTACTTTCATTTTGTCACAATGGGTAAAGCCTGGCTCTCCTTTTGCACTGGAAGAGCCAGCTTGAGTAGGGACGCTTAAGTGTGCAACAATTGGCAAGTGAATTGTAGACTGGGACAATATATTTCCTTTGTATAAGCGATTTCTTGATTTTTTTGAAGAAGTCATTTCTAGGAACAAACCCACCAATCTTAGCCTGCATCTCCCTACCAGCTATCACACTTCCAATGGTAGCTTTTATTGCAGATGCTAAAATAAGAATGTGGAAGACTTTACCCAAATAAATGAGACTGAAAGCACCACTCTCCCCATACAACATGGATGAATAATGGTACGCAATGAATGGGAACGACACCACCGTACCAGGTAGTGTAAACATGTCTCAATGGACAGCTGGGATCTGTGACCAAACAGGGATTTGCATCAGATCACGTGACCGACAGATTTACAAACACCACACAGCTTGGGATCAAACTGGGAAGAGGGTTCTTAGAATCCACTACTGGTTTTATGCGATATTGTTCTCTCTGTCTAGCATACACTGCATAACTTAAACCTTATGTCACATCACCCATCATAACAAATTTCAACTAGCCCAAATCCACTTCATCCTCAGTGAGTCTGATTCCTCTCAGCTCTTTTAAATAGGAATATTCTCTTCAGTTCTCTTCATCCCCCACCCATACTGACATCAACTGAAATCTGCTAATCCCCTGCATACTGAGAGACAACCTTGCTTACATCGATAGAAGGCAAGGGAGCTGGAAAACGACAAGTAAATACACACCAGGTTTTCTGACAGACTTATTAACATTAACTTGGCTGCTGGGTTCTGTCATACACAATCTGCGCTATATCTATGTCAATAACCTGCTGTTGAATTACACTGAATACGAGGCATTGAAAAACATTGAAATATGGAATAAAGTAAATTCTAATGAACCATTTACCTCCCCACAGATATTTCCAGCATTTTCTACTTGCACATTGATCCAGTTGCCCTCAAGTGTCAAGCATTAAATAAACTCTGTTCTTTGTGTAACCCAACACACAATACTTCAGCACACTAACAAACTGTGCAAAGTTTATGAAAGAAGATGTCACCATCTGTAAGTAAAAACTAGACAGAGAGATCAAACCTGGGACACCTGTGAGGTGGATCAGGCTTGGAAAATGCCCTGTGGTCGAGGATCAATGATGAAGGAAATGACTGAGCTAACAAGCAGAGGGATAATCTCTCACCAGCAAGACTCTGGAGGGAATGGGCTATAATTTAATATTCTTTGTTCTGCATCTGAAAACAAATCATGGAGGAATTTGGGGAAGACCAACTCATTAGCATGTAGCTTTTATTAACTCTAAGCTAATTACTTCTTGGATACAGTTGGGCTTGCTCTGATAGTGTGTTCCTCCCTTGAGCACAAGGGTGGATCATCGACACCTTCATACTCTTTGGGGGTGGAGGCTATTCAGTTGCAGGGAAGATCACCGTCAGGAGCTCTGTGCTCTGCAAGAGTGCACCAAACTCTCACCCAAGATTTCTTTCTTAATGAGCAGAGCCTGGTGAGGCAACTCGGACAACTTATTCAACTAAAAACGTCATGCCATCACCACTTCTCAGGAGTACCTGTCAGATTCTCAACTGACTTCACAGCAGAGGTAAAATAGTGATGTTTGTCAAACTAAATGTGGACACACAACATTACATGACATCTGCCAGCAGGGGACATAAGTTAGCTTTTAATCGATCTGCCACTTAGAATCTCTGCTGCCATCCCAGCCGTGGAGCAGGACTGGAATACTGAGGGAAGGATACAAGGTGGGCTGGGTGATTGTGCACTGCCAACTATATCAGTCATATCACAAACAAGAGGAAATCTGCAATGCCAGAAATCCAAGCAACACACGCAAAATGCTGGAGGAACTCAGCAGGCCAGACAGCATCTACAGAAAAAGAGTACAGTCGATGTTTCGGGCCGAGACCCTTCAGCAGGACTGGAGAAGAAAAAGATGAGGAATCAGAGTTAGAATTTGGGCGGAGGGGAGGGAGAAACACAAGGTAAAACTGGGAAGAGGGAGGGGTGAAGTAAAGAGCAGGGAAGTTGATTGGTGAAAGAGATACAGGACTGGAGAAGGGAGAATCTCATTGGAGAGGACAGAAAGCCATGGGATAAAGACAAAGGGGGAGGAGCACCAAAGGGAGACGATGAGCAGGCAAGGAGATATGGTGAGAGGGGAAAGGGGATGGGGAATAGAGAAGGGGGGGGGCATTACCAGAAGTTAGGGAAATCGATGTCAATGTTCACATTATCTGGTTAGAGGCTACCCAGACAGAATACAGGGTGTTGGTCCTCCAACCCGAGTGTTGCCTCATCATGACAGTAGAAGAGGCTATGCATGGACCTGTCAAAATGGGAATGGGAAGAGGAATTAAAACTGGGAGATACCGCTTTTTCTGGGGGACAGAGTATAGGTGCTTGATGAAGCAGTCTCCCAATCTACAAAAGGCCACACCGGGAGCACCGGATACAATAGATTACCCCAACTGGTAGAGACAGAAGAATTGAGAGAAGGGGATGGTATTTTTACAAGTAACAAGGTGGGAAGAGGTATAGTCCAGGTAGCTGTGAGTCAGTGGGTTTATAATACACATTAGTGGATAAGCTGTCTCCAGAGAAAGAGACAGAAGAGACAGAGAGACCAGGAAAGGGAGGGCGGTGTTGGAAACAAACCAGGTAAACGTGAGAATAGAGTGGAGGCTGGAGGCAAAGTTGATGAAACCAATGAGCAGGAAGCTGCACCAATGCAGTCGTTGATGTAGAATAGGAAAAGTGGGGAAGTGACCAGTGTAGGCTTGGAACATAGACTGTTCCACGTAGCCAACAAAGAGGCAGGCATAGCTGGGACCCATATGAGAACCCATGGGTACACCTTTTGTTTGAAGAAAGAGGGAGGAGCCAAAGGAGAAATTATTGAGAGTGAGGATAAGTTACGCTTGATGTAGAAGATTGGTGGCGGAGAGGAACTGGTTGGGTCTGGTGTCCAGAAAGGAATGAAAAGCTCTGAGGCCTTATTGGTGAGGCAATGGAGGTGTACAGGTACTGGACATCCATGGTGAAAGTAAGATGCTCAGGGCCAAGGAACTTGGAAATCATTGAAAAGATCTGCATCGATGTAGATTGGGAGACCGCTTCACCAAGCACCTACGCTCCATCCACCAGAAAAAGCGGGATTTCTCAGTGGCCAACCATTTTAATTCCACTTCCTATTCTGACACGTCCATCCACGGCCTCTTCTACTGTCGTGACGAGGCCACATTCAGATTGGAGGAGCAACACCTTAATATTCCAGTCCTGACGAAGGGTCTCGGCCTAAAACGTCCACTGCACCTCTTCCTAGAGATGCTGCCTGGCCTGCTGCGTTCACCAGCAACTTTGATGTGTGTTGCTTGAATTTCTAGCATCTGCAGGATTCCTGTTGTTTGCCTTAATATTCCATCTGGGTAGCCTCCAACCTGCTGGCATGAACATTGATTTCTTGAAATTTTGGTAACTGCCAACCTCCTCCCCCGCCCCCGCTTCTCAATTCCTCATCCCCTTTTCCCTCTCTCATCATATCTCCTTGCCTGCCCATCACCTCCCACTGGTGATCCCCCTCTTTGCTTCCCCTGGCCTTCTGTCCTCTCCCATCAGATTCCCCCTTTTCCAGCCCTATATCTCTTTCACAAATCAACTTCCCAGCTCTTTACTTCACTCCTCCCTCCTCATCTTTTCTCTCCAGTCCTGCTGAAGGGTCTTGGCCTGAAACATCGACTGTATTCTTTTCCATAGACGCTGCCTGACCTGCTGAGTTCCTCTAGCATTTTGTGTGTGTTGCTTATTTCAGTCATAGGCTGGGTTGGGTCTTGTGTCACAGTTCAGAGGTCTTGATGGCGAGAGTCTCCCCTTCAGTGCTACTGAACATTTAAAAGGCAGATGAGACATAGCATTCAAACGATCAGCTATCACAAGAAGCAAAGTGTGAGTGGGATGGTAGTGATGCTGCACCTGTGATTCCCAGCGTGTTAATAGGAAGCTTGTCGTTACTGAAAGAGATGAGCCTCTGGGTGGGAGGCTGTGGAAAAGGCTGCGGGAGGATGAGGTGCCCCTGGCTTGGGTGGGCTCCAGAAACGGGCAGCTGAATGCTCACTGGTAGGGGGAACTGTACAGGGCCTTGGACAAAATGGAGGGACAGAGGAATAAAGCAGGAGGCAGATGGAAAAAAAAGGGTGAGGATGGGGAGGGAGTCAGAGAGGAACAAGACAAAATGGGGTTTCAGAGAGGTATGAGAGAGTGCGCTGGTGGTATTAGAGAGCAGCAAAAGCGAGTGGGTTGCATTACAGGGAAGTGTGAGAAAGAAAGGGAGAGAGAGGGAAACGAGAAGGGAGGGAGAGGGAAACGAGAAGGGAGGGAGAGGGAAACGAGAAGGGTGGTGGAGGGAGGGAGAGGGGAACGAGAGAGAGAGGGAGAGAGAGAGAGATGGGA
The DNA here is from genome assembly GCF_963921235.1 of Mobula hypostoma. Taxonomy (NCBI): domain Eukaryota; kingdom Metazoa; phylum Chordata; class Chondrichthyes; order Myliobatiformes; family Myliobatidae; genus Mobula; species Mobula hypostoma. The sequence goes on from NC_086101.1 coordinate 118,916,275, forward strand.
ATGAGAGTGAGAGAGAGAGAGCGTGGGGAGGTAGAGGGGAATGTGAGAGAGAGGGGAGGGGGAAGGGGAGGAGGAGGACGAGGTGGGGAAGGAGGGTTGGCGTGAAGAGCGAGAAATGGGAAGAGAAAGCAGCAGGGAGGGAAGGGGAACAGGAGTGCGAGGAGAGGCAGAAAAGTAGAGAAATGGAAGAGAAAGGAAAAAAACAACAACCCTTTTGTTAGTGCAATAACCAAGCTGATGGAAACACCAGTCTCCAACACATCTGCCTAGCACACAGGACCTTCCAAGTGTTTACTCAACATAAACTCATTTTCTTTTATTTTTTCCCCAACTTCCTGCACACTGTCCTAACCCAAAGTGATCCTGATGTGGTCCAGCACAGGATAGTGGAGGGCGACACAGTTGATCACAATTTTGTCCTTGGTAAAGGTGAGCAAGGTGAGCTCATTTTCAAGAGCTGAGTTAACAGGAAAAAAAACCCAAAACACATCTAATACCTCTGCAGCAAGCCATCCCATGATATTGAGGACAATTGATAAAACTAGGACCTCTGTCTGGAGGCCTGTCAGTTCTGCTCAAAATACTGTTCTGAGGGCCACAGGGTAATAGGAGGCATCAGTGGCAAAGGTAACTCAGTCAACTAATGAAGGCAGAACAGAGGACATGGGTTACAGACTTTGTAATGCTTTTGAGAAAGATGCAGCATGGAAATGTTGGCCCAGAAGGTTAAGACAAAAGGAATCCAAGTGACATTGGCCAACTGGATGCCAAATTGGCATGGTGGTCAGAAGAAAAGGTTAGTGCTAGATGGGTGTTTTTCTGACTGGAAGTCTGGAACAAGTGGCATACTGCAGGGATCAGAGCTGGGACTTTGTCTCTAACATAGATGAGAATTCAGATGGTCTAGTTAGCAAGTTTAGAGACAAGACAAAAATAGTTGGATTTGTAGATAGCAAAGAAAGCTGTCTAATGATACAGCGGGATGCTAACTAGCTGGAAAGAGGGGCAGAATGATGGCAGATGCAGTTTAATCCACACGCGTGCGAGATGCACGGTTATTGGAGCTGCACGGTAGTGTAGTGGTTAGCATAATGTTTTACAGTACAGGCGATCCAGGTTCAATTTCTGCCACCGCCTAGATGGAGTTTATATGTTCTCCCCATGACGACATGGGTTTTCTCTGGGTGCTCTAGTTTCAAAGACAAACCGGTTGGTAGGTTAATTAGGCATTGTAAATTGTCCTGTGATTAGGCCAGGATTAAATCGGGGAACTGCTGGGCAGCGCAGCTTGAAGGGCCAGAAGGGCCCATTCTGTGCTGTAACTCAATCAATAAATAATGCACTTTGAAGGCAAATTCAATGGAATGTCAATGTAGAGACATCTTGGAGCACACATCTTCAGCTTGCTACTAGTGACAACACGGGTAAGTGGGGTAGTGAAGATATTTGGTACACTTGTTTTCATAGACCAAGGCATTTAGCATACCTTCAGTATAAGATTTAGTATGCCATCTTACAATACATTACACAATATTTCAAATGCAATTTTAGTAAAGTTTTGGTCACCAGACTACAGGAAAGATACTGGAGCAATGTAGATTCATCAAAAATAAGGGCTGAAAATGTAAGGAGAGACTGGATAAACTAGGTTTTCTCTCACTAGAGCACAGGAGACTTTAGAGGTTCATGAAATTATGAGTTGGCAGATATAGCATAGATATTTTTCTTTGCACAGGAGAACGTAGAACTAGAGTACACAGGTTTAGGCTGAGAAGGGAAAAGTTTAAAAGGAGATCTGAGGGCAAGATTTCCCACACAGTGTGGTAGTTATCTTGAACAAGCTGGCAGAAGGAGCATTTAAAAAGAATTTAGACAGGTCTTCAGACATGAAAGGCTTAGAAAGATACGGGTCTAATGTCAGCAAATGAGATTAGCGTAGAGTGGCATCACTGTCAGCATAGACAAGTGAATTAAACGGGCCCAATTCCAATGGACTAATGGAAAGGAACTCATCTCAGATGACTCATGGATCGAAATATAGATGGATGTGGGAAGGAATGAGATCAACTGCAAGAGTAAGGAGGCAAAACAACACAGAAATTTGTGCACACATTTTAATCAAAAAAGGGAGAAGGGTAAATGGCTGGGTGATCTGAATGGGAGGAGTTCTTGTCCACTGGCAAGACTAAAGGGTGACAGTTTTGATTTGTAAAGATTGTAAGGGTTTAATGGTGTAAGTGTTGAGAAAATTGTTATTGTAGGTTAATCCAAAAAGAAGTAATGTTGATTGATGAAACCTGTGGAATTTATTATCACACTGAGTAATTAAGGCAGATACAACAGAAATCTGTAAATGCAAGCCAGATTAACACTGGAGTGTGAGTGTCTTGTACAGAAACACTGGTGAGTTGACATACAACTGACACAGGTCCCTGGCATGGATTAAATGGCCTGACCGCTTTGGATGTGGCAATTATACGTCAGACTAACTGCAGTTTTGGGATTAATAATCCCACACAAGGACAATGGGGAAAGGAACCTACACAGTTTTGGGGTTGATAATCCCACAAGGGGGTGGAGATACTGAACCCACACAGTTTTGGGGTTGATAATACCACATAAAGAGAATGGAGTTGTTGAACCCAGTTTTGGGGTTGATAATCCCACATGAGGATGATGGGGATACTGAAATCACACACTTTTTGGGTTGATAATCCCACATGGGGACAATAGGTGAACAGAACCCACATAGTTTTGGGGTTGATAAACCCACTTAGGGATGATAGGGAAACGGAACCCACACAGTTTTGGGGTTGATAATCCCACATGCAGACGTTGGGGATACTGAAAACACAGTTTTAGGGTTGGAAAACCTACATTGGGATCCGGATACCGAACCCACACAGGTAAATCTACCCTTGAAATAAATTAGGAGAAAGTTCACATGGAACTGACTTTTGGAAAGGGATGTACTGAAATACTATCTCTAACAAAAGGACTTACTCCAGCCCAGTCAACAATGTGATCACACTGTGCCACTCTCGACAGACACCTTGTTGAAAACCATACTGCCCTATACAGTCCAAAGATAGAAATTAATGAGGCCTAGGTAGGCTGAATGACAAGAATAGTTTGTCCAGTGTATTAAAGTCAAGTGTTTGGAGACTGGGCTGTCACTTTATAAATATCATGCACAGTTAATCTCCACAGAGTATATATTGTATGTACCAGTTTCCAGTAATAACGGACAATGGATGATGTAGATATCATTTCAGGTCTTAATTTCAACCATTTACTGTGTTTCTATTATCTGCTTTCCTCAATCCCAACAGCTAGGCTGTGAGAATAACCAGAGCCTGAATGCTGTGAGAAGAGAGCATATAGTCACTGAAATCTGTACACACATCTTTCAGGAAGCTAGCTTGCATCCTAGCCAACTTCATTATAATGCCTGTACTCTCCCATACCTCTTCTTCAAGTTTTGGGGTTGATAATATCTTTTCAGTACAGACCAGCAATTTTATCTGGAATTAGGCAAACCTGTTTCTTACTGAATACACAAATACCAGTTCTGGGAGAGATTCAGCTTTGTGTCTAATCTTGCCAGGCACATACATTATATACTAGATGCAACAAACCACATGCAGGGACTGAGACATTGATGATTCCACTTCAGCAACACAGCAATTTGTAAACCCTCAATGGGCCACTATCTGACCATCTTTATGAATCCTTGCAGTATCCATGCGTGAAACAGTCAACGTGTTACACACACACTGGCTGATATGCTTGCTTTGTTGTGACACTGCTATCATCTACAAAGTCTCACCCTCATCTATCCTGAGGTATGCTCCTCATTGTCCTGAAAGGCATTTTGTTGAGGTCAGTGCCTTTGGTGCAGTGCTTATCTAGTCGCCTAGTGAGGACAACATCCAGAAAGGATGGTTCTGCTGCATGGCAGTCAGATAATTACACAGTAGCTCCTGCCCATCCACCCACCACACTCCTGCCCAAAGACCTGACATATTTTCTTCTCTGGTGTCTGCCAAGGTGACATTGGTCACCTCAGCACCAGGCCAATGTCAAGCAACAATGTACGGCTTCAGTGTCTTATACATAGTGCTCTCTGCACCCAGCAAACCGTACACAATGAGATGCTGTTTAGCCCTCAGCTTGACTTGCAGAGCATGGCGTTCTCAGGCTCCCGCCTATCCATGAAGGTAAGACAAAGCTTTAACTGATTGGTAGCATCTGAATCAGGAGATGATTTTAACTCCCGACCCCAACAAGCCCTGCGAGCAGATTGGAGCTCGAGCCACAAACTCTGGATGGAGATGCATTTCATGCAAGCAGGGGCTCCTTACCGTGCAAGACCTTAAAGATCTCCTGCCCTTCAGGACCAACACTGATGTACTTTACCCAATAAACTGGTGAGAAGCCGAGCAAGGCTGACACTTAATCTGCCCAGAAGCCCTCCCAATTCCTTCAACTCCAAGAGTATGGACATACAGATACAACTCGTTGAAGTCCCCTTTGCATATGCCTATTATATCCCAGGCAAAGGAGAGTTAAACAGATGGATGTCACAAATGCCACAGTGTCACTAACCTGTTACGAAGGAGCCTCCTGGCACCTGACTGAAATTCATCGGGCCGCCTGGTGCGCTCACAGGTGCAGGTGGCCCAAAAGAGCCACCGAAAGTTTGAGATGTTGTGTACGGACCTGGTGGAAAGGTCTAGAATACAAAAACAAATTCCACATAAATGTGATAATGTGATTTTATTTTTTATTATATAATTAGATAGATAGTTAGACTTAAACAACTACAGCAACAAGCTGAGAGAATGAGTGGATCACCAATACCGCACTTCAATCAGCGTTGAGTAATGTCCCACAGGAATTCACGAGAACAAGACATTGCAAACCACTATTTTTACTTTGCATACACACTAGAACCTGTGATTGCTCAGGTCCAGGAAGTCCTAATAGTTAGCAATCATGATTGAAGTTTATATTTCACAAAATATACTAATGCTGGGAATGATATGTGGGTTAGATAGAGCAAAGATCTCTCCACACTGTTCCATCAGACACTACCAGTGTGGGTACTGCATAATTTAAATGCAAAGAAAAGCTCCTTTACCCTTCAAGTGGATTTTTTTTTATGGATTTGTAGGTCTAAGTCTGAATCTATGAAAGCCAGTTTATCTTTGCAAACGAATTAATTTGGGGACATTTGTCTGGTGTGACAAAATACTGAAATATCAAGGGAAACACAAGAGAACCTGCTTAGTGGTAAAGAGGTCTATGTGGAGAATTGCAATGGGGTGAAGCAGAGGGATTAAAAAAGAATGAGATCAGAGAGGGAAAATCATGGTCACATTACACTGAGCTCAGCTGTTGCCTGATATGTTGTGTGTGTGAACATTTACTGTTAATGAATTGGTTACATAACTGATATGTACACAAACATCTATATAGCCTTTGCAGAAGGGGCTGATGTATTCAAAGTTGGAGGAATGGTCAGAAAGGGAAGACAATGTGAGATTTACCGGCGTATTTGTGGATTCTGTTCCCTTGTTGGCCAATCGGCTGAGGATGCTGCGCTCTGACATCTGGAGGCGAGCGGCTATTGGTGGGACTCGCGACAGCGTGGAGGGGAGGCGGGTCACATCTGCTTTCATGTCACTCAGCAGCTCTTCCAATTGGTTTAGAACTGGGAGACAATAAGAGTGAGAAGCTGGTTGAAATTAGGCAGTTCCTCGGCACTAGAGTTTTAACCAGTCACAATTTTAAATAAAAGGGGGCAGACATGGTGTAAAGCAACTTCCAAAAGAAAAGTAACCTTTCTCCTGAACTCTCTACAACAAGCTGCAGCTGCCATATCAGGGAGCAATAGAGATAGCCTTCACACACAAATGGTGCCAGGGTGGTGATATTATATGTAACCACTGTGGGAGTATTTAGAGAAGAGATTAAACTAGTCCCCACTTAAAAAACAGAAAGCTATGTGAATCCAAAACCATCAGGTACGCATCTATGCTGCTCTTGGTCTGTAGCTGTCAACATCTTCGCAATTCAAGCACTCATCCAGATACTTTTAAAATGCTCCACATTCCAATCACCCTGTGGGTGAGAAGGTTCTCAACCCTTATCCTAAATCTCTGGCCTCCAGTTTTAGGTATCTCAGCTATGGTTGTCTACCCTGTCATTGCCTCTCAGTCTTTGTGCAACAGGCCTCCTTTCAGCCTGCTCTACAAATGAAAACGGACAGACTCTCCTGAAAACTGCATCTCTCTCTCTCCTCTGAACAACATCGTCGTGCATCCCTTGAGTACAATCACATCCTTTCTACAGGCAATGCGCCAGTTATGGCCTACCCAATGTTTCAGAATGTTTAATAATGCCTGCTTCTCCACTCATCAATTTGTATTGCCACCTTCAGGGAGCTCAAAATGTTTCTTAATATTCCCTGGTGCATGTCCTAACCTTATTACCCACTCACTTTCCATTTGTCATTACTGACTGATAATATCCTGGAACATTCAGTTATCCTCCTCAACACCAATTTTTTTCAACTATTTGCAAGCTTGTTAATTAATTATAGCCCCTATATTCGTAGCCAAATGACCTTGTGACGCACTGTCACAAGAGCAACCCTCCAACATCATCTTCTGCCTCATAGTACCAAAGCAACGGGCATCCAATTTGGCAACTTGCCCTGGATCCCATGAGTTTTAAATCTTTAGACCAGTCTATCGCATTCTCATGTGCTGATCAATGCTCTAAGTTCAACCACCTTGCTCACCAGATTCTCTCTCCATTCAGCAGTGACTACCAACTGAAGATGAGGAACTGTTTTACACTTTCATGTGCCAGGTCCAAGAGAAACGAACAAACTGATCAGAAGGTGTCAGATGTGTCAGTGAAAATTGCACTGGTCTTGGAGTCCACTTGTTGGGTTTAAGGTCCAGAGACTTTACTATACAATGCTGACTGACACTCATGTTAAATACCAAGTGAGTGCTCCGTTTGTGTCTTAGATAAAACATTAAGCTGTGTTCTCATGCAGATGCAAATGATCTCAAGGCTATTCTTCGAAAGACCATAGCATTTTCCTTGCATGTCCTTGCCAAAACGTTGCTGCTTGTTGAACCCTACTGTGTAAAAAGTGGCTGATGCAATTCTTATTTTATAACTAATTTTTTTCAGGTTTATTTCCATATAATGCTTCAATAGTTGTCATCAACTTGGGACATATGATGTGACAAAAAATGTGATGTAAATCCAAGCTCATCGCTTCATTTAAGTGTAAGGTATGACTCTGCACTGACCTTTATGCAGAACAGCATTTGCAGGCTTGTTTCCGGCCAGTGATTCCTTGGAAAGGTGTTGGTGACTCTCTGCCAGGCACTCTACCTCTGCAAAGCGGGTATTGAGGGCCATTGCTGGATGGTTAGCGTCCTGTGTCATGTTCAGGTAAGCTGCCCTCCGCAGTTGCTCCTCAATTACCAGAGCCTGTTCCAGGAGCTACAGCAGGAAAGAAAGTTAAGTGTATAACACTTCAGAGGGTTATTGCATCAATGGACAGCAACACAGTCATACAGCATGGAAACAGATCCTTCAGCCCAAAGTGCCTGGGCTGACCATGGTGTCCACCACACCTGTTATATTTGCCAAACTTGGCCTATATTTCTCTGAATGTTGCCTATCCATGTGCTTATTAAAAAGTATTTTACATGTTATTAAATATAGAAGAGAGCATATGAACAGGCCCTTCGGCCCACAATATTGAGCTGAACCAGCTAAAAAGCAAATCAAAAACACCCAAACACTAATCCTGCCTACCTACACCATGCTTATATCCCTCCATCTTCCTTACAGCCATGTGCCTATCTAAATGTGTTTTAAAGGCCCCTAATGTATTTACCACTCCAGGCATCCACCACTGTACCCGCACATTCCCTTTGAACCTACCCTCGCTCACATCCAATGCATGCCCTCTGGTATTAAACATTTCTACACTGGGAAACAGATACTCCTCGTCTATTCAATCTATGCTTTTCATCTATAAACTACTAAAATTCTCATGCTCTGTTTGTGACCTCCAATTAGCCCAAAGGGTGCATTACAGCGGCACTTTTTTTTGACTAAATCGATTTAAAATGTGCTAACTTACAGAATGCATGCAAAGTTCAGGGTTATATATTCGTATAAAATTGCTCACTCGTCAATCAACAGGCTCCGCTTTCCACAACCTGAGCTGATTCCAGCTTTAATGGAAACCGTGACGCGACACCACAACGCATGTACACGGCCAGCCTCAGCAGCGCCTCACGATGCTCACAGCAGCGACACCAACCGCAGCAAAAGGGCAGGGCTATCACGTCCATTTAGGACAGCGCCAACCACATCATCAAGAAAAATCAGCATCCTGGAGGCTTTGGTGTTACTGCTTCGTATCTTCTATCAAGCATAAGGGTAAAAAAAAATATATGGACAGCCTAATTATGCCGTGGAAAGGGGGACATTATGGTCAAGAGATGATGCCAAATGTCGTCGGGAAGCGGCAAGGAGAGGGAGAGGAAGAATCGGATGAGGCCAGGGCCGCATGACTCCAGGAACAAAAAAGATGAGAGAAGACGAGACAGAAGAGGAGAGGCAAGCATGTCTCCAAAATGACAATAGGCACAGACGGAGGAGAGAACAAGAATCGAATCAGACCAGGGCCGCATGACTCCAGGATCAGAGAAAAAGAACAAATGGTAGAAGAGATGAAGAAACGAAGGACGAAAGGGCTGTGCGCCTCCAGAATGACAAAAACAGGCAAAGGAGGAGGAGAGAGGAAGAGACAGAGGAGAAAAGGGAAGATCAACTCAAGAATATGTGGCAAAGAGTAATTATTGCGAGTGTTGCTGAAGACGACAATGGCCACTTTCAACGACAATACCTTGACAGAGAAAAAGCAAGGCAAAATGTATGACTCGCACGGCGTAACATTTCTGCTGATGTTGGTACGATGACCAGAGTATGCCCTCACTGTCGTGCCTTCCTATTCACTGGAGAAACGGCAAATTTCTGCTGTATGGAGGGAAAGATCAGGATAGACAATTTGCAGCCTCTACCTAATGAACTCCTCAATTTATACTGCAATGATGAACCTATTGCAAACGAGTTCAGGAAGAACATCAGACAATACAATTGCCTCTTCCAAATGACATCCTTTGGTGCCAAAGAAGTCCCTCCAACTAGGAATAAATGGAATCCTTCTGTGATTACTCAAGGCCAAATCCATGAATGATGGAAGAACCGCACAACAATCTCACCGTAGCAAAGATAAACATTGGTGCGTTCAAAAATGACATTGTCATAATCCCAAGAATTACTCTCAATTTATCAGAAGGGGAAGATGTCCCTCGTCAGCGGAGCCAGTTCCCGATACAGTCATGCTTTGCTATGACTATGCATAAGGCGCAAGGCCAAACCATGGAGAATGTGTTGATTTATTTGGAGAAACCGGTATTCCAGCATGGTCAGCTGTATGTGGCCTTAAGCTGGGGAAAAAGAAATGAAAACGTTGGGAGTACCCTTGAAGGGTGGCAGATCAACCAGAAATGTTGTCATCAAGAGTGTCCTTCGTTAAACAAGGAGGAGCTATATTTGTCTCGCTACGCATCTTTCTTCTTTAATAAACTGAGTTTTTCTTCTTTAATTTCCAAAGCACATCACATCAGACTGCACTATCTTTCTCTCAAAGGGTGCCCCAAAGGGTCACCCGGTCGTCTAGTAATCTTATAAACCTCTATCAGATCTGCCCACTGCCTCTGCCACTCCAGAGAAAATAACCCAAGTTTGTCCAGCCTCTCATGATAGCACATGCCCTTTAAGCCAGGAAGCATCCTAGCAAACCTCTTCTGTACCCTCTCCAAAGCCTCAACATCACCCTTCCTATAGTGAGGCGACCAGGTGTAGCTTAACCAGAGTTAACATATCCTCTTGACTTCTGAATTCAACACCTTGATTAATAAAAACAAGCATTCCATAAGTCTTCTTAACTACCTTATCGACCTTGTAGCCACTTTCAAGGCGCTATGAACTTGGATCTGTTTGAACCACTTTCCCAGTCAGATCATTCTATATATGCACCAAGCTACGAAGATGCCCTTTTGGTCCCTTTTAAATCTTTAATATGTCACCTTAAAACCATGCCTCCTAGTTTTTAGTTCCCCTTCCTTGGGAGAAAGACTGTGTATTCACCTCATCTACAGTATGTCCCTAATGGTCTTCCATGTACAACTGAGAATGGAATGTAACGTGGACCAGCAGTCTTATTTCACTCATTGACAGTATTAACCACAGTTCAGTAGTTAGTTAGAAGGTAACAGATTCAACCCACTGAGCACATTACCAAACGGATACTCCTAGAACAGTAATAAGGGCAGGCTGTTATCCAGTTGCTGTCTTGTTAGAGAAATATTAAAAAACCCCTCTGCATTTTCAATGGAAATAAAATATTCCATGGTGACTACAGGCAAGGAGGCAATACCCAGAGATGCCATTGGTGTTTATGACACAAGGTAACACAGCTGACACTGTGACACAGCTAGCAATACAGCCGTCTCACAGCTCGGGCAAACCAATCTCCTGTGTTGTCAGTGTGGAGTATCCACCTTCTCTTTGTGACTGGATAGGTTTCCTCCAGATGCCCTGGTTGCCTCCCATAACTGCAGTACCGTGTGCAACGCTGATCATCACACTATAGGAAAGATGTGATAGCACAGGAAGGGGTACAGAGTCAGCTCACCAGGATGTTAGCGAAAATGGAGCGTTTTAGTTATGAGGAGAGACTGGGACTACTTTCCCTGGAGTGATGAGGTTAAGAGGGAATACTACTGATGAGGAGCATAAAAAGGGCAGCCTGTAGGAATCTTTTCCCTGTATCACAGCAAATAAAATGATAGGATACAGTTAGGGTAAGCAGCAGGAGATTTAGCGGAGATCTCTCTCTTGCTGCTCCCTTGCATTCAAGTGATCTCTCTTTCCCTCGATGCTGTTGGCGGATGGTGTCAGAGCAAAGTTTAATCCACACAGATTGTAGATTTGGACTGTCATTCAGGTTTATGATATGATCTAGTTTCTAGTTCTAGTCACTCTTTTTTGTTAATAGTTTTGGGGAATTTTTGAATGGAGGTGGCCTACAGATAAAGAACACCGAGCTGACCTGTGCTGAAATAAGCCTTTTGATTTTGTGTTTTATGTTCTGTGTTTTCACTTGGTGTTTTTTTAATTTGACGCGTGGTGGGGGATGATGTTTGATGTTTTTGTTTGAACAGGTTGGTTTCATGACTGTCTGTGGGGAAGATTAATTTCACGGTTGTATACATACTTTGATAATGAATGTACTTTGAATCTAAGGCGGTCCTTTATCATCAGGAGAATGGCGCGTACCTGGAAACGCTGCCGGAGAGAGTGGTAGAAGCAGAGTTGCTGACGATATTTATAAGACATTAGGATAAACACATGAATTGCCTATGTATTGAAGAGCATAAACCAAATGCTAGAAGATGGAATCAACACAGATGGATTCCCACTGCTCTGTGTGGACGTGGTTGGCCAAATGGACTTCCATACTCAATAACACTACCCTAAAGATGTGACAGTTGGTGGGTTAACTGGCCAATGAAAATTACTCCTAGATGGTGAGATGGTAACAAGAGGAGAAGAGGAGAAAATCGTGAGGGAATATGACTGCATAGTCTTGAAAGACAAGGCATAGGAGCAGAATTAGGCCATTTGGCCCATTAAGTCTGTTCTGCTGAATGGCCTCCACATTGTCTGGAAATATGATGCACGTTTCTGTACATAAATTAACTGATATACTGTACTATCACAGCAGAAATCACACCAGTAAAAGGTATTCATTGTGTGAAAAGTTTAGGGACAATTACCTATAAACAAAAAACAGCAAACAGTGTGAAGAGGAGTACATTGGCAAGATTTATTCCTTTCCTACAGGTTGCTCACCTTAAACCGTCGGGCCAAAAACTTGTTTTTCATCTCCAGGAAGTTTCCTTTGTTCACCTCCAGCTTGAAGGGCTCATTGATGATGGCAAAGCGTGCATCGTTCTGAATGTCCTGCCACCGGGCATATCCATAGCTGATAAAGGTTAAGGGACATTTCCTTTCCAAACATCTGCAGAAACTGGCAGCCCACTCACAAAAGGCAGCAGAGCGAGAAGAGCAGAGCCCACACAAAATGAGCATTTTTCGTTCTAGTTTATTGGACATAGTGGCAGTTCAATCCCAATCTCTGGTGCAGTGTCTGTCCGTGTGAAGTTTGCATGTCTACATGACCAGGGGTTTCCCCTTGGCTGTTCCAGTTTCCTCCTACATCCCTATGATGGTGGGTTAATTGGCTGCTTTAAACTGCCTCTAGTATGGGTGAGTGGCAAGATTGACTGGAAAGTGGGGAGAGCTTTATAGGGAAAATTAGTGGGAAAACAAAAATTAGAATCAGAGAACTACACACAGAAACAGGCCCTTCAAGTCCAGCTAGTCTGTGCCAAACCTTTTAAACTGCCTAGTCCCAATGATGTGCATTCGAACCAGAGCCCTCCAAACTCTCCCATTCATGTTCTATCCAAACTTCTCTTAAACACCAAAATCAAAATTGCATCCACCACTTGCAGTGGTAGCTTGTTCCACACTCTCACCACCCACTGAGTGAAGTTTCCCCTCATGTTTCCCGTAAACATTTCACTTTTCACCTCTAACGAATACCCTCTAATTATAGTCTCATCTCAGCGGGGAAAAAAGCCTGCTTGCTCTTACTCTATTTTTATTTATTCAATTTATTTTTTGAGATGCAGCACAGAATAAGCCCTTCTGGCCCTTTGAGCCACACCACCAAGCAATCCCCCAATTTAACCTGAGCCTAATCATGGGACAATTTACAATCACCAATTCAATATCCACAGTCTTTGGACTGTGGGAGGAAACCAGAGCACCCAGAGGAAATCCATGTAAACTCCTTACAGGCAGCAGTAGGAATTGAACTCGGGTCGCTGGTACTGTAAAGCCTTGTGAAAACCACTATGCTATCATGCTGCCCCACTATACACCTCATAATTTTGTATTTCTCTATTAAATCTCCCCTCAATCTTTTATGTTCTAAGGAATAAAGTTCTAATCTATTCAAACTTTCCTTATAACTCAGTCCTGGCAACATCCTTGTAAATTGTTCTGTAACTACCACAAACTCAATGGACTGAATGGTCTCATATTTTGTAGTGAAATAGGGTTGAGTTTGGATTTCTAAAGTAACGACCAGTATCTCCTCAAAGCTGCAACAGCAACAGTTCGGACATCAAAGCAGAATTTGATTGCTGAGACAACCAACCTTTCAACAGGGAACACTAGATATCCGATTTTATGTAGACGGTGCTTTAATCTTTAATTGTGCTGCACATCATAGAAGCCCTTTACAGCACAGCGTTTAAGAAGATTTACCCTCAGCTAATTCATTAATCATAAACAGTTAAAATGTCTACTGATGTGTTATACCTAGCATGGAATACCTCAGAGATTGTTGGTAGCAAAAGGATACACAACAATACCAGAGAGCAGCCAGAAGTCATGACGGCGGTGCCAGATCTCAGACACTTTTCCAGAAGATATTGCAGCCCTCTCCTCGTTCTGCCACAGGGTATGAAGCTCTGTAAAGAGAGGTAGTCATCACCGTCTGTGCAAAAGCATTAGTGAAGCAATCATATTTCCCTTTTCAGCCAGCATCACGTCAGCTGGCCTCTAGGTAAGATCACTGGAAAAGGAAGCATTGCCCAGCAGAGGACATCAGATAGCAAGCTGCAGCACAGCCCTCGCTGATTCCACCTCCCCTCCCCCCCTCCAAATTTCCTTAATGTTCTCTGCCAGGAACAGGAGACAGTCATTCATCCCATATGCTTTGTGCTATTCAATATCTTTGCTGTACACCAGTTGGCTTCTGGACCGTTAATCTCCTTGCATAATGATAATCCATAACCCAGAAATTCCACTCTACTTTCAAACAATCAGTGGTAACCAAAGTCTCAGCTTCGAGAGATCCAATTTTGTACCTTCCATGTTTCAAGACACTCTCTGGTCCTCTTCTCGAGGCCAGGCTTGGGAGGTTAGCCACAAGATAAACTGGGAACGGTTGGGGCCTTAGATCAGCAACCTGTTGACTCAGTGTCAACATTCCAGCAAACTTCACTGGTTTTACAGCCCAAAGAACAGCACACATTGGTGGAGAAAAAAAAATGTGATGGGGTGGGGCCATGATTATCGAGCACTTTATTTGATAAAGGGAGATGTGAGGCATTGAACACGGTGGGGATGGTGTCTGATTCAGTAGGGATGAAAACACCAGCAGATTGTTCTGGGTAGGGTTTAAGTCAGGTAATACATATGAAAAGAAAATATTAAAATCAGTCAAAATGTTCGAAGTTCCCACTGTATAATTTGTTCACCTTAAAAGAAAAATATAATGGATATGAACAAGGAATATTTTGTTCTTTGAAAGATACAACACAGATAATTTATCCTGACATCATATCGGTTTTTACATAATGATAATTAACAGGAGTGTCCTATGTTCAAGTTTAATTGTCATTCAATCATACATGAATAGAGCCAGAACATTGAACAGTATTAGCATAGGAACAGGACCTTTGCCCACAATGTTGTGCCGAACCAGCTAAAAAGGCAAATCAAAAACACCCAAACACTCTCTCTTACCTAGACCATGTTCATATCCCTCCATCTTTGTCATATTCATGTGCCTATCCAAACGTCTCTTAAAAGCCTCTCATGTATTGCCTCTACCACCATACCAGGCAGCTCATTCCAGGTACCCACCACTCTGAGTAAAATACTTGCCCCTCACATCCCCTTTCAACCTATCCCCTCTCACCTTCAATGCATGTCCTCTGATATTAGATATATCTATCCTGGGAAACAGATACTTCCAGTCTACTCTATCTATGGCTATCAGAATCTTATCCAGCCTCTCATGATAGCACATGCCCTCTAATCCAAGTAGCATCCTGGTAAACCTCTTCTGTCCTTGTCCGAAGCCTCAACATCCTTCCTATAGTTGAGATCAGAACTATATGCAATACTCCAAATGTGGCCTAACCAGAGTTTTATACAGTTGCAACATAATGTCTTGACTCAACACCTCGATTAATAAAAACAAGCATCTTGACTCAACATCTCGATTAATAAAAACAAGCATCCCATAAGCCTTCTTAACCACCCTATTGACCGGTGTAGGCACTTTCAAGGAGCTATGAACTTGGACCCCAAGATCTCTCTGCTCAGTACCACTGTTAAGGAACTTGCACTTAACAGTGTATTGTCTCCTTGTGTTTGCCCTACCAAGGAGCAACACCTCACATCTATCTGAGTTAAACTCCATCTGCCATTTCTCAGCCCACATCTGCAATTGATCTACATCACGCTGTATTCTTTGCCAGTCTCCTACACTATCCACAATTCCACCAATCTTGGTAATAGCGTTACTCTAGGGCCAAAGTACAAAACAGAGTACTAACAATCATACATGGCACATACAAGACAACTATAAAATATAGTCTCATACAAAAGTATAGTCCAAGTCCCTGAATATTACAGCAATCGGCAGTCAAACATAATAAATCTTGTCTTCTGCTGAGTGCTAACTCCTAGCACGAATGCTGCGTCACACCACCTTCGGCAGTCCAGTGCAGCACATTGACACCCCAGTCCTAGGTGGCTGCAAACAGGCAACACTGCAGTCTGAGGCCACGCAGCTTCCCCACCACTTGCTTATAAAACAGAGAATGAGACTTGCAGCATCCCACATTGCCAATGTCCTACAGGGTCAGTCTTGTGATTACAAGAAAAGCCACTAAAACAATCACTCGCTGTTAGATTGCACACCACTTTTGTGCACCAACACCTCTCTGACACAGGCACCATCCAAATCCTTCAGTTTCTCCAGCAGTGAACAATTTGGTGATGGCGTAGACCTGCAATTCTTTAAGTTCATAATGTCCAGCCCGGTTTTGCAGTCGAAACAAATACATTTAAAAAAAAGACAATGACACCTTTGGTTGGCCCCGTAGAAGCCGCTGCATCTGAGCGTGCTGTCATCTTACCAGAAGCAGGCATGATAGGCCTCAGTACAACATGGTCCAAGCTCCCTTCTTCAGTACTCAAAAGTAACTTTCCAAAGAAGATGAAATCACCCTGCGCTGCCATGAATCAGCCCCAAACTGCAGCTTATTCTGGTTTAATTTTCAATAGCACCAAGAAAAAAAAGTGCTAGCAACTGAATATTTAGGCACATCAGCAGCACGGTACGGCAGCAGTGGCCTTTCAGATTTGTTGTTTCTTTAATTTAATTTTTTAGTTTAACTTTAAGGCACAATTTTTGATTAGGGCACATGGATAACAGAGTTACTATCTACCATCGCCAGATACTGCTACAATATAGAGATCGCCCAAAAACAAATCTTCATGAAGATCTGCTAGTTAAATTACGCGACCTCGGCTTTCTGAGGGTTTCGGGCCTATAGTCCTCGGAGTCGCCTGATGCCGGTGGCCGGAGGCGGAGACGTTGTAAGTGGCGTGCGAGGAAACGGAAGCGAGGCAAGTGGGCAGGAGTCCGTGCCAGGCAAAAAGCAAACCCTAACCAGCCGGCTCTCCCATCCATTCTGCTCTCCAATGTCCGCTCCCTGGACAATAAATTGGACTACATCCGACTCCAACGAAATACTCAGCGGGAGTACAGAGTCTGCTGTGCGTATGTTTTCACAGAAACGTGGCTCTCTGATGGAATCCCGGACGTCGCCATTCAGCTGGACGGGCTCGTCCTGTTTCGAGCAGACAGAGATGCAGCTCTGTCCGGTAAGACTCGCGGTGGTGGCTTATGTGTTTACATCAATACGGAATGGTGCAAGAACTCTGTGCTGGTTTCAAGATACTGCTCATCGCTACTGGAGTTTGTGACTGTTAGATGCAGCCCATTTTATTTACCACGGGAATTCACCATTGTCCTTATAGTCGGTGTGTACTTTCCCCCCAGCGCTAATGTTAAGGAGGCGCTCTGTGAACTGTATGGGGCTATTAGCGAACTGCAGAACGCACACCCTGATGGACTGTTTATTGTCACCGGTGATGGTAACCACGCGAACCTTAAGTCAGTGCTCCCCAAATTCCACCAGTATGTGGACTTTGCAACGAGAGGGGCGAATGCATTGGACCTTGTTTACACAAACATCCCCGATGTGTACCAGGCGGAGCCCCGTCCCCACCTCGGCTACTCAGACCACATCTCTGTTATGCTTATCCCAGCATCAGGCGCTCCAGACCAATTCAGAAGCAGGTGAAAACCTGGCTAGCTGGAGCCATCTCTGCTCTTCAAGACTGTGTTGAGCACACTGACTGGCACATGATCAGGGAGGCTGCAACCGATGGCGACTCTACCAACTTAGAGGAGCACACGGCATCAGTGACGAGCTACATCAGCAGGTGCATTGATGATGTCACTGTGACTAAGACCATCACTACATGCGCTAACCAGAAGCCATGGATGACCGCGGAGGTGAGTGCACTGCTGGGGACCCATGACTCCGACTTCAGAGCAGGCAACAAGGCAGCCCTAACAACAGCAAGGGCCAAACTGTCCCGGGCCATCAGAGAGGCAAAGCGTGCACACGCCCAGCAAATCCACAGCCACTTCCAGGACAGCGCCAACATGCGGCGCATGTGGAAGGGCATTCAGGATATCACCAATTACAAGACAACACCACCTGCCTGTGCTGGTGATGCCTCCCTCCCAGATGCGTTGAATAACTTCTACGCTCGGTTTGAGGCAGAAAATGACGTGGCAGCGAGGAAGACCACCCCTCCTCCAAACGACGAGATACTGTGTCTTACCGTTGCCAATGTGAGGAGAACCCTGTGCTGGGTCAACCCACGGAAGGCTGCAGGACAATATTCCTGGCAGGGTGCTTAGAGGATGCGCAGACCAGCTAGCTGAGATTCTCACTGACATCTTCAACATCTCCCTGAGCAGCGCTGCCGTTCCAACGTGCTTCAAGGCTGCCACCATCGTCCCTGTGCCAAAGAAGTCCTCAGTGTCCTGCCTCAACGACTACCATCCTGTTGCACTCACATCCATCATCATGAAGTGTTTCGAGAGGCCCATCATGGGGCACATCAAGACCCTGCTGCCCCCCTCACTGGACCCCCTGCAGTTCACGTACCGTCCCAACCGCTCAACAGATGACGCCATTGCCACCACCCTCCACCTGGTCCTAAGCCACCTGGACAAAAAAGACACGCATGTTCGAATGCTGTTCATAGACTTCATTTCAGCATTCAACACAATCATTCCTCAGAAACTGATTGGAAAGCTGAGCCTACTGGGCCTGAACACCTCCCTCTGCCACTGGATCCTAGACTTCCTGACTGGGAGACCTCAGTCAGTCCCGATTGGAAGCAGCATCTCCAACACCATCACACTGAGCATGGGGGCCCCCGCAGGGCTGTGTGCTCAGTCCACTGCTGTTTGCTCTGCTGACCCACGACTGTGCTGCAACACACAGCTCGAACCACATCATCAAGTTCGCCGATGACACAACCGTGGTGGGTCTCATCAGCAAGAACGATGAGTCAGCATACAGAGAAGAGGTGCAGCGGCTAACAGACTGGTGCAGAGCCAACAACCTGTCGCTGAATGTGAACAAAACAAAAGAGATGGTTGTTGACTTCAGGAGGACACGGAACGACCACTCTCCACTGAACATCGACGACTCCTCCGTAGAGATCGTTAAGAGCACCAAATTTCTTGGTGTTCACCTGGCAGAAAATCTCACCTGGTCCCTCAACACCAGCTCCATAGCAAAGAAAGCCCAGCAGCGTCTCTACTTTCTGCAAAGGCCGAGGAAAGTCCATCTCCCACCCCACATCCTCACCACATTCTACAGAGGTTGAACTGAGAGCATCCTGAGCAGCTGCATCACTGCCTGATTCGGAAATTGCACCATCTCAGATTGCAAGACCCTGCAGTGGATAGTGAGGTCAGCTGAGAAGATCATCGGGGTCTCTCTTCCCGCCACTACAGACATCTACACCACACGCTGCATCCGTAAAGCAAACAGCATTATGAAGGACCCCACGCACCCCTCATACAAACTCTTCTCCCTCCTGCCATCTGGCAAAAGGCACCGAGGTATTCGGGCTCTCACAACCAGACTATCTAACAGTTTCTTCCCCAAAGTCATCAGACTCCTCAATACCCAGCGCCTGGACTGACACCTCTATTTATTTATAATTATAAACCTACTGCCCTCTACTGTGCATATTGTCTTGTTTATTATTTGTTGTAATGCCTGCACTGTTTTGTGCACTTTATGCAGTTCTGGGTAGGTCTGTAGTCTAGTGTAGTTTTTTTACATAGTTCAGTGTAGTTTTTGTATTGTTCATGTAGCACCATGGTCCTGAAAAATGTTGTCTCGTTTTTACTGTGTACTGTACCAGCAATTATGGTCGAAATGACAATAAAAAGTGACTTGACATCAGTTTTGACATTTTCCACCTGGTGCCCAAACTCAAGAGTTTTTCTAGGACCATGGAGGGGAAAGGAAGGTGTTCCAGGTTTCCACTGCTCTGTAGAAGAGTGCGTCCTGATATGAGCCCTGAACCTACCCAATTGTCAGAATTTGACCTCTAGGAACCCCACCTTCCCTGCCAGCCTTCAGCAGATGAAAGAATTTCTAGACAATTGAATGCTTGAATTGTCATGTACGTTAATTAAAAGAGTCCTCAACCTGCATCAGAGGGATTACAATGCAGTAAAATAGTTATGATTGTACATGAATTATAACTTTGCAATGTAGTCCTTTTAGCAGTAATAATATTCTAGCAAAACTGTGCTGCAAAGCCACCAAGGTCAAATCATCCCCCTTGAAGTGCAACAAGAACTGAATAGAATATTTAAGACAGGGTCTAACCAATTTCATTTTCCAAGAGGAAAACGCCTTTAAAAAAATACATATAATCCAACAAGCTCTAGCTCTTCATAGATTCCATAAATATTTTCTGATCCCTTTGATACATTCTTTTTCCCTTTTTGGAAAGTTATTATTGTACCGCTGCTCAAACCCTCTCAGAAGGAATGTACCAGATCACATAATATTCTTCCTCATCTTGTTTCCTATTTGTCTGCCATATATTATACAACTGTTCTCACTGATTACAACCTGTTAATGCAAGAGTTAAAGGGATCTGCTTTACCTGTAAAGCCGCCATCAGCAATGTTAAACATGAATTTGCACTTCTCCATCCTGTCCTCCTCTCTCTTCCCATTGCTTTTGTTTTCATCCTTTATGGTACTGGATTTCAGATCCTTCTCTGTTTTGGTCTCTTCTGTATTTACAAAAAAAAAAACAAAAAAAAGGACAAATTCACTTGAAGATGCATTGATGTTCTGAATGAGAAAACCTTTTAGATGATTAGGAAGGTTGGCACCAATCAGGGGAAAGTGGACAGTCTGACACTTGAAACATTCACCTCACCCACACGAAGTGCATGATGGAGACAGTGTGGTATCCTGTAGCACCTTGCCAAGGCAGCATGTCCCAAACTCATGAGCACCATCTAAAGAACAGGGTTAATGCCACCACCCTGTCCACATCACTCAACATCCAGATTCGGACACATATTAGCAGGTTTTTATTATCACAGCTAAAATCCGGAATTCCATTAAGCCATAAATTTTAGTGGTTTGCCATGAGCACTGTTTGTGTCCTTTATTGTTTCAAAAAATAAATTTAAAATAGACTAGGTTTAGTTCACACTATTTTACTAATTCTAGAAACTTTCATTATATTTAAAAATACACTTGGACGATTATTGGAAGTCGCACAGTCCCCAACAGTTGGAAAGTGGAATTAATCTAAATAGCAGCAACACACACAAAATGCTGGAGAAACTCAGCAGGCCAGGCAGCATCTATGGAAAAGAGTATTGTCGACATTGTGGCAGGACTGGAGAAAAGAAGCTGAGGAGTAAGTTTAAAAGGTGGGGGGAAGGGAGACAGAAACAAGGTGGTAGGTGAAGCCTGAAGGGGGAAGGATGAAGTAGAGAGCTTGGAAGTTGATAGGTGAAAGAGACAGAAAAGGGGGAGAGGAGCACTAGGGGGAGTCAATGGGCAGGCAAGGAGACAAGGTGAAGAGGAGGAAAAGGAGATGGGAAATGGTGAAGGGGGGGGGGGTTTGTGGGAGTTACCAAAAGTTCGAGAAATTGATGTTCATGTAATCAGATTAGAGGCTACCTAAACCGAATACAAGGTGTTTTTCCTACAACCCAAGTGTGGCCTCATCACGACAGTGGAGAAGGCCATGGATAGACATATTGGAGTGGGCAAGGGAAGTGGAATTGAAATGGGTGGCCACCGGGAGATCCCGCTTTTTGTGGTGGATGGAGCGTAGGTGCTTGGTGAAGCGGTCTCCCAATCTACATCGGATCTCACCAATATACAGAAGGCCACACCGGGAGCACCACAATAGACTTACAGGTGAACTGTATGACCCCAATAGACTTACAGGTGAAGTGTTGCTTCACCTGGAAGGACTGATTGGTAGTGAGGGAGGTATAGCACTTGTTCCGCTTGAAAGGGCAAGTGGCAGGAGGAAGATCAGTGGGGAAGGATGAATGAACAGGGGAATCGCGTAGGGAGTGATCTCTGTGGAAAGCAGAATGGGGTGGGGGGGGGAATATGTGCTTGGTGGTGGGATCCCATTGGAGATGGCGGAAGTTTTGGAAAGTTATGTGCTGGACGTGGAGGCTGTTGGGGTAGTAAGTGAGGACAAGAGGAACCCTATTCCTGATTGGGTGGTAGGAGTATGGTGTAAGAGCAGACGTGTGTGAAATGGAAGAGATGCAGTTTGAGGACAGTGCTGATGGTGGAAGAAATGAAAGCCCTTTTCTTTGTAAAAGGAGGACATCTCCGTTCTAGAGTGAAAAGCCTCATCCTGAGAGCAGATGCAGTGGAGGTAGAGGAATTGAGAGAAGGGGATGGCATTTTTACAAGTAACAGGGTGGGAAGAGGTATAGTCTAGGTAGCTATGAGAGGTAGCTTTTCAATAATTTCAGGTTCACCAGGTCCCTATACACCACCAATGCCCCTCACCCCCCCACTTCAGCATTTCCCATCTCATTTACCTTCTCTCACCTTATCATCTTGTCCACCCAGCAACTCCCTCTGGTGCTCCTCTCCCTTTTTCTTCCTTCCATGGCCTTCTGTCTCTTTCACTTATCAACTTCCAAGCTTTTTCCTTCATCCCTCCCCCTTCAGGTTTCACCTATCACCTTGTGTTTCTCTTTCCCCTCTTCCCACCTTTTAAATCTACTCCTCAGCCTTTTCTCTCCAGTCCTGCAAAAGAGTTTCAGCTCGAAACATCGACAATACTTATTTCCATAGATGCTGCCTGGCCTGCTGAGTTCCTCCAGCATTTTGTGTCTGTTGTTTGGATTTCTAGCATCCACAAATTTTCTCTTGTTTAATCTAAATAATCCACTTTTGGCCAACAAGGACACAACAGGTTCTTCGTGTTCCAATAACTTCAATGATTTATCATCCTAAATGGCTGTTAAAAGGAAACTGGTTGGGCTGCACTTGGAGCATTGTGTCCAGTTCTGGTCACCATACTATAGAAAGGATGTGATTAGAGAGAGTGTTCACAAGGATAAAGCCTGAACTGGATGGCCTCAATTATCAGCAAAGAGATTGAGGCAAGCCTGCCTTCCCCCTTGCCCCCATTCGAACCAATTTTTACAGGAACACCATCAAGAGTGCCCTGACCAGCTCATCACCATCTGATACGGGAATTGCAAGGCATCCAATCGCATTCCTACAAAGGATTGCAAGGACTCCTGAGCAGATCATTGGGGTCTTCCTTCCACCAATCAGTGCAGCGTATGTAGGGCCCTTAATATTGTCAATGATACCACCCATCTGTACACAATCTTTTTGGCCCCTACCATCAGGCAGGAGGTTAAGGTGGCTATAAGACAAGAAATGTTAGGATGGGAACAGCTTTTATCCCAAGGCTGCAAGACTACTGAACACACTGCCACCACAAAGGTCTCATCACATATGAAGTGCCAAATGTGTGTGTGTGTGTGTGTGTGTGTGTATGTGTGTGTTTGAGTTACAGTGGCATGCAAAAGTTTGGGTACCCCTGGTCAAAATTTCTGTTACTGTGAATAGCTAAGCGAGTAAAAGATGACCTGATTTCCAAAAGGCATAAACTTAAAGATGACACATTTCTTTAATATTGTAAGCAAGATTACTTTTTTTATTTCCATCTTTTACAGTTTCAAAATAACAAAAAAGGAAAAGGGCCTGAAGCAAAAGTTTGGGCACCCTGCATGGTCAGTACTTAGTAACACCCATTTTGGCAAGTATCACAGCTTGTAAACGCTTTCTGTAGCCAGCTAAGAGTCTTTCAATTCCTGTTTGGGGGATTTTCACCCATTCTTCCTCTGCACCTCCCTCTACAACTGGATCCTAGACTTCCTGACTGGGAGACCTCAGTCAGTCCGGATTGGAAGCAGCATCTCCAACGCTATCACACTGAGCATGGGGGCCCCTCAGGGCTGTGTGCTCAGTCCACTGCTGTTCACTCTGCTGACCCACGACTGTGCTGCAACACACAGCTCGAACCACATCATCAAATTCGCAGATGACACGACCGTGGTGGGTCTCATCAGCAAGAACAGAGAGGAGGTGCTACGGCTAATGGACTGATGCAGAGCCAACAACCTTTTTCTGAATGTGAACAAAACAAAAGAGATGGTTGTTGACTTCAGGAGGACACGGAGCGACCAATCTCCGCTGAACATATAGATATAGTTAACAGCACCAAATTTCTTGGTGTTCACCTGATGGAGAATCTCACCTGGCCCCTCAACACCAGCTCCATAGCAAAGAAAGCCCAGCAGTGTCTCTACTTTCTGCGAAGGCTGAGAAAAGTCCACCTCCCAACCCCCATCCTCACCACATCCTACAGAGGTTGTACCGAGAGCATCCTGAGCAGCTGCATCACTGCCTGATTCAGAAATTGCACCATCTCAGATTGCAAGACCCTGCAGCGGATAGTGAGGTCACCTGAGATCATCGGGGTCTCTCTTCCCGCCATTACAGACATTTATACCACATGCTGCATCCGTAAAGCAAACAGCATTATGAAGGACCCTACGCACCCCTCATACAAACTCTTCTCTCTCCTGCCATCTGGCGAAAGGCACCAAAGCATTCAGGCTCTCACGACCAGCCTATGTAACAGTTTCTTCCCCCAGGACATCAGACTCCTAATACGCAGAGCCTGGATTGACACCAACCTATTGCCCTCTACTGTGCCTATTGTCTTGTTTATTATTTATTGTAATGCCTGCACTGTTTTGTACACTTTATGCAGTCCTGGGTAGGTCTGTAGTCTAGTGTAGTTTTCGTGTTGTTTTACGTAGTTCAGTATAGTTTTTGTATTGTTTCATGTAGCACCACGGTCCTGAAAAACGTCTTGATTATACTGTGTACTGTACCAGCAGTTATGGTCGAAATGACAATAAAAAGTGACTTGACTTGACAAAAGTCTTCTAGTTCTGTGAGATTCTTGGGCCGTCCTGCATGCACTGCTCTTTTGAGGTCTATCCACAGGTTTTCGATGACGTTTAGGTCGGGGGACTGTGAGGGCCATGGCAAAACCTTCAGCTTGTGCCTCTTGAGGTAGTCCATTGTGGATTTTCAGGTGTGTTTAGGATCATTATCCTGTTGTAGAAGCCATCCTCTATCTTCAGCTTGCTTGCTTTTTTTTTTATATACAGACGGTTTGATGTTTGCTTCCAGAATTTGCTGGTATTTAATTGAATTCATTCTTCCCTCTACCAGTGAAATGTTCCCCGTGCCACTGGCTGCAACACAACTCCAAAGCATGATCAATCCACCCCCGTGCTTAACAGTTGGAGAGGTGTTCTTTTCATGAAATTCTGCACCCTTTTTTCTCCAAACATACCTTTGCTCATTGCGGCCAAAAAGTTCTATTTTAACTTCATCAGTCCACAGGACTTGTTCCCAAAATGCATCAGGCTTGTTTAGATGTTCCTTTGCAAACTTCTGTCGCTGAATTTTGTGGTGAGGACGCAGGAAAGATTTTCTTCTGATGACTCTTCCATGAAGGTCATATTTGTGCAGGTGTTGCTGCACAGTAGAATAGATCACCACCACTCCAGAGTCTGCTAAATCTTCCTGAAGGTCTTTTGCAGTCAAACGGGGGTTTTGATTTGCTTTTCTAGCAATCCTAGGAGCAGTTCTCTTGGAAAGCTTTCTTGGTCTTCCAGACCTCAACTTGACCATGACCGTTCCTGTTAACTGCCATTTCTTAGTACATTATGAACTAGGGAAACAGCTACCTGAAAACGCTTTGCTATCTTCTTATAGCCTTTTCCTGCTTTGTGGTCATCATTTATTTTAATGTGCAGGTAGCTGCTTATGGGAGTTAATGGGTGCTGATTGTTGGGACGAAGTTTGCGAAGTCAGGGCATTTATAAAGCTTTGAAATTTGCATCACCTGGCCTTTCCTAACAATGATTGTGAACAAGAAATAGCCCTAACAAGCTAATTAAGGTCTGAGACCTTGGTAAAAGTTATCTGAGAGCTCTAATCTCTTGTGGTGCCCAATCTTATGCATGGTGCTTCTTTCCTTCCCCCCCCAACTCTAAAATTGTACAAAACAAAAATAATACACTGATCTTGCTTAAAATGTTGAAAAGAATGTTCCATCTTCAACTTTATGACTTTTGGAGATCAATTCATCTTCTACTCACTGAACTATTCACAGTAACAGAAATTTTGACCAGGGTGCCCAAACTTTTGCATGTCACTGTACATGCATTGTGTTGTGCACCTTGGTCTGGGGGAAGATGCTTCGTTTGGCACTAAACATGGGTACAGTTGAATGACAATAAACTGAACTTGAACTTGAGACTGGATAGGCTGTTTTCTCTGTAGCAGCTGGTTGAGAGGTGTATGACAGAGAGGCATAGGTAGTGTAGTTAGCTAGTATCGGATTCCCACGGTATGACTGTCTAAATCTAGAGCTAAAGATTTAGGGAGCATGAATGGGTTGTACAGGGAGGGGTTGCACCTCTGGTGAAGGGGTTTGTCATGTCCATTCCAGGACAACTCATCACCTTGGGTCCCCTTCGGACACTCAGCTTGCACCTGTGGCTCCAAGCAGCTGTTTCCACGTGACAGCAGCCGCACCCTGGTACATGGCCTCAGCAGGCGGGGCTAAACCGGGTGAGGGCAGCCAGTGGCCTCATACCCCAGTGATTTAGGGACCTGCCTGTCTTAGCATGTGAGGCCAGCTACAACAAACTGGGCAGATGAGATCTACAGAATTCTGCGAGAAGGTGGTACTGCAATGCTCAGTGGAGAGCAAAGTACATGAAGACACAGAAGATGCAATCAAGGAAGATCCCAATTTGAGATGCTGAACACAGACTTCTCAGGTTGAGAGACTGGGACTGCTCCAGTGCAATGGCCTTCCACTTTAAAACTCACCCATTCAGGTTTTCTGTCATTGTTGGAATACAATGGACAGCTACCAAAGGTTTAAGGTGAGATGGAGAAGGTTTAGAAAGGATCTGAGTGATAATTTATTTTTATTTATTTATTTTTTAAAAAACACAGAAAAGTTGATACCCGAATGAGGGGCCAGAGAAGCTGGAGGAGGGGAGAACAGTAACAACAATTAAGAGGCATTTTGACCGGGCATAGAGGAGGTCCCAAACTTTATTATGCCATGGACCCCTACAATTAACTGAGGGATCCATGGACCCCAGGTTGGGAACCCTGGCAGTGGGATATGGATGCAGGATTTACATGGATGAGGATAATGATCAGCACAGAAGTAATGAGCCAATGGACCTGTTTCTGCTCTGTACAGCTCTTACTTTGTGACCATAATGTGAACAACTGCAGCTTCACTATGCTATACATGATGACAGGTCCTACCACTGTTGAGATAAAACTTCTCGGCTCCTCACACAAATTCAGTGGCACATGGTTGGTCTGATATTGCTGAGCAACTTTGAGTCTTTTTCTATGGAGAAAAAGGCAGGTACACTGAGAAAGGACAAAGGGAAACTAATTGAACTGGTGTAAACCAGACAGAAATCTTTTCGAATGTTTGGGACAAATTCCTTTAACACAAAAGGCTCTGTGCAGCCTTGTAGGATGCCTGGATGAAGCAATGTGGCACAATTACCTTTCACATCAGTCGTTTCTTGTTCAGTTTTCTCCTTTGTCTCCAAATTTGCTTCAGATTTTTCGACGAGTGTGTCTCCACCACTCCTTTCAGGTTCTGTATTTAAAGTAAGATGTATCAGGACACCGGCACAAATTTAAAACCAAACATTCTAGAAATTTTGCTGTCATTCCATTTGACTTCTGAGCTGAACAAATTTATCTCTGTGGGAAACATTTCATGAGGTCTTCTATTCCTCTTTGTGGGAATTCAAATGAAGATTGGTCCCCTCAACTAACTAAAATCATTATACTTCACTGCAAATCATAAACACGAGAAATTCTACAGATGCTGGAAATCCAAAGCAACACACACAAGATGCTAGAGCAACTCAGCCGGTCAGGCAGCATCTATAGAAATTAATAAACAGTCAACATTTTGGGCTAAGACCTTTCTTCAGGACTAGAAAGGAAGGGGAAGATGCCAGAATAAAAAAGGTGGGGGGAGGGGAAGGAGGACTAGCAGAAAGATGTTAGGAGAAGCCAGATGAATAGGAAAGGTCAAGGGCTGAAGAGGAAGGAATCTGATAGGGAGAGGAGAGTGGACCATAGGAGAAAGGAAAAAAGACCCAGGGGAAGGTGAGAAGAGGTAAGAGGCCAGAGTGGGGAATAGAAGAGGGGAGAGGGGAGGATTTTTTTTTGCCATGGGGAGAAATCAATATTCATGCCATCAGGTTGGAGGCTACCCAGATGGATTATAAAGTGTTGCTCCTCTGCCCTGAGGGTGTCCTCATCTTAGCACAAGAGGAGGCCATGGACCAACTTATCGGAACGGGAACAGGAATTAAAATGTTTTGTCACCAGTATGTTCTGTTTTTGGCAGCTGGTGTGCAGGTGCTCAACAGAGCAGCTCTCCCCATTTATGATGAGCCTCACTGGACACCAACAGATTGCAAGTCTGAACTGAGGGCACAGAGAAGGCAATTCAGTTTACTTTCTCCATGTTTTCATTTGAGTACTGGAGAATGGAAACCGTCAGTCCGCACCTTCTAAGCATTCAACCAGATCATTAGAAACACAGAGACTGCAGACGCTGGAATCTGGAGCAACAAATAATCAGTTGGTAGAGCAGCATCTGCTGGGGGTGGGGGAGAGAAGAGGAGGAATTTTTGATGTTTTGGGGCAAAATCTTGCATTACGACTCCTTAAAACTTTGACCGAAAACATCAACAATTCCCTTCTCCCTCATAGATGGTGATTGACCCCATTTATCCACCACTGCTTCTTATTGCTTGAAACATTTCTCCAGTCTAGAGGGAGTCACTGGAAATCGAACAAAACCTGGGATATTCTCTTTCTTAACCCGTTACAATGGCATGCATTCAGTGCAAAATGCTGGCTTGTCATTTCTTGGCAATATAATTCACCCCTCATCTCTCAGCAATCTGGTACCTTGTTTTTCTTCTTTGGGCATTGATTCCTGCACTTCGCTTTCTGCATTCTCCTTTTCCTCTTCTGGCGGCTCTTTAACCTCTTCAGTAACAGATGGCTGAGCCTCCGGCTTTTCAGTGGCCACGGGATCTTCTTCTGCACTGGGAGTCTTAAAAGGAACATGATCACACAATGTGAATTCAACAAGAAATCCAAAATGTAATAAATCAAGATGGAAGGCAATCTACAGTAAGATGCTTCATCAGCTTTGACAAATTGAAAGTATTTAACTTTCGTATTTATGTAACACTGTTATTTATTTAATGATTTGTTAGGAAGTCATTATGTTGACGAATGGTTGTAAGATTTAAGATGATCATCAGGACTAGGGAGAAAAATGAGAATTTGTTTTAAAGCTTGGTGAGTTTAATCTGAAACATTGTACCTTGACAAAGTGACTTGATGAAGGTGATTAGCAAGTCTCAGTAATGGTAATCAAGAATTTAAGAACTGGTTCAATAATGCTCTATAGCAGGGGTTCCCAACATGTGGTCCATGGACCCTTCAGTTAATGGTAGGGGCCCACGGCTTAAAAAAAGTTGGGGACCCCTGCTCTGCTGGGAATGAAATCTTCCAGTCCTGTCAGGCCTGACAGCAACAATTATGGACTATAAATGTTAGCATTGAGAGCATTGTCCATACCATAACAGCAAATAAATACTCAAAATGGGAGGAGGGTAGTTGGAAATCGGGGCTTTAAGTGGGGTAGGGAGGAATAGGACAAAGTAGGACATTGGATCACTCTTTCAAAGAGCTGGCGCAGATAATGGAACCGAATGGACATACTCTGTGCAATTCCTTTCCATGAAACTAGAGTTCAAACAACTTTTACATTTCTCCACCTGCAAGTCTGTAGATAAATGCCCTGACAACTGAATTATTAAGATAGTTCAGCAGCAAAATGAATCAAAATATAGAGGCTGAGAGAGAACACTGATTTGGAAAGTTGTGTGCGTAGTCAAGGTGAGGGGTTACTAATCCATCACTGTGAACAGACAACACAAAATCAGAGCTTTGTGATATTTATGAAAACATGAATTGCTGGGTAAAAGGGATGAGAAAGGGACATAAAAAAGTGCCATCATAGATACCCTAAAACTGGATTCCGGTCTGAACAATTTGCCCATTACAAGTTGCTACCATTTGAATTTCAGTCTAAACACAATTGCTTCCTCATATGGTATTATTAAGCCAATGTGTTTTCTTTACAATAGAGCATGATTATTTGTAATCAAATGTTATGACCCCTATTACTTTGAAGAGCAAATCAGAAGCATCCTTAAAGACAGGGCCCCCCACTTCAGCCATAAATAGAAACTGGGGAAGGCCATCGGACCTCGAAGGCCACCAACCATTCAAGCATATTCATAGCTGATCATTTACCTCAACACAACTGATGTCTGACAATAACCTACTAATGTGTAGTAAAATGGATGCTTTTCATTTTCCAGTTGTGCTCTTTTAAAAATTATGTATAATTTGTGAACTTATATACTTCTCATCAATGTTGCTTACATGATGTTATGCGCCTGTGATGCTGCTGCGGGCTAGCTTTGCACAGACCACCTGAGCATATATGTGCATGTGACAATAAATTCAACTTTTGACTTAGTAACTAGAAATGTATTAATCTCAATCTCAGGAGCTTGCCTTCCCAGCATTTGTCTCACCTTCATTTTGGACATACCTCCAATTCTACCTTTTCACTGCCATTCGCTTCTTCCTCTTTGCCATCTGTTAGTTCCTTCTCAACAGGAGCTCCACTTCCTTCTAACTTATCGCTTGGAGCTGGAGTGGCTGGTCATTCAAAAATAAACACTGATTAGTTACAATTTTCTGTTGGTTTATGGAGTGAAATACTGACTGCAACATACCTAGTTTAGCAAGGAGATATTGCTGTCGGCACATGACATTTCCATAATCAGCTTTTACACCTACCAACCACAAATTTATCTCCTGAGCCACAACCATCTCAAATTTAGCAGAATGCTTGTCCAACATCCAGTACGAGATCAGCCAACATTTCTGCCATAATTGATATTTAATATGAAACAAATTATATTTATTATAAAACACACATGCTGTCTACAAATCTCACCACAGACTTTCCCTAGCTCCATGTCACATCCTAGCAACTATGTGAGTGTGAAGCAACGTGCCTTCTGTTTGATCAGGGATGAGTTCTGGTCATTTATCATTCCACCTATTTCCATTTCTAATAGCTCCTGATTCCAGCCTATCTGTGGCTGAAACCTTCAAGCAGGCCTTTGATGCCTGGAAATAAATTTGAATAATCTAAAAGCAACTGCAAATCAAAAATAAAAACAGAAGATGCTGGAAACACTCAGCAGGTTCGGCAGCATCTGTGAAGGCATTAACAGGGTTAATGTTGCACGTTGATGATTTTTCCTTAGAACCAGATGTAATGCAATGGCTGTTCTGATCCAGCTTCCTATCCTTCATATACATTTAAACCAAGATGAAACTCTCCTGCCCAGATTCTAGCTTGTAACATCCCCTGTTGCAACTGACCTTCTCTCTAATGGTTTCCCAACATCTCCATTTCAACACTCTTATCCTGATCTCAGATTCACTTTGACCTTACCCCTTTCCCTCTTCACTGGTACCTCCTCCAGGCCAACTATGCTTTATTACCTCTATGCAGTTCCTATTTTGACCTCTCAACCACCCCTGATTCATACTATTCCCCTGCTGGTACCTTCAGATATTGAGACCTAGATTTGAAATGGTCACCCATTTCTTTGATCAAGCTATTGCTCATCAATCCTACTATCTCTAAGATGTGAAATTATACATAACTGGACTCATGTAGAAACATATTATTAAAATGCAACAGAAATACAATCTGTTGTTTCTCGTTTAAACCATCAGTATTGTTTTATGTCTATCAATTAAAACGGCAATAATCCAGCATCATGCTTTATGGCAAGGGTTCCCAACCTGGCATCCATGGATCTCTTGCTTAGTGGTATTGGTCCATGGCATTAAAAAAAGTTTAGGAACCCCTGTTTTATGGAAATCCAGACAGCTTGCTACCTTGGTCACTCATTAATCCAGCGTGCGAGTTGGGGGATTAAGAGTGCAAGTGGGGTGTGCAGAGGGCCACAGTGTGACTGCACGCAGACTGGACTGCAAGTCAGGTGTGCAGTTGGGCTAGGTTTGGGGTCCAGAAAACCAACAGTCAGGATGGGCCAGAGCCGGGGTCTGGAATGCTCATATAATCTCCTCTCTCTTTAAGCTCATGAAATTCTTAAGAAGCTTTATTATACTATAGTGTGACAATGTGAAAAAGTGAAGTAAAGGTGTGCTTGGATGTTCCACCATCCAGAAAATCTTCTAGTCCAGCACCAAAGCCCCAAGGCTGCTGGATTATTGGAGTTTTACTGCACTATTAATTGTACTTGACACTGTGAAACAGTATTACTATACATAGAAGCAATCGTTGGTGGAATTTCAGACGGATACACGAGGGCGTACAGTAATGAGACATATCACTAGTTGAGTGGTGTGGCGACAACAACCTTGCACTGAACGTTACTTAGACCAAGGAAATCATTGTGGACTTCAAGAAGGGGAAGTCGAGGGAACACAAACCAATCCTCATTGAGGGTTCAGTAATGGAAAAGGTGAGCAGTTTCACATTCCTGGGTGTCAGAATCTCTGAAGACCTATCCCGGGCCCAGCATATTAATTCAATTACAAAGAAGGCACAACAGCAGCTATATTTTATCAGGAGTTTGAAAAGACTTGGTATGTCACCAATGACTCACACAAATTTCTACAGATATACTGTGGAGAGCATTCTAACTGGTTGCATCACCATCTGGTATGGAGCAGCCACTGTACAGGATCAGAAAAAAAAATGCAAAAAGTTGTAAACTCAGCCAGTTCCATCAAGGGGACTAGTCTCCCCAGCATCAAGGACACCTTCAAAAAGCAATGCCTCAAGAAGGCGGCGTCCATCATTAAGGATCCCATCACCTAGGACAAGCTACCATCAATGAGGTGGTACAGCAGCCTGAAGAGAGATACTCAATCTGGCGAGAGCAAAGGATGTTGGGCATGGTATGTGTGGAGTGCCACAGGAGGGGTGTGGGACAGGGAAGGAGTGCCAGAGGTTATGAAATTTTGTTTGTGGCAGCAGTACACAGTTGCAAGAAAAAGTTTGTGAACCCTTTGCGATCACCTGATTTTCTGCATTAATTACTCATAAAATGTGGTCTGATCTTTATCCAAGTCACAATAATAGACAAGAACAATCTGCCTAAACTAATAACACACAAACAATTGTACTTCTTCTCATCAATACTGAGTACACCATTTAAACAATCACAGTCTAGGTTCAAAAAAATGTATGCCAACCTCTGGGGTAATGCCTTCTACAAAAGCTATTTGGAGTCAGGTGTTCCAATGAATGCTGAAGGAGATGAAAAGAACCCAATGGCAAAAGACCTGCAGAAATCTCTAGAACTTGCTAAAGTTTCTGTTCCTGTGTCTACTATAGGAAAAACACTGAACAAGAATGGTGTTCATGGAAGGACATCACAGAGAAAACAACTGCTCTCTTAAAAAAAACATTGCTGCACCTCTGAAGTTTGCAAAAGGCCACCTGAATGTTCCACAATGCTTCTGGCACAATGTTCTGTAGACAGATGAGACAAAAGGTTAAACTTTTTGTCAGAAATGCACATTGCTACGTTTGGAGGAAAAAGGGCACTGCACACCAACACCAAAAATTCATCCCAACTGTAAAGCATGGTGGAAGGAGCATCATGGTTTGGGGCTGCTTTGCTACCCCAGAGCCTGGACAGCTTGCAATCAATGAGTGAACAATGGATTCAAAATTGTTTCAAGATATTTAACAGGACAATGTCAGGGTAGCGGTCTGTCATCTGAAGCTTAATAGATGTTGGATGATTTAACAAGCTAATGATCTGAAACACAAGGGTAAATCAACAACAGAATGCTTTAAGAAAATTTGCATTTTCAAATGACCAATGACCAAGTCAGAGCCCGGACCTTAACCCAATTGAGAGGATGTGGCATGCAAGGTACCCCAGAAATACTCATGAACTGAAACAGTTCTGTATGGAGGAATGATCTAAAATTCCCCCTCACCATTGTTTAAGTCTGATCAGCAGCAACAGGAAACGTTTGGTGGAGGTTATTGCTGCTAAAGGAGGCTCTACCAGTTATTAAATACAAGGGTTCACATACTTTTTCAAGCCTGGAGTGTAAATGATTAAACAATGTGTTCAATAAAGACATTATTCTCCATCTGACTTGCTGGCTGTTAATATTACGTGCGCATGGTACCTTCTGCACCTGGTGTGTGGAAGCAATATTGCTGTCTTTAATTTAGTTTTAAGACCATAAGACACAGGAGGAGAATTAGGCCATTCGGCCTGTCAAGTCTACTCCACCATTCCATCATGGCTGATGTATCATACCTTTCAACCCCATTCTCCTGCCTTCTCCCTGTAACCTTTGATACCTTTACTAAACAAGAGCCAATCAAAATGCAATGCATTTTAAATACATGCAATGACTTGGCCTCCCCAGCCCTCTGGCTAAAGAAATTCCTCCTCACCTCTGTTCTAAAAGGACGCCCTTGTATTTTGACGCTGTGCCCCTCTGGCCCTAGACTCCCTCAATAAAGGAGAAATCCTCTCCATCACTCTATCTAGGGGCTTCAATATTTGATAAGTTTCAGCCATAACTCAGTGTTCCTGCCAATTTCTAACTGCGCTACAAGGACCTTATTCCACAAACTCCATGCATTCAAGTATAACACCTTCAGTCGAGTATTCATCACTCTTTTCAATTTTGCCTCTATGTTATCAGAAGTAAAATTCTTATCCTTTTGTTTAAACTTGGTCTTTTTATTAAAAGTTCAAAGTAAACTTTATTTTCAAACTACATACAAGTCACCAGATACAACCCTGAGATTAATTTTGTGGGCATATTCTGCAAGTACTTAGAATAGTAACTATAGACTTGCTGGGTATGCCTACAGGAAAATGAATTTATTCAGGGCACTTATCCTCACTTTTCCAAACTGTTCAACCCCTCCCCCTTCCACTATCTAGCTTAGACACACTTTGACCCACTCTAACTGAATAAAATTTTGGCCTATCAACTGCCTATGCTTCCTCACAGTCTCACTAAACAATGCACCTACTGGTATACCAAATTTCCCATCCTTTGCCCTATCATTCTGGTTCTTATCCATCTCACAGATTAGTTTAAACCCTCCCTAAAAGCTCCAGCAAACCTGCCCTTAAGGATATTGGTCCCCTCAAGTTCAGGTGCAACTATTCCTTGTATAGGTCATCTCTTCACCAGAAGATAGTCATAGTCATACTTTATTGATCCCAGGGGAAATTGGTTTTCGTTACAGTTGCACCCCAGAAATAATAAATAGTAATAAAACCATAAATAAATAGTAATATGTAAATTATGCCAGTAAATTATGAAATAAGTCCACAACCAGCCTATTGGCTCAGGGTGTCTGACCCTCCAAGGGAGGAGTTGTAAAGTTTGATGGCCACAGGAGTGAATGATTTCCTATGACGCTCTGTGTTGCATCTCGGTGGAATGAGTCTCTGGCTGAATGTACTCCTGTGCCCACCCAGTACATTATGTAGTGGATGGGAGACATTGTCCAAGATGGCATGCAACTTAGACAGCATCCTCTTTTCAGACACCACCGTCAGAGAGTCCAGTTCCATCCCCACAACATCACTGGCCTTACGAGATCCCAATGATCCAATTTTCTACCTACTTCCCAATATTCTTCCTTCAGCACTGCATCCCTTTTCCTACCTACGTCATCGGTACCAATAAGCATCACAACTTCTGGCCGCTCACCATCCCCCTTGAGAATACTGTGAACCTGATTCAAAATGTCTCTGACCCTGGCACTCGTGAGGCAAATACCATCCCGGTGTCTCTTTCATTCCATAGAATCTCCTGCCTGCTCTTCTAATTATTGAATTTGCTATCACCACTGCACTCTTCTCCTCCCCCTTTCCCTTCTAAGCCATAAAGCCACACCCAGTGCCAGTTTTGAGTGACTTTGCATTTAACTTGTAAATTGCATTCATATATGTACGGTGTATTCATGTATATCAGAACACTGCTTTCCATATGTCCAATCTGCCGATACCTGGTTTTGAAGTGCAGGGAGTGTTGCTGCAGCTGGGCTCCGGGGTTGTTGTGGCTGTCTTCACTAGCGGAGATGAGGCTCTGGATGATTTCTTGGAATCAGCACTGATGTCTGGCATGAACTCTGGCATGCTCCACTTCCCGTTGATGTGTTCAAATTCCTGCACCTGGGGCCAAAACAAATAAGATACAAGTGCTCTAACCTCCAGCAACCCCATCACAGTCACAGTGCACTGGGGACAGTCCAATCAGCATAGAAAAGCATGGAAAGGCAGGACAACAATAATAAATTACATTATGATTTCCTTGCTCATATTGTTGGGTGTCAAAGTGACCAGAGGTTTCCTCGTTGCTCTGGGTCATGAGCGACATGAACATGTAGTATATTTTGCCCATCTCTAGTTACTCCGTACCCAAAGTTAATTCAGCAAGGAACTATAAATACATGCAAGCTCAAATAATTGGTAAGTCCCTGGACGTTATGGACTAGCTTGGATATATTTAATGACAAGACAAGGTCTAGTTTTCCCAAGTTACAAATAACTGGAATTACTTCACTGAATTTGTCTGCTCACCATGACAAGAACCCACAGCTGGCCATGCATCTGAGAAGACAAATAACATAGCTGGCCCTACCACTGACCCAGGCACAGGAAGGGTTTCATTTAGCAGTATGTCAAAACGGCCTCATCAATATTTTGTATTCGGAGGATGCAATCTATTGCCTTCAGCATTATTTCTGGCTTAGGAAAGGTTTGCATTCAACACTTGGAAAAGACTTTACTGCCAAGATATAATTACTTATTTAGAGATACAGTGCGGACCAGGTCCTTCTGGCCCACCGAGCCGTGCTGTCCAGCAACCTACAGATTTAACCCCAGTCTAATCACAGGACAATTTACAATGTCCAATTGGACTACTAACTGGTATATCTTTGGACTCTGGGAGGAAACTAAAGCACCTGGAGGAAATCCATGCCGTTACGAGGAAAACATACAAACCCCTTAAAGATGGAGATGGGATTGCACTCTGAACTCTGACGCCCCGAGCTGTAATAGCATCATGTTAACCACTACGCTACTGTGATCAACGTTTAATTCTTCTGAACAATGCACCTAGACACTTCAATAATGAGAGTTTTATGTTAATCTACTGATACAGTCTATTGAAACTAAAATTAAAGATAGATTAGCTTTGTCATATGTACATCGAAGCATTCAAGATTTTTATGTCATTTCCATACACAAGTGTAATGGAGAATGAAATAATTGATACTCTGGATCTGATGCAGCACAAACAAAATAAAACACAATAATTCAAAAACACATTAAATATAAATACACAAGATAGCTTATATACATAGATTGATTACATGTACATAAGGTGACTGGCAAGAAATAACGTAGAGGTGCAGTTAATGGGTGGAGGTGTTGATTAGCCCTACTGCTTAGGGAAAGTAACTGTTTTTCAGTCTGGTGACCTTGGCATGGATACTATGTAACCTCCTTCCTAATGGGAGTGGGACCAAAAAAAATCCACGAGCAGGGTGGGTGGGATCCTTCAAGATATTACTGGCCTTTTCTAGACATCTTTTTGTATACATGTCCTTAATGGCAGGTAAGCTGGTGTCAGTGATGTTTTGGTGATGTTATGACTACCCATTATAGAGCCTTCCTGTCTTCCACGGTTCAACTTCGTACCGAGCAGTGATGCAGTATGTTAGGATGCTGTCTACTCTATACCTGTAAAATGACATGAATATTGAAGGGAGCTGGCTATGCACATCAATGTCCTCAGAAAGTAAAGGTGTTAGTGAGCTTTTCTGACTGTGTAGGATTCGTTCTGGGACCATGAGAGTTGCGTGTAATGTGCACTCCTATTAAGTTTGAAACTGCTCGCAGTTTCCACTGCTAGGCTGCCAATGTAAGCGAGGTTGTGGGTGGTGCGAATTCTCCTGAAGTCAATAGCTATCTTCTTTATCTTGTTGACATTAAGAGATTATTTGTCTGGCACCAGGCCTCAAGCTCTTCCACTTCCTCTCTGTACAGGGTCTCGCTTGTTGGTGATGAGCCCCATCACTGTTGTGTCATCAGCAAACTAGATA
Organism: Mobula hypostoma; assembly: GCF_963921235.1. NCBI lineage: Eukaryota > Metazoa > Chordata > Chondrichthyes > Myliobatiformes > Myliobatidae > Mobula > Mobula hypostoma. Next base: position 118,954,395 of record NC_086101.1, read on the forward strand.
ATGTGATTACTTGGGTGTTTGGCCATTCAATCATGGGTGAGCAGAATGTACAGCAATGGGCTCAGCACACAGCCCTGGGGAGCACCCGTGTTGAGGATGTTGGGGAGGGAGGAGTGGTTGTGCATTCTGACCATCTGAGGTGTGTTTATTAGGAAGTCCAGCAGTCAGTTGCACAGTGGTATATTTAAACTGAGGATTAGGAGTTTGTTCACCAAGGTCTGTGGAACAATAGTGTTGGATGCTGAAATGAAATTCAGAAACATTATTCTGACACAAGTGTCCTTGTTTTCTAGGTGTGTCACGGCCAGCTACATGACAGATGGCATCTTTCGTAGAGTGGTTTTGTTGGTAAGCATATTGGTGAGTCCAAAGTGGCAGGAATGGAGCTTTTGATATGTGCCATTATCAGCCATTCAAAGCACTTCATGTTGATTGGTGTCAGTGCCGCCAGTGACCCGGTACCAGCAACTCACTAACCCTAATCCATATGTCATGGAAACCCATATGTCCTTGGAGGAAATCCATGCAGTCACAGGGAGAACATACAAACTTCTTACAGACAGTGGCAGGAATTGAACCTCGATAGATGAAATCTGGCGCTGTAAAGCAAGCACTAACCCTAACACTACTTATTATATTGATTCCTACACCCCCCTCCTCAATTGGACTCTCTCGTGGGCTCTTACCTTCTTTTTCACCAGTGACATGACACCTATTCTGGTCAGGACTTGCTGCCTTGAGAGACCCTCACGAGGTACTCCATCTGCAAATGTTTCAGCGCCATCAGCTCCAGGTTCACACAAATGCCTCATGAACAGGGACACGTAAGCCCTACAAACAAATACACTGATCTTAGAATGCTCAAGTAATGTTTTGTTTTTAAAATTCACAACAGGAAAGTTTCCAATGTGAAACAGAAGGATAACGTACTTGAACTCCTTCTCACTCTTGCCACGGAGGTCCCTGACCAGCCACTGAGAGTTGAAAGCATCCTGAGGTGGCATCCCCCATCGCATTACTGCATTCAAGAAAGCCTTCCTTTGCCGAGTGTTAAATCCTAGCACCTGTTGTGAGAAGGGGAATAAAGACAAAGGATGGACAGTCAATCAACCTGCTTAATGGCATCTGTTGCTGCCCATAGTTGAAAACCCAGCATAAACTCTTCGCTATTCCACAACCCAGTCCCTTCTCTTTTTCAACAGATTCTGCCCATACCTGCTCAAAGGCTGGAAAAACAATTCAGTTGCACCGCAGGAGATTTGAGACAGACCAGAGATTAAAACAGATCTTTCCTGGTCTAGTGTAGGACCAGGCTGTGGCATCTCTCCCTCATTTTTTTTGCCTTTCTTGTCCAAGATATGTTCAATGAACCAAGTCCAAGATTCTGCCATCAGTAAAGCCAAAGGTGGTCATTAAATAGTCACTGACAGTCCCATTCCATTCTCACTCGCCACGATTGTGCTGTGGTGGATTTCAAGACAGATGCACTTTAATCTGCTTGGGGAATTCACTCACAGTTTTAATGTTTGTCTGGTATGAGAGAAGAGGCCGAGACTCAAGACCTCTTCTAGGAAATCAAGACAATCAGTCAAGTCAGTGACTAATTCCCATGAGTAAGGCTATCATCACTTGGCAACAATTCAAGGAAGACCACTATATTAATCACCTATCCATGTCTTTCTTTCTCTCTTATTCATCTCACCACTCTACTTCGCTCACACACATCTAACACTCATAATGGCCAATCTGATTTACACTACCAATATCAATAGCTACTCCATATCATTTCACTTTCACACAGTATGTGCTTCAGTGATGGTAATGAAAGCCTTAGAAATACTGACATAGCTCCAAAGCACAACTGAGAAGCAATTAGCTCATACATAGTGTGGTATACTGAGCATATATTTTCACGTATAATGATTGCTCAGGTGAAGCTTTTTTGAGCTACAATATACAATTTGGTAAACCTGCCCTAGGCAAGTCTGAATTTAATTATCCTTCAGGTTGCATATCAGGATCTAAGGGAAAATGCTGAAGACATTTCTTTCCTGCAGACTAACCACTCTACTTCTTGTGACAAGGTGATGCTGAAGACACTCAAGTCTTTATCAGGCTTTTTCAGGTCCTACATTTTGCATTTTTGTTCAATCACTCCTGTGCCCCATCTCTATTACTGTCAAATAACAGAAATTTTCATGTTATCAATGTTATGTTTGAAGTTGGAGAGCCAGAACAAATTAGTGACCTTCCTTTGTGCTTTTAGTGAAGTTGCTACATATCATGCAAACAGAGGGCAATGCAGTTCACATCCAAGATAAATTTAGAAACCCAGCAACTCTGCTTTTCCATTACCCTAACCTGTTCAGTATGCAATGAAAGTTAACTGAAACTTTTAGCACAAGTGCCTGTCACCTGGCCCACTATATCTGTGCTGACTATTTACACAGGTGCAGCAGAAAGGGAATAAACTGTCCTGGGGAGGGCAAGGAATTGTCTCCCATTTCTCATAACAACCACTACTGATCACAGTTACCTCAATATTCCCACCCACTCGAGCCAGCAGTGGTGGAAGTGGTTTGTCCTTCTCGCCTCGGAGCTGACGCCTAGACTGTCGGCGGCCTTAAAGGTAGAAAAGGAAAACATTTACAGAAAGACTTTGATATTGCCTGCTTTTGTGTGTCTCATTAAGCAAACAGTGCAAGTTCAAACTATGTAGTCTTCAAAACACAACATCTATATACAATCCCTTTGCAGCACATAGGATTCATACTCCCTACATAATCCTTACCCAGCATGTGGGGTCCACATGGTCCATCTGCAGCATTAGCAGTCAGACTCTCTGTAACCCGAAGGGCATGCACTAGTGACAAACAGTCCCAATGCAGCACACAGAACAGGCATCTGCATGGACCTAAATCTGCACGCAGGGTCCACATTCAATTAAAATGCCTGAGGACATTTGGTTTGTCACCAAAGACTCTTGTAGTTTTCTATAGGTGTACTGTGGAGAGCATTCTGACTGGCTCCATTACATTGGAATCTCTACACCAGGTTGTAAAGGATCATAAGAGGCTGCAGACAGTTGTAGACTCGGCCAGTACCATCATGGGCACAACCCTCCCCATCATCAAGGACATCAAGAGGCAGTGCCTCAACAAGGCGCAAGGAGCCATTAGTAAAGACCCACATCATTCAAGCCGTTGCCCTCTTATCGTTACTTTCATTGGGGAGGAGGTACAGAAGCCTGAAGACACACACTCGATAATTCAGGAACAGCTTCTTCCCTTCTGCCATCAGATTTCTGAATGGTCCATGAATACTACCTCATTATTCCTTTCTTTTTTGCACCATTTGTTTTGTAATTTATAGTAATTTTATGCTTTTGGACTGTACTACTACTGCAAAACAACAAATTTCACATAATCTAAGTCAAAGTAAATCTGATTCTGACAGTCCCACTGCCCGTCCTTTCCACAGTCAATCTAATACAAGCTTACTGTAGTAAAATTCCATCTGACCATCTCTACTACCTGCTGAACCTCGGACAAAAATAAAGTACAAATTGCTGATCCGAACTGAGGAACAAAACGTAAAGAGAGACCTTCAGGCCTTTCATCAAAGTCTTCGTCCTCTTCCTCCGAGCCTACTGAATATTCTGATTGGTTGTCTGAAACATCATCCTGCCAGTCTGCAGCAGACAAAAAAAGATCAAAAAAAAAAGAAAACCTTGTTTATTATTTGTCTTCTCAATTTGTTACTTGCTTTTTCTCAATACACATGATTGCCTGCACTCCCTCAGTTTAGGTGTGTCATGCTCATTAACGTTCCTTCAAGCCAAAGATTGAGATCAAGGAGGAGATACATGTTGATCAGGTAGGCCGAATATATTCAATTCCACTTCTGTACCAAAGCACTTGCAAGAATGGTCAGGAGTTCATCTGAACATGGTGATGCACAGAATTAAGATACAACTAGAATTACACAAAAGGTTGAAGAGGAATTAGCAAATAACTCAGGTCTCCACAGTGCAGCACCACCTGATAGGTACATACATTAAAAAAAAGAGTTGATGGTTGACACAGATCTAGGAGTTTCTTGCTGGGTCCCACACCTCTCATTAGAGGAACACCAATAACAGGTAGTGCAAGTGGTTACCTTGATGAGATTAGCTTTAAACCAACCACTGGGGGAAAAAAAAACTACATGGATTCACTCTCCTTCAGAGATCTGCTGGGCAATAATGATAGCCTAGGAAAAGGCAAAGTGAATTTGAACAGTTGTCACCCACACCAAGTCTGTACACTGCTCTATATTTAGCTTGAACATTATTTCACTTCAGCAAGAAAGAGCCACCAAAAATGGATAGGACAAATTAACTAATTTGTTTCGCACAAATGATTCAATTGTCAATAGCATATAAGTAAATAACTTGTCTTTGTAAAGAGTTTGTGACGTAGGCATGTCCAAAAAGTTGTTTTTTTTATATAAAACACCCCATTGTTTTGTTACCATTGGTACTATACTCCTCACAGAATGTGGCATGACTTGTCCAGTACTTAGACTACTTTGGTTTAATTTCAAATTTTCAATATCTGCAGTTCTTAATTTTTCCCCCCAGCACAGTCAACAGCCAGCAATGCTCAAAAGGCAAGGAGTTTTAGGGACTGAATTCTTAGCATCTAAAGCAGCAGTTCCCAACCTTTTTAATGTCATGGACCCCTACCATTAATCAAAGGGTCTGAGGACCGCAGGGTTTGAAACCTCTGATCTAAAGGAATGGCTTTCAATTAAAATTATGGAAACCCATAGTGCCAGAATTTCAGAACAATGATTTGAGAGGCCAAAGAGAACTGGGAATGAGATGTAGGTGCACAACAGAGTTCGAATAATTCACTCCGTCATTTAGTACCAGGAATTTTGCTACAGAAAAGAAATCAAAGCTGTTAAGGAGATGCACAAGAGTAAATATGAAAGGCAAAATAGCTAGTGTGAAAATAACCATATGAAAGTGTGCAAAAAATTTGAAATATTTCATAATAACTAGTGTATTATGTACTGTCCCAAGAGTGGCAATTGCCAAGTTTGCAGAACACTGCAACATCAAATGAACATCTTGTTTTTACTAACGATATAGAACCCTGCAGTTCAATTGAGACCCATTTTCTTACTAACATTTTCTAGCATCAAGGTTTTTAAGACATGCCCTTACAAAGGTCAAATTGGTGCAAAACATACCATCTGCATTGGTATGAAAACTGGACCCATCCCTAACCATGGAAATATCCATCACAATGTTAAATAAAATTACAGAGAGCAGGTTGTCCTCTCAACCTCTTTTATGATAAGGTTCTTTACAAAAAGAATGATCCTACAGCTTTTGTTATGAGAAAAGATTCGAGAAACTGGGATTTTGTACATTAGAACAATCATCCCATACGGCTGTTGGTAAAAATGAATGGGGATCAACTAGTTGGTGATATACACTCAGTGGTCATGTTATTAGGTACCTGCTGTATCTCAAAGTACTGAATGTTTATTTAAGATCAACAGCAAAGGAGCGAAGAGATGGGGAAAATAATGAGTACAAAATGCCCAAAGAGAATATAATCAGAAGTGGATTTATAAAGGATAAAGAAAAATGTTTTAAAAAATTAAGAAAAATGTGACCATGAAGCAGTCAGTAAGGGACAGGCACCAATGGCCAAATGGTAAGCTCCTCATAGGTTATAAAATTGCCATATATGAATGGCAACAGGACTGTAGTTTACAAATGATTTCAGCCATAGCTTCCAGTCAGAGCTATATATATGCAGATAAGGATTCTTAACTTCTAACCAACTAGTCTCAGGACTCCCTTCAAATGATGTTCTATACAGAGAAGCCACTGGATGGTAAAATCAAACCACAGCACTGATTACCTTGATCCTCTTGGGCAGCATCATTGTAGTTGACCTGCTTGCGGACCCGCTTGCCCTTGCCCAGGTTCCGTGCCAAGTCCTCTTGTTGCTGCTCATAGTGGTGACGCAGCAACTTTTCCCAGTAATCAGGATCGACATTCTCTTCTTGTTTGATAATTTCTCTCTCAATCTCCTCTTCCTGCAGGCACACAGAAATAGTCTCCATAGTAATAATGCACCAAAGATCAGCAATCAAAAGCATGGGAACAACTTGAATAGGTGAATGCCATGTTAAGGACATTCAGGTAACAGAAATCAGTCCTTGCAGAACTCACTAATCACTACTCAAAAATCTGAGTCATGGAAGAAAACTCATCTCACGGGAATTTTGTGTGGCAATTTTTAATTTCCAGCTCACATTGCTTGGCGCATGTGCAGGTGATGTGGTTTTGTTTTATGGAAGATCACAAAATGGACTGTTCTGAAAATGGAGCCCCTCTTTCATAATGTAGGAGCTGCCTGTAAACAGACTTAAGAGGGCCTCTAACATTTGACTCTTGGAAAGAGCATGTACGTGACAAATTAATCTCAACATAAACAATACATTTTGGCGGGAAAAATAGGAAAGCATGTGAATTGAGAATTTAAGTGGGTCAGTAGAACTAAGAGACCCAGGAAGCAAAAGAGGTTGCATGAGATTAACAAGATTTCAATAAACTGGAAATGGCACAAGGCATTTTGTTTTAAGAATTGAAAAACCAGAGATGGTGGGGCAGATATTGCACAGAATTATGGTCAAATCTGTCCTCAGTCTGACACGTGAAAGGTAAGTATCCAGCACCAGATTCCACAGTGAAAACTCAAATACATTCTTCTGCTGCAGGTAAAGTAAGAAACCAAGAGAAACTAAGGTGTCCACTGGCACAACCAAACAGTGCAGATTTCCCAGCCACCAGCAGAACTTTTGAGTATAGACCAATTTAGACTAATTTAAGACCCTAACTTACATAAATATGAACTATAAAAATAAAAAAACCTTTGCTAGAAATCAAAACCTAAACTGATCTAATGAAGTATCCCAACCTGAAATGTTAGCTGTCCTCTTCCTCACAGCATATGTACTACAGTGAAGAGCTTCAAACAAGGAAAAGTATAGTTATGAAAGGGTGAGGTGAAGGAAAGAAGAATGACCAACTCATGCAGACTGCTTGGCAGAACAGTCTCCTACTTTGTCCTGTGAATTCATGTTAATCTGTACCTAAAATTCAGGGGGCTGGGTACAAATATCCCATGCGCTGGGAAGAGACAAGGCAAGAGAAATTATGAGCCAGAATGTCAGAGTATTACAAACTCGACCATGAAGCAGTACTGCTGACACCACTAATATAGTCAGAAATATGTAATTTTAGATTTAAAATTTCCCATGTAATTTCTGAATTATCACTCCTTATTCCATTAGCCACTCTTACCTTGTCCTCCTCACGGACAACATACTGAGCCACCTTGAAGGAGGTCAGGTACTCATTCATGCTTTGGATATCGGTGTCGTCGGTAGCATCTTGGTTCCTATCCAGCAATCGGTCAATGGCAGCCCCATCATAATGAATGACACTACTGTCCTCGTCTCGGTTATCACCTGAAAACATATTGGAAAGAAAAGGTAGGAACTACAAACCTTATCATACACACACAGAGCAGCGAGGCTCATGGGGTAATGTGGATATAGTTTATGAGGGTACAGATGACTCAAAGGTTCCTTTTTATCAAGACGTACATGAACTACATCATACAGTAGTCAAATTACTGAAGTACTACCAGGACACTTGGACTATTGGTCTAGAGTCATAGCAAAGTACATCACTGAAACAGGCCCTTTGGCCCATCTAGTCCATACTGAACCATTTAAACTGCCTACTGCCATTGACCTGCTCTGGGACCATAGCCCTCCATACCCCTGCCATCCATGTACCTATACAAGCTTCTCTTAAACGTTGACATTACCTCTCAATCTTCTATATTCTAAGGAACACAGTCCTAACCTAGTCAATCTTTCCTTATAACTCAGGTCCTCCAGATCTGGCAAACCCTTGTAAATTTTCTGTGCTTATGGGTTATCCAAAGGGAAAATTCAATAGTTTGAATAACCTTAAAGTAACTCACCATTACCTCCAATCCTTTATGTTTCTACTACTTTGCTGAGTGAGTTACACAGACTTTTACCACATGAAAACAGATCACTGGATCCAAATGGCCAGTGACTGTTCCACACTCTAAATAAGGCTCGTCACCACAAAGTTTTCTAACCCCACAGGGGATCACTGTAAATTCTTTCTTCCCTCTCACTTGTCACTTCACTTATATGTAATAGTACTACTCATCTCAAATCACTTCATTATTCCCTGGATAAAAAAATGTTTCTTCAAATTGTCTACCGCAGGGATCCCCAACCTTTTTTGCACTGTGGACCGGCTAATCGGGGGGGGGGGATGGGGATGGTTGCCAACGGACAAGAGTAGCAGTCAAATACGTTGTGTTTACCCCGAGAAAGACTACAATGACCATGAAGCCTTGCGCGGACACCAGTGCGCATACGTGCACATGCCGATTTTTTTTCCCTGCAAATCGTTTTTGGCGATTCTGTTTGGGGTGGGGGGGGGGCTGTTAATCACAACCAGAATATAGGTGATAAGTGGCTAATACACCAAATGTCGTTTCTAAAAGGGTTTATCTGACGAATTTAATATTAAACAACACAGTGCATATTTTCCTCGCGTGAATATACCGATAAGTCAATTATCAGGGGAGGACAGGGGAGCTTGAAATAAGTGTTGAACGACTTCCAGTAGCAGTGGTAGAGGCAGGTTCAATATTATCATTTAAAGTTAAACTGGACAGCTATAAGGACAGGAAAGGAATGGAGGGTTATGGGCTGAGTGCAGGTCGGTGGGACAAGGTGAGAGTAGAGGTCAGCACGGACTAGAAGGGCAGAGATGGCCTGTTTCCATGCTGTAATTGTTATATGGTTATATAAGTCACTTATAAGTCAATAGCATCATAACATTTTAAGTAACGTTTGGATATTAAACACAGCGCATATTTTCCTCGTATGAACATACAAAATCATTGCAATGTACCAATATCACTGAATCAGTGGGAGCCCTGGGCTGAATACTTGTTTTCCTGCAACAAGACGGTCGTATCGAGGGGTGATGGGAGACAGCAATACTGGAATGGGCTCCTTATGTCCAGTCTATTCCGCAATTTAGTTTTCGTTGCATTCATTGCAGAGGTATGTTGGAAATGGAAGCAACGTTTTCAGTGCTTCTGTGGCTATCTCAGGATATTTAGCCTTGACTTTGATCTGGAATGCTGGCAGAGATGTTATGTCAAACATACCTTTCAGCCCGCCGTCATTTGCAAGCTCAAGGAGTTGATCTCCTTCCCGCGCTGACATGGATGACGCATGCGTAATGACCTCGCGTGCGTTCGAGCTCAACAGTGGGCGTGACAGGGAATGAGGAAAGGTGCAGTTGACTCATATCACCAAATCATATCGTTTCCTCGCGGCCCAGAAGCGCATGCCTTGCGGCCCGGTACTGGTTCACGGCCCAGTGGTTGGGGACCGCTGGTCTACCGGATACATTAGCAACAACTTATATCTTGAATCGTCTTGAATTTTCTCACAAGTAGAAAGAATTTTCTTATGTTTAACTTAATTTCAGATTGCAATTGCAAACCCTCAGGCAGCTTTTAGTCCCTTTCAACATTTTCTAAATTACACTAACTTTGGAATTCACTGCCCTCCCCACAACATTTTCATGCAGGTTCTCTCTATGTGATACGGAAACCATACATGCTTCAAATACACTACACAAAATTGATACAATGATTGTTTGCAAATTATATTCCTGTGAAAATCAGCAATTTCTTCAGGGGCAGAACAGCTACTCCCTTTCCCACTGGCCATTTCCACTTCTTTGACTAATAGTCAATTTTCCTTTGGTAACTTACCTTCAATGTCTCCTTTAAAGAGCTCCTCTGTGCCAAACTTGAGTATATCATCCAGCTCCTGCTTGCTCATGCTCCCAGTCTTGGAGCCAAGGCCAGGGCGCACCACCAGATGAGTGAGCATCATCTTCCTCTTGGCCACTTGCGTTATTCTCTCCTCCACAGAAGCTCGAGTGACAAAGCGATAGATCATCACTTTGTTTGCCTGGCCAATGCGGTGAGCTCTGCTGAAGGCCTGAAGAACAAACAGCAGCAAATTCAGGGGCCAGAGGAATGCGCGGCAGGTTGACAGCAGCCTTTAAAATTAGTCATTAGGAGGCCGCAAAGCTCTCAATTTTGCATTCCTACTTTCTTGAGTTGTACATTTTTATAGCTTTGCTCCATTTCCTTAATCCTAAACAAAAATCCCTCAGTCCTGACTTTGAGAGAGGGCAGCCAGATAGGGACAAAAGGGCAAGGTAGAGAAGGATAAAAATTCATTGACATAAAACACAAACTCCAATCTTGCCCTACATACTCATTTGTTAATAGTGAGGTGGACAGTGTTAGGCTGCCAACAATATTCACCAGGTCAGAGTTGAGCAAGCAAAGTCAGATGGAATTTAATCCCGAAAATTGCAAGGTAATGCATTTTTTGGTGATCTAATTATGTTTGGATTGCACAGCGAAAGGTATGTCCTAAGGAACAAGAGTACAAGTCAAAGGATCCTAAAGATGGCAGCATAGGCAGATTAGGTAGTGAAGAATCTACACAGGATACCAACCTTCGTTACCCATGGAGAGTTGCGGTGACTTGGGGGGAGTTGCGGTGACTTGGGGGGAGGGAGGTGCACTGGCTAGAGGTATGCAAATTACGAGGGCATAGATAAGGCAATCAATCGAAAGCGTGGCCACTTATGGAAGTCTTAAGGTATAGGTTTAAGGAGAGAAGCAAGAGGTTTAGAAAGATCAGAGGAAGATCTTTTTCCCACTCAGCGAGTGGATACAATCTGAAATGCCTGGCTTGAGATGGTAACGGAAGTGAGTACTCTTACAATGTTGAAGTATGTGGATGAGCATTTGCATTGCCAGACGAACAGGCAACAGACCAAGTGCTGGTAAGTACTGGTAGAAGGGTACTTGATGGATCAGTGTAAACTTGTTGTCTAACAAACCCATTTCTCTGCTGTTTCTGGCTTTGAGTTCTTCCAGAATTTTCAGTTTTTATTTCACTGTATCTGCGGTTTCCAACACAACTAAGCTTAAGAATACAAGAACATGAGTATAATGGAGTGGACTCTGCCCAAGACATCACAGGCACATCATTCCCCACCATCAGTAGAATCTACAGGAGATGCTACCTCAGGAAGGCAGTATCTAAAGATCAGTCAGCCATGCCATATTCTCACAGCTATCATCAGCAAGAGGTAGAGAAGCCTGAAGTCCAACACTACTAGGTTCAAGAACAGCTACTTCCTTTCACTCACTTCTCCAACCAGCAAGAACCCCGATTACCACTACAGTTTAACAATACTATGAATCACTCTGATCACTCAGCAGTAAAATGGGCACTTTTTGTTGTAATTAATATTTTTTGTATAAACTGTATAGTTAACAAGTTTTCTTGTGAATGATGCTTTCTATGGTCCTATATGTCTATGATGCTACTGCAAAGCAAGCTTTTAACTGTGCCTGTGTGCAAGGTACTTGTGCAAATGACAAAAAGTTCAACTCAACCCAATCCTACAAATCTGCCTTGTTATCCAGTAAGTCAGTGGCTAAATCAGTCCCGGGCCTCAACTTCTCTTCTGTGTTAGTTCCTCAATTCCCTTAATGTTCAAATATTTACTTCCTCCTTAATCATGAGCTATGTTTCACAAATCTCCAGGATACAGAACTCCAGAGATTTACTATCCTCTGCAATAACAATCCACAATAAGGAAAAGTTCCTATATCAGGTTTCCAATAAAGCTGTGACTGACCAGGTTTATCTAATAAAACTTAGGGAGACAAAAGAACCAATTGGAGGAGACTGTTTGAGGTATCTGCATCATCATTAGCCAGTAGTCTGGATGGTAGTCCCTTTGCTTAAGAAAGATGGCAAAATCTGGGATCTATAAAATAGCAGTCTAACATATGGTAGGCTAGTTACTAGAGAGGATTCTGAGGGATAAGACACATGAACGTCTGAAAAGACAAGGGTTTGTTAAGGGTATTCCGCATGGCTTTGTGTACGAGAGAACATGTCTACTGGACTTCAGTGAGGCCTTTGATAAGGTTCCCTGTGATATGCAGCTATGCAAGATTAGATCGCATGGAATACAGGGAGAACTGGCTACACAATTGGCTTGATGGTAGGGTGGAAGGTTGATTCTCAAACTGCAGGCCCAAAGGCTAAAAATGTGCTTCAGGTGGGTGTGGAACCCATTGTCATTTACAAGGCCTCTTTAAATATGGGCTATCCTTTAGAAAATTACAGGGTGGAAAATTCCAGAGATTCACCAGCCTCAATAGTAACAACACACAATGAGGAAAAGTCCCTATATAGGGGTTTACAATAGAGTTTGAAAAGGTTGGGTTGAAGACACTGGTGGGGAAACCCTACAGTAATGTCCATGGGCCAAGATAATGGACCTTCGACAACCAGCTGATGGAGAGTATTCCCCCCCCCCCACCCTAAGTCCTACTATTTCAGATATTGCTAGGTTCCTTGACAACACAGCAACGATCTACTGGAGGAACTCAGCTAATTGAGCAGCTACTGCAAGAGGAAAGGAACAACCTATGTTTTGATCAAAACTCTGAACAGGTAGCATTATAGCACCTACAGTCTCTCTTGTCTTCTTGACATGGTCGTCATTAAACTACGCCCAGAACAATTGTTTTGACCTCATCTCTAGAACTCAATTATCTTGAGTCCTCATGTGGAGTAAGCTCTAATGAAACCCTGAGCCAAGTAGCTCCTTCAGAACTCAAAATGAAGCAGTATGCTCTTCTTCATAATATGGCTTGCAAAATATCTGAATATTGCTGATTATTAAGAGCTGTCTTATAAATTCAATCTGGCTAATGATCCGTATTTTCACTGACAAGACTTGTACACCTTACCAGGCATTACTATGATTGAGCTGTACTAAAATAATACCACCACAATACCATCTCCCATTCTGTACCTGGATATCATTGTGGGGATTCCAGTCCGAGTCGAAAATGATAACTGTGTCTGCCGTGGCCAAGTTAATGCCAAGACCCCCGGCTCTGGTCGACAGCAAGAAGCAAAACTGAACAGCACCCGGTGCTGAGAATGGAGAATCAGAGCAAACGTTAGAGAAATCAGAACAGGTAAAAGACAGATTTTCTATCTCAAAAACAATTGGCTCCTATAGCACTTACCATTGAATCGATCAATGGCTTCCTGTCTCATTCCACCAGTGACACTCCCATCAATCCTTTCATACTTGTATCCCTCATAGTCCAGGAAGTCTTCCAATAGGTCCAACATTTTAGTCATCTACAAAAAGGAAAATAAGACTAAAATATAGGAGCTGAATTAGGCCATTTGGCCCATCAAGTCTGCTCCACCATTTCATCATGGTTGATCCAATTTTCCCCTCAGCCCCAATCTTCTGCCTTCTCTCCTTATCCTTTCATGATGCGACCAATCAAGAATATATCAACCTCTGCCTTAAAGATGTGGCCTCCACAGCTGCCTGTGGTAAACAATACCACAGATTCACCACTCTCTGGCTAAAGAAAACTCTTCTTCATATCCATTTTAAAAGGACGCACTTCTATTCTGAGGCTGTGTCCTCTACAAACACCTACATCAGGATGCTGTTCATCGACTATAGTTCAGCATTTGACATCATCATTCCCATAATCCTGATTGAAAAGTTACAGAATCTGGGCCTCTGTACCTCCCTCTGCAATTGGATCCTCGACTTCTTAACCAGAAGACCACAATCTGTGCAGATTGGTAATAATATTTTGCTGACGATCAACACTGATACACTTCTAGGGTGTGTGCTTAGCCCACTGCTCTACTTTCTCTATGCCTATGACTGCGTGGCTAGGCACAGCCCAAATACCATCTAAAAATTTTCTGATGATACAATCTCAGAAGGAGATGAGAGTGTGTACAGGAACGAGATATGCCAACTAGTGGAGTGTTGTCGCAGTAACAACCTAGCACTCAATGTCAGTAAGACGAAAGAGCTGGCTGGGACTTCAGGATGGGTAAGACAAGGAACACATATCAATCCTCATAGAGGGATCAGAAGTGGAGAGAGTGAGCAGTTTCCTAGGTGTCAAGATCTCTGAGGACCTAACCTACTTTTTTTAATATGTATTATTTCTGCTTTTGCACAATTTTTAATCTATTCAATATACATATACTGTAACAGATTTATTTATTATTATATTTTCTTCCTCTATATTATGTATTGCATTGAACTGCTGCTGCTAGGTTCAACAAATTTCACAACACATGCCGGTGATAATAAACCAGATTCTGATTCTAGTCTTCGACTCTTGCACCATTGGAAACATCCTCTCCACATCCACTCCATCGAGGCCTTTTACCATTCAATAGGCTTCCATGAGGTCACCCCTCATTCTTCTGAATTACAGTGAATACAAGTCTATAGCCATCAAATGCTCTTCATATGATAAGCAATTCAAGTCGTCACCTTTTATTGTCATTTCCACCATAACTGCTGGTACAGTACACAGTAAAAACGAGACAACGTTTTTAGGACCATGGTGCTACACGATTCCAGTTTGCAAGCAACGGAAGCAATTCAAAACGAAGAAGGAGGATGTTTAAGGGGTAATGTCAATAATACCAAGGAGCTAATCATTAACTTCAGAATGGGCAAGGCAGGACACCATATACCAGTCTCATCAGTGGAGAGAGTAACCAGTTTTGAATTCCTGTATGTTAACATCTCAGATTACCTGTCCTGGGCTCAGCATGTTGATGCCATCATCAAGAAAGCATGCCAGCACCTCTAAGCACTTTGTCAGGTACTCTAACTTCTGCAGATGCACTATTAAAATTATAAGACCACAAGACATAGGAGCAGAATTAGGCCATTCAGCCCATCAAGTCCTCTCCAGCATCTCGAGATGGCTGATCCCAGATCCCATTCAACCCTATTGATCTGCCCTCTCACCATATCCCTGATGCCCTGACCAATCAGGAATCTATCAACTTCCGCTTTAAATATACCCACAGAGTTGGCCTCCACCACAGTCTGTGGCAGAGCATTCCACAGATTCACCATACTTTGACTAAAAAAAAATTTCTCCTTACTTCTGCTCTAAAAGGGCGCCCCTCAGATTTGAAGCTGTGCTGTCCAGTTCTGGATAGCCCCACCAAAAGGAACACCCTCTCCACATCCACCTTATCTAGTCCTTTCAACATCTGGTAGGTTTCAATGAGATCCCCACACATTCTTCTAAATTCCACTGAGTACAGGCCCAAAGCTGCCAAGCACTCCTCATAAGTTAACCCCTTTATTCCTGGAATCATCCCCGTGAACCTCCTCTGGACTCTCTCCAATGACAATACATCCCTTCTGAGATAAGGGGCCCAAAACTGTTGACAGTACCCCCATGTGCAGCCTGACAACTGTCTTATAAAGCTTCATCATTAGGAGCTTAGGAGAACAATGGCACCTAATAGCAACTCCTTCGCTTGCATCTTTGGAAACTGCTCTAATTCTATCTTTAATATCTCTATTTTTCCCTTTCAATGTTCTTTTGAAAACCCTAACCTGAAGTTAAACGCTGACTTTGGTTCTTTGCAGGAATAGGACCCGCTCTCAAGGTTTCACGATTGGCCACCATTCAATATGCCATGGACGCGGCCTAGAAGACTAGTGTGCCTTCAGGGTTCCGGGATTTCATGGCTCTGGAGGTGGGTGGAATCGAAGTCGGTACCACTGCAGGAAATTGGTGTGTCGTGGGAGACGGAAGATCAAAAGCAGAAGGCTGGCTGCTGGCGTGCCCAAAGACCCGAGTTCTTTGGGCACAGAGCTTGGAAGAAGCAACGCAACAGACTTTTAACATCGTAAATCAGAGCTGTTTGTTATGTCTCCCCTCTTGCCATGAAACAGGGACATCTCTTTTTCCCATATTAGGGAGAGAGAGAGAGAGAGCCTGTGGTATGTCAAATTACCGGGTGAACGAGTAGTCTTTGGGGTACTGAAAGTCTGTCTTTATTGATGCTTTGCTGCACGCTTGAGAACTGGGTGGGAGGCACCGATGCTTTTTTGCTGGTTGGTGGGGGTCATTGCTCTGCTGCTGCTCATGCATGGGAGGGGGGAGCTAGGGAGTCTTTGGGGTTCTAACATTTAGCTGTCATTCATTCTTTGGGGCACTCCTCTGTTTTCGTGGATGTTTGTGAAGAAAAAGAATTTCAGAATGTATATTGTATTTCTCTGACATTAAATGTACCTTTGAAACCTTTGATCATTATTTCCTTGTTTCTGTATTCTGTTCCCCTAGAAATAAATGCCAATGTTGCATTTGTCTTCTTTACCACAGACTCAACCTGTGATTTAATCTTCTGGGAATCCTGTGACATTCACAAGGACTCCCAAGTCCCTTTGCACCTCTGATGTTTAAATTTTCTCCCCATTTAGGTAATAGTCTGCACTCTTGTTCCTTTTACCAAAATGCATCATACCATTTTACCTGCCACTTTTTGTCCATTCTTCCAATTTGTCTCAGTCCTGCTGCAATCGCATTGCTTCCTCAGCACTACCCAACGCTGAACCCACCTTCGCATCATCCATAAACTTTGCTACAAAGCCATCAATTCCACTATCTAAATCATTGACAAGCAATGTGAAAAGTAGTGGTCCCAATACTGACCCAAGGAACACCACTAGCCACTTGCAGCCAACCAGAAAAGGCCCCCTTTATTCCCACTTACTGCCTCCTGCCTGTCAGCCATTTCTCTATCCATGCCAGTATACTTCCTGTAACTCCATTGGATTTTATCTTGTTAAGCAGTCTCTTGCGAGGCATTTTATCAAAAGCCTTCTGAAAATCTAGAAAATGACATCCATTGCCTCTCCTTTGTCCATCCTGCTTGTTATTTCCTCAAAGAATTCTAACAGATTTGTCAAGCAAGATTTCCCTTCACAGAAACCATGCTGACTTTGACTTATTTTATCATTAGTCTCCAAGTATCCCGAAACCCCATTCTTAATAATGGAGTCCAACACTTTCCCACCCACTAAAATGAGGCTAACTGGCCTATAAGTTCCTCTTTTGTCTTCCTCCCTTCTTAAAGAGTGGTGACATTTGCAATTTTCCAGTCCTTTGGAACCATGCCAAAATCAAGTGACTCTTGAAAGATCATGACCAATGCATCCATTTTCTCTTCAACAACCTCTCTGAGCTCTGGG
This sequence comes from Mobula hypostoma, assembly GCF_963921235.1. NCBI lineage: Eukaryota > Metazoa > Chordata > Chondrichthyes > Myliobatiformes > Myliobatidae > Mobula > Mobula hypostoma. Next base: position 118,971,700 of record NC_086101.1, read on the forward strand.
ATGTAGTCTACCTGGTCCAGGTGACTTATCCACCTTAAGATCTTTGAGTTTGCCTCACACTTTTTCCTTTGTAATAGCAATTGCACTCACTCCTACTCCCTGACACTCACAGAGCTCTGGCACACTGCGAGTGTCTTCCATAGTAAAGACTGAAACAAAGATGAAGCAAAGTTCATCTGCCATCTCTTTGTCCCCCATTACTACCTCACCAGCATCATTTTCCAGTGGTCCAATATCATCTCTCACCTCCCTTTTACTCTTTATCTTACTGAAAACAACTTAGTATCTTGCTTCATACTATTGGCTATTCATCTTTTCCCTTCTTAATAGCTTTTTTAGATGTCTTTTGTTGAATTTTAAAAGCCTCCCAAACATCTAACTTCTCATTCACTTTTGCTACCTTATATGCCCTTTACTTGGCTTTTATGCAGTCCTTATCTACCCTTGTCAGCCACGGTTGCCTAGCCGTGCAGTTTGAGAGCAACTTCTTCTGTGGGACATATCTATCCTGCGCCTTGAAAATTTCGGCCACCTCTATTCTGCCGTCATTCCCACCAGTATCCCCCTCCAATCCACCTGGGCAAGCTTGTTTCTCATGCCTCCGTAATTCCCTTTATTCCACTGTGATACTAATACATGTGACTTATGCTTCTCCCTCTCAAACTGCAGTATGAATTCAATCATATTATGAACATTATGTCCAAAGGATTCCTTTATGATAAGCTCCCTAATAAGATCTGGGTTATTACACAACACCCGATCTAAGATAACCTTTCCCTTAGTAGGCTCGAGCCTTACTTCAGTGGTTGGTAAGTTGATGGAGAAGATCCTGAGGGGCAGGATTTATGAACATTTGGAGAGGCATAATATGATTAGGAATAGTCAGCATGGCTTTGTGAAAGGCAGGTCATGCCTTATGAGCCTGATTGAATTTTTTGAGGATGTGGCTAAACACATTGATGATGGTAGAGCAGTAGATGTAGTGTATATGGATTTCAGTAAGGCATTTGACAAGGTACTCCATGCAAGGCTTATTGAGAAAGTAAGGAGGCATGGGATCCAAGGGGAAATTGCTTTGTGGATCCAGAACTGGCTTGCCCACAGAAGGCAAAGACTGGTTGTAGACGGGTCATATTCTGCATGGAGGCCGATCACCAGTGGTGTGCCTCAGGGATCTGTTCTAGGGTCCGAGTCCATAGGACACTCAAGGCTGATGCGCAGGTTGACTCTGTGTTTAAGAAAGCATACGGTGCATTGGCCTTCATCAATCGTAGGATTGAATTTAGGAGCCAAGAGGTAATGTTGCAGCTATATAGGACCCTGGTCAGATCCCACTTGGAGTACTGTGCTCAGTTCTGGTCGCTTCACTATAGGAAGGATATGGAAACCATAGAAAGGGTGCAGAGGAGGTTTACAAGGATGTTGCCTGGATTGGGGAGCATGGATTTATGAGAATAGGTTGAGTGAACTCAGCTTTTTTTCCTTGGAGCAATGGAGGATGAGAAATGACATGATAGTGGTGTATAAGATAATGAGAGGCATTGATCATGTGGATAGTCAGAGGCTTTTTCCCATGGCAGAAATGGCTAGCACGAGAGGGCACAGTTTTAAGGTGCTTGGAAGTAGGTACAGAGGAGATATCGGGGTAAGTGTTTTACGCAGAGAGTGGTGAGTGCATGGAATGGGCAGCCGGCGACGGTGGTGGAGATGGATAAGATAGGATCTTTTAAGAGAACAGGTATATGGAGCTCAGAAAAGGCTATGGGTAACCCTAGGTAATTTCTCAGGTAAGGACGTGTTTGGCACAGCTTTGTGGGCCGAAGGGCTTGTATTGTGTGGTAAATTTTCTATGTTTCTAAAAGCTGCTCTAAAAAGGCACCTCGTAGGCATTCAACAAATTCCTTCTCTTGTGATCCAGCACCAACCTGATTTTCCCAATCCCCTTACATATTGAAGTCCACAATTACAACTGTGACATTACCCTTATTACATGCTTTTTCTAGCTCCCTTTGCAATCTCAACCCCACATCTCGGCTACTATTTGGAGGCCTATATACAATTCCCATAATGCTTTCTTTACCCTTGCAGTTTCTTAACTCTACCCACAAAGATTCGACATTCTCTGACCCTATGCCACCTCTTTCTAAAGATGTAATTCCATCCCTTACCAAAAGAACCATACCACCGCCTATGCCTTCTTGCCTATCCTTTCAATACAAAGTATGTCCTTTGATGTTAAACTTCCAACCATGACCTTCTTTCAGCCACAACTCAATAATGCCCACAACGTCATACCGACCACTCTCTAATTGCGCCACACGTTCATCCACCTTATTCCGAATGTTACATGCATTTAAATACAGCGTACCCCCTGCCATATTAGTTTAAAATCTTGTATCTTGACAGGTTGCATTGTAATCCCTGGTACAGTAATTCCGACACACAAAAATGCAAGAGGTTGTAGACAGTTGTGAGCACTGCCTTCCCCACCATTGACAGCATCTACAGGAAACACTGCCTCAATGAGGCAAGAGCTATCATTAAGAAACCTCACTGTGCTTGTACACATGATAATATACTCAATTATGTAGACACCATAGCAAGAAAGCACACCAAAGTCTCTTATTCCTCAGGAAGCTAAACATATATTTGGCATGTCCCCATTGACCCTTACTAATGTCTATTGACGCATCACAGCTTAATGTGGCAACTGTTCTGGACATGACTGCAAGACAGAGCAGAGAGTTCTGTTGAGCTGTGTCCACATTATGGAAACCAGCTTCTCCTCTATGGACTCTGTCTACATTTCTCACTGCCTCAGTAAAGCAGACAACATAATCAAAAACACCACCTACCCAGATCATTCCTCCTTCTCCCTTCAGGTAGAAGGTAAAAATGCTAGAAAGCACATACCACCAGGCTCAAGGACAGCTTGCATCCCACTGTTGTAAAACTATTGACCAGCTCCCTAGTATAATAAGATGGATGCTTGATCTCACAACCTACCTCATCTTGACCTTTACCTTATTGCCTACCTCCAGCTTTACACTTTAGTTTGCATCCTGTTATTGTTTTACCTTATACTACTTTCAATGCACTGTTTAATGAATTGATTTGTATGAACACTGTAGACAACAAGCCCTTCACTGTACATAAACCAATTCATTATTGTACACAGCTGGAGTAAGCCATTTTTCCCTTCAAGCTACTTTATCATCCTCAGGATCACAGGTCACCTTCTGCCTTTATTTCACTTCTCGGTACTATCCCTCATGCTCTTTAATATCCAGAAATCAACTGAACTCTGCTTTTGAATGAACTCACTGAGGGAGACTCCACACCCCTCTGGGGTAGAGGGCTCCAAAGATTCACTTTCCTTAGCATGAGGAAATTTATTCTCATCTCAGTCAGAGACAGCGACCCTGCTTACATAGTGGACTCAATTCTTTCTTCCCAATACAATCACATCGAAAGAATGAATACATAACCACGAGACCAGACACATACAGAGTCCAACTCAAATTGTACACCCCACCTGACCATGCAATCCCCAAGTTATCAGCAAATTTGAATCTTCCAGTTCCTTCACAGATCTGCAAAATGGGCAATATAGAGATTATGAATATATCAGTATATATCATATCAGTACACGAGGTTACTAGTTTACCTGAGAAAATATCAGCACTCTGTGGCCCTGATCCTTCAACTTCCTCAACATTTTCTGGAGCAGCATCAGTTTTCCAGAGGACTTGATCAATGCACTGCCTTCGTATGCACCATTTGGCAACTTTGCACCCTCCTGAGACAAAGACAAATAAAACAGATGTTCAGGACAACATTTTGCCCACAACAATGCTCTGACACAGAAGTAATTAACAGAATAGTTCAAATTCATCAAACCAACATCTTTCAATAACAGGGACGCATCTTTTCGACACATTTTCTCTCTCCTTGACCCCATCAAGTTTCTCCCTCATTGCTCAAGGAATGCAGGAGTGAACAACAGTTTAAAGTCAGACTGACCGTCACCTTAAGAGTAATAAATAATAGCCCGACGAGCACTTCAACATTCCAGAAAGATTTTACAAAATTTAAAGTGGAGGTCTCAGCGAAAAGCACATTCTTTGAGTCCATAGGTTGTAGGAACAGTTCAGTGATGGGGTGAGTGAAGTTTATCCCTTTGGTTCAAGAGTCTGATGGCTCAGGGGTAATAACTGTTCCTGAACCTGGTCGTGAGAGTCCTGAGGCTCCTGTACTTTCTTCCTGAAATCACTTAAGTCTCTGAATTGTTTTTTTTAAATCAGCTGCCCTTTCAACTTACAATATCCCAACATTGGCAAGTCCAAAACCCAAGTTTTCTCTGGGGTCAGGCACACAAAGGCTGATGACAGTATTCTCACTAGTGCAATAGGTAACATGACAATTCTTCTACCAATACCATAAAGCCACAAGTACCTAGAGATGGGTTTTCATAAAGAAATAAACCAATGACCACTGGTTATGGTGAACTGGATACACTGCTTGTCATTGGTTGTGGTGAGCCAGATGCACACCCCTCAAGGACAATGAAGAAGTTACACAAATAACTGTAAAGCAAAAATCTGCTGATTTATTCAAAAAGGCAGGAGGTTGGAGATGGGGCGGAGGGAAGGGGCTAGAACCAAAATAATTGGATAGCCCTTTCAGGGAGCTGGCACAATCATCTCCTCCTGTTCTGTTTAGTTTACTGGTTGTGTAAAATTAATGTGTTCAACCAAAACTCTATTGAAGCATATGACGGTCTGCTAATCATGCTGGACCACCCACTGATAATGTCTAAGATAATTTATGAATGGTTATGACAGAAACGAGTTCTATTAAGTATATCAACTGATTGTTCTCCCTGGGAAACGAGGAATATACAGTTTGAGTGCTCGCTAATTTAGCATTCTGTGTCCAACATTCTCTCATTGGAGTTGAAGGCTATGTGTTCAAACCCCCTTTTAGAGTTTCAAGTGTGTAAAAAAAAACAAGGTTTCTGCTTTTGATCTAATACTAAGGAAGTACACCACACTCAGTGAAATACCTCATGGATGAGCAGGTAAAGCAAGTCACGTATGCCCTCACGGTTTAGCACAAAAGATCACACGGGGTATTTTAAAGAGACAGGTATTTCTACTCCCAGACAACCCAAAACAACCTTAATTCTCAACTGTCAGAATATAGTATATGAAGTGGGTATCATCACACTGGGGGGCCTTGTTGTACATAATTCATGTACATTCCATTTGTAATGAATTTTCCTGCCCAAAAACGATAATGTTTGAACTTCAAAGTTACTTTAATGGGTTTGAAGCATTTTCCAAGTATTTATTTGTACAACACAAATGCATGATTTTGCTTTCCTTTTTTACATACTGATATACACATACATATACACACACAGATATATATATATATACATACATACACACACACACACATGCATTTATTTATTATAATTAATATTTTTTCTAAAATTATGTATTGCATTGCACTGCTGCCACAAAGACAACAAATTTCACGACATATGCTGGCCATATTAAACCTGATTCTGAATGATACTCTAATCAAAATTGCTTCTCTTTTCCAAAGTGTAGAAGGCTGAAAAATGATCTGATAAAGGCATTTAACAAAAAAAATTAATTGGGTAACAAGCAGGTGGAACATTTGGATTACAGGAAATTTCTTTATATGGAGTATTAAATCTGAGAATTGAGATCCACAGGAAGTGGATGAAGGAGCAAGCAGCAAACTCAGGAAATTGGTTTTGCATTGCAAAGCAGGCTAATGATCACACTAACTGTAAGAGCAGGCTCCAAGGATTGGCGAATCCTCACTCATAGTTCTACGTTCATCCCACTCACTATCCCTCAACCAGTCTGAATTGTCCTTGATTCTTGCCAAAATCACTACCACTGTTAGGTACCTGTTGCTTTCTTGGGATGGTTCACCAGATGAAATGCAAGACTCCATTTCTGGCTATATGTTTCAACATACCAAACTATAAATAATGTTAGACAGTACAAAATGGCAGACACATACCATGGCGGCCACAGGGAAGAGGTAAGGGTGGTTACAACACTTCTTCAGATCCATCATGATATTCAGCAGTGACACCTGATTCCCACCTCCTTTGGAGTTGAGGGCATCAAAGTTCCTCGTCAGAATAAATTTGTAATATTTCCTGAAAGACAAGTAACAGGATACAGATTTATGTCTCCAGTCTGAGGCCGATAGCACCTAGTGACTGATTCAGTTAGGCCATGTTAGCAAATAATTAATTAAGAGAGATGTTCAGAAATTCCAATTTTTACTTCTCCCTTCTGCCCCATCTTTCAGAAGTATTTCCAAAGGTATATTTCTACAGAGGTATTTCTAACTATTTCTACTGATGGGGCCGAAGAAATGAACAAAGAGCTGCTTTTTGAAAAATACAGATTGACATGAGAAAAGGAATTCAAGTTCCAAATTCACCGTTAAGACAAACTGGTTAAAGTACAGAAATACAACTTTCACAAACCTTCAGCAAAGAGAATTAGTAAAAGAAAAATGCCATTTCCCCACCCCCCCCCCACAGTCCCTATGCTCTATCCACTTCCATCCAATGCCTTCCATGGATTAGAATCACTGAAGTTGTTATCTAAGAGATTTAATATCTGTCAGGGTGAAGGATTCTTGACTGACGTTAAGAAAACAGCATGTTTTTTTTGTTGTTAATATCAGATATTAGGATTGAGGTAGACAGGTATTGTGTTGCTCTGATTAGCAAAGAGCAGGTTAAGGGAATAGGCAAAGATTTAAGGGTGTTGTTGGAATAGCTACATGGATAGGTGTTTATTAAGAAAAAAAATGTAACTAGCAAGCCACAGTATTGGCTGACAATGTATTATTTTAAACACATCACGTTCTTATGATTTGGAATGCTCTGAATAGACAGAGGAAACAGATTCAGCAATAATTTTTGAAGGGGACTGAGGTGAAAAAAACAAATTGCTATGGGAAGATGGCTGGGGCCTGCAATACTAAGATCATATTCAAAGAGACAGTGTTGATCAATGGGTGAAAGATTTGCTCTGTGATCCAATGACAGGAAGAACATTCACAATCCGTAAGCTCAGTGCTGATTCAATTGTCAATGCTCAAAATATTGGGAGTGTAAACTGAACTGGTAGCAAAAGTGGATTCTAAAGTAAATCAAATATTCCTTCTCTAAAGCAAAATACTGAAGACACTGGAAATCTGCATACACAAAACATTTATCATTCTAGAAGCATTTGTGTAGAAAGAAACAGTGATGTTTCAGTTCAATATTTTATCAAAATGGGTAAAGTTAAAAATGAAAAATCAAAAATAAACACTGCAGATGTTGGAAATGTGAAATAAAATCAGAAAATGCTGGAAACGCTAAACAGGTCATACAGCATTTGTGGAAGAGCAGAAGTAACATTTCCAGTAGAAAACAAGGGGTTTTCTTTCTGCAAATGCTGCCTGAAGAAGTGTTAAAGTTGCAGAAATAAATTGGGGGGGGGTGGCGATGGATCAGATCTTCAGTGGTCAAACAGAAGAGACTGACTGATGCAAGTATGGGAGTGTAAGCTGAAAGATGCAGTTAAGGTTTTCCCAGAAGGATAAAGAACATTGAAATACCAAGCAAGGAGAGAAAGAAACTGCCGATTATGGAAATGAGGTACACAAGCTTGAAAGAATGAAAAAAATACAGTTGCTGGAAATCAGAAACTGAAAATAGAAAATACTGGAAACCTTCAGGACAGTCAGCATCTGTAGAAAGTAAAGCAAAGAATGTTTCAAGAAAAAGACACTTTACTGGAACTGATAAAAATATTTCTCATTCCACAGATGGAATGACTACCTATCTGACATTGTATTTAATGCTGAGGTCTGAAGGCTGGCAGAAGATGAGATGTTATCCCTCAAGCGTCACTGGATCAGTGGTTTCCTCCCCCAAAGTGTGAACCTTCTGCTAAAGGTGAAGGAGCTAACAGAGTTGCAGAGCACAGGAACGCAGTTACTTACTTTTGCATCGTGCTTAACTCCACACGAACAATCAATTCAGTCTTGGATGGCATGTTCTTAAAGACATCTGTTTTAAGGCGTCGCAACATGTGGGGACCGAGAAGATCGTGGAGCTTCTTGATCTGGTCCTCCTTTGAGATGTCAGCAAATTCTTCAAGGAAACCCTCCAGATTACTGCAAAAGATACTGAGCGTGAGCCATGCTTTGGACAATTACTCAACCCACACTAGGATCAGAACCCTCACATCATCGATGGTATTGCACCAGCGACAAGAGTTTATACAGATGCAAGTATGCATCCAAACTCCAAACAGCAAACTCCACAGGATTATCTCACAACGGGGATTACAACAATCAGCATAATAAAGTAATAACATAGATTTCAAGAGGCTTATAAAAGGAAGGAGCAATAAGAGAGGTTTGCAAGAAATGACAGAGTTTGAAGCACAATCATTAATATGGAAAATTAGGGATGAACACAACTTCTATCAGGGAAATTAACTCTACTTTTGAGCTGTTAATATGGCTGAATCATGTGTCAAGTCATTGATTCACTCTCCATCTCAAAAGTGGCAAGATAAAACCAGACTCAGAGCTTGGAGTATTTAGGGTTGGCTGTCTGAACACTGACTACAGTCCATTAGTTGAAGAGTACTTTGTAACTCAAGGTTATGGAAAGCAATCTTATCCTGCCACTTACTTGAAGCGGTCGGGTGTCAGGAAGTTCAGCAGATGGAAGAGCTCTTCCAGGTTGTTCTGCAGAGGAGTCCCTGTTAGCAACAGCTTCCAATCAATCTTATAACCATTCAATACTCTGAAAAACTGAACAATAATGACAATGTCAAGACAGCAGATGTGGCTGTTTTCTTCAGGTTACTTTAATGGATAACACAAAAGTAAGTTCAAATCTCTTTAGCGTTCAAACCCATGCAGATATTCCCACTGGCAGTACTGACAGACCACAGGAGAGGAAGAGGTAAATATTGATCATATTGATATTTCACGGAATTTATGTGTGTAAATCAAACAAGTGAGGGATTAAACAAAAATTAGACAAATTTGAAGGGGGGGAGCTCATCAGAAGATCAAACGGAATATTAAAACAGCGCCAAAGATAAGCAGGAAGATGAAGGGTTCTTGAAGATGGGAACATGGAGTTGAGTTATGAAAAGATCAGCCATAATCACAGTAAGGAACATAACAATTAACCAACTGAGATACTCTGGGATAGAAGAACAATAATGTACTGGTTAAGTAACACTGATACAAGAACATGAGTTTACATCTTCCTGGCAACTACGGATATTTCATTTTAAAAAAATAAACCTGAAAGTTTGGAAAATCGTTAGCTTCACTGTCCAATACAATTAAACAACTTAACAGTTGCTAAAAATATCTTTTTCACTAATATCCTTCAGGACAGGGGTCCCCAACCATTTTTGCACCGCGGACTGGTTTAATATTGACAATATTCTTGTGGACTGGCCGACCCGGGGGGTGGGGGGGGGGGCTTTTCAAGTAGGGTTGCCAACCTTCTCACTCCCAAATAAGGGACAAAAGTAGCAGTCAAATATGGGACACTTGTGTTTACCCCAAGAAAGACTACCATGACCTTGAAGCATGACGTCATGCGTGAACGTGCCAATTTTTTTCTACAAATCGGTTTTGGCTTAATCTTCCCGATTCTGTTAAGTGAAACTACACTGTACATGTGGGGTACCGCAAGGCTCAGTGCTGGGACCCCAGTTGTTTACAATATATATTAATGACTTGGATGAGGGAATTAAATGCAGCATCTCCAAGTTTGCGGATGACACGAAGCTGGGTGGCAGTGTTAGCAGTGAGGAGGATGCTAAGAGGATGCAGGGTGACTTGGATAGGTTGGGTGAGTGGGCAAACTCATGGCAGATGCAATTTAATGTGGATAAATGTGAAGTTATCCACTTTGGTGGCAAAAATAGGAAAACAGATTATTATCTGAATGGTGGCCGATTAGGAAAAGGGGAGGTGCAACGAGACCTGGGTGTCATTATACACCAGTCATTGAAAGTGGGCATGCAGGTACAGCAGGCGGTGAAAAAGGCGAACGGTATGCTGGCATTTATAGCGAGAGGATTCGAGTACAGGAGCAGGGAGGTACTACTGCAGTTGTACAAGGCCTTGGTGAGACCACACCTGGAGTATTGTGTGCAGTTTTGGTCCCCTAATCTGAGGAAAGACATCCTTGCCATAGAGGGAGTACAAAGAAGGTTCACCAGATTGATTCCTGGGATGGCAGGTCTTTCATATGAAGAAAGACTGGATGAACTGGGCTTGTACTCGTTGGAATTTAGAAGATTGAGGGGGGATCTGATTGAAACGTATAAGATCCTAAAGGGATTGGACAGGCTAGATGCGGGAAGATTGTTCCCGATGTTGGGGAGGTCTAGAACGAGGGGTCACAGTTTGAGGATAGAGGGGAAGCCTTTTAGGACCGAGGTTAGGAAAAACTTCTTCACACAGAGAGTGGTGAATCTGTGGAATTCTCTGCCACAGCAAACTGTTGAGGCCAGTTCATTAGCTATGTTTAAAAGGAAGTTAGATATGGCCCTTGTGGCTACAGGGGTCAGGGGGTATGGAGGGAAGGCTGGGTTCTGAGTTGGATGATCAGCCATGATCATAATAAATGGCGGTGCAGGCTCGAAGGGCCGAATGGCCTACTCCTGCACCTATTTTCTATGTTTCTATATATTATTTCTACTTTATATAGGCTGTGTATTTATCATATCATTCCTGCTTTTACTATATGTTAGTGTTATTTTAGGTTTTATGTGTTATTTGGTATGATTTGGTAGGTTATTTTTTGGGTCTGGGAATGCTCAAAAATTTTTCCCATATAAATTAATGGTAATTGCTTCTTCGCTTTACACCATTTCGGCTTACAAACTGTTTCATAGGAACGCTCTACCTTAGCGGGGGAAATACGGGACAAGGGCAGTCCCGTATGGGACAAACCAATTTAGCCCCATATACAGGATGTCCCAGCTAATATGGGATAGTTGGCAACCCTATGTTTAAGTTCAACAGTGCGTGACAGGGAATGAGGAAAGGTGCAGCTGACTCATATCGTTTCCTCGCGGCCCGGTGGTTGGGGACCACTGCTTTACGGAAGGAAATCTACCATCTTCCACAACCTAGCCTGTGTGTGAATCCTGACCCACTAATATTTATTTATTTAGAGATGCAATGTGGAACAGGCCCTCTGACACAACAAGCTGCACTGTCCACCAATCCATCTATTTAACACTAGCCTATTTACAAATGGTGCTGGAGTTGAACTCCAGTCTCTGAGGCTCCAAGCTGCAATAGTGTCATGCTAACCACTACTCTACCATGGCAGCCCACATTGACTTTTAACTGCTTCTTCAGTTCTAAGGTAATTAATGATGGGCAATAAGTACCAATGATTGCCAGAGATGTACACCCATCATGAACAAATAAACTAATGCCAAGAGTGGCCATTCTTACATAGATGTCATCTAATTGAATTTTAACCATCCTTCCACTTAGTTAGGCAAGTGGGAAAGTCAAAATGGACAACTTCCTTGCTAGCTTCAAGTATATACAACAGACCCCTGGACATTAACAATCCAAAAAATGGGAATTCATACCACAAAGCAGCATAAGAAACTACTGGGTTTTCATAAAAATTCAAGCTGATCCTAATGTGAATTGAAAAGACCTTGGGCCTAGAAGTACCAATGTGCTTGTCTCGTACTTTTCCTCTAAAATGGAACAGTGAAATCCTCATACACCTAAAATAATCCACCCAGGGTGCCAAAACTTGCCAGAAATAAGTTATAGTGACACTTGGAAAATTGCTAGAAGTGAGGTATCAGCTTCTCAAAACAAGGACCAGAAGGTCAGCAGTTAGCTTCAAGGTAAGAATTGTAAATGATGAAATGCCAGACACGTAAAGTGAATGTGCCAACAAACTCACCTTCGATTGATTGTTCTTTAATCTGTGTGCTTCATCTACCACTAGACAGGCCCACTTAATGGAGCTGAGAACTGCCTGGTCAATGGTGACCAACTCATAGGAGGTCAATAAAACATGAAACTTCACCTGTGCCTGATTCTACAAAAGAGAAACACAAAATCAGTTCAATCATTAAATGAATATTGTTGCACAATGATGGTTGGGGCTCAACATGTTTCCCATCCTCTTCAGATTCTTCTGAATCACTTTCCAGTGGCTGTGAGCATCCGTGGGTCTTTCCCAAACCCAATCTTCAACATCAGAAGATACTGCATCTCAATGGCCTGATATCAGACACTTCACTTCATTCTCAACATTCTGCACCACAACACTAACTCAGAATACTCAGAAGACAAGAGATTCTGTAGATGTTGGAAATCCAGAGCAACACACAAAATGCTAGAGGAACTCAGGAGGTCAGGCAGCATCCACGGAAATGAATAAATAGTGGACATTTCGGGCTGAGGCCCTTCAGCAGAACTGGAAAGGGAGGGGGAAGATGACAAAATAAAGAGGAGGACAAGCTAGAAGGTGATAGGTGAAATCAGGTAGGTAGGGGAGGGGGATGAAGTAGAAGCTGGGAGGTGACAAGTGGAAAAGCTAAAGGGCTGAAGAAGGAATCTGATAGGAGAGGAGAATAGACCTTGGGAGAAAGGGAAGAAAGAGGGGCACAGGGGGAGGAGACAGCCAGGTAAAGAGAAAAGGTTGGAGGGCAGCCAGAATGGGGAATTGAATACTTTCCTTCATTAATTACAACTTAAAATACTGAGAATTAGAAAACTTACCCTGATTTTGACTGCCCGCTTGCTGACTTTAACTGCATTATCATCGAAGCAAAATTCATTTTCCCGGATGACAGCACGGCTATCCTTGTCTCCTGTGTATGTTACCACATAGAAATTTGGTGCCCACATCTCAAACTCTCGCTCCCAGTTGATGATTGTGGATAGGGGAGCACTGACCAAGAAGGGGCCTTTCGTGTGTCCCTGAGGAATCAGAACAAAAAAAATGTAACGATTGAAATGAAATCTTCCGAGGAGAAATTAAATCACCAAGCTAGCCAAATACTACAAGGCCATCAAATAAAATTAGCAATGGTAAAAGAAGAAATTGAGTGGTGACCAAAAGCTTGATCAATGTTAAAATGGAAGATGCTGCAATTAAGATTTGGACAAGTTTTGGAGGACCTGCAGCTTACAGAGTTGTGGAACCTTGCATTATTTAACTGAGGGGATCTTGAGCATTGGTATCCAATACATTTGAGGTAGGCTTCACAACTTCTTGGATTAACAGAATGACAGAGCACATGTGCGAGATAATCATGAACTTGCCACTAAGAATTACCAATGGGAAACAAGAGTCAGGGTGAATAATGTTCTACAATCACCTACTGCCACCTGGTATTTACAATCAAAAAAGTTGGTGGATTTCCATCCACTACCTCCAAACCCCCACCCATCCCCTCCCCCAATAAGAGAAGGAAATGCAAAATTTAAGTGCTGGTGAAGATGATTTATGACAGCACAGAAGATTTAAGGTACATGGGATCCATGGTAAGACCATGAGAATTAGGCCATTCAGCCCATTGACTCTGTTCCACAATTTGATCATGGCTAATTTATTTCCCTCTCAACCCTAATCTCCTGCCTTCTCTCCATAACCTTTCACGCCCTGACTAATCAAGAACCTATCAATCTCTGCCTTAAATACACCCAATGACCTGGAATCCAGTCTCCTCTGGCAACAAATTCCAGATTCATCACCCTCTGGCTGAAGAAATTCCTTCTCATCAATGTCCTAAATGGAAGTTCCTCTATTCTGAGGCTGTGTCCTCTGGTCTTAGACTCTCCCACCAAAGGAAACATCCTCTTCATATCCACTCTATCAAGGCCTTTCAATATTTGATAGGTTTCAATGACATATCTCCCATTTCTAAATTCCAGTGCATACAGATGCAGAGCTTTCAATCACTGCTCCTATGATAATCCTTTCATTCCCGGAATCATTCTTGTGAACCTTCTCTGAACCTTCCCCAATGTCAGCACATCCTTTCTTAAATAAGGGGCCAAAAACTGCTCACAATATTCCAAGTGAGGCCTCACTGGTGCCTTATAAAGCCTCAACATTACATCCTTGCTTTTAGATTGTAGTCCTCTTGAAAAGTATGCTAACAAAGCATTCACCTTCCTTGACACCAGCTCAACTTGCAAAGATGGGATTCAAAATTAACTTGGCCAGAGAAGACAGGAGGTAGTGGTGGAGGGTGGTATTCTGACTGAAGGTCCACAGGGAATACTGTTGGAACCATACTGTATATACACAGGCTGATTAGTAAGCTTACAGGTGACATAAAAATGAGCAGAGTTGTGCATGGTAAGGAAGGCTTTCATTTGACACAGCAGAATACAGTCTGATTGGAAGTTGGGTGGAGAAATGGTAGATGGAATTTAATCAGAGGTCAAATGTAAGAAGGTATTGAGTAATCTGCAGGAATATTGATGTACAAGGGATCTTGGGGTGCAAGTTCTTAGCTCCCTGACAGTGGCAACACAAGTGGACAGGATAGTAAACTAGAATGCTGGTCTTTAGATTGAGAGGACCAGAGTTCATTAGGTGATAGTGGCGGGGTGGAGAGTTGGTTAGATGGTTACTAGGAGTTATGCTAGAGCAGGGTTTTTTAACCGGAGATCCGGGAGGGGTTGTGATTAAAAAAAAACAAACATCGTTTTTTTTTTAACTTTGCACAACACACAATACTAGCACTTGCAGTGGTGGGCAGCCTCGCTAGCAATCTCATTACAGGCCTCTCAGCCCAGTACGGCAGTGCGCAGTAGGACCGAGTTATTTGGTTGAGTCCATTCTCAGTTTTTGACATGAGATAGGGGATGCCATTGATAATTGGTGAGTGCTGTACTGCATGGAGAGGAAGATGGTAATCTGATGAGGAGTGTGAAGTCTGTTTTCGAAGCAATGAATGGACATGCTCAAGGCTGTGATATCAGCCTTTTCCTCCCCCAGCTTCCCCTTACGCGCTGCCGACTGACTTATGGGAGCAAACAAACTCTATGAGTGTAGTAGAAAATTGGAAGAAAATTTTCATTCTAAAGAAGGAACTTTTATGTGCCACAACTCAGCTGCTGGCCTGTCACTTTGCTGTTGTAAAAAAAAAGAAAATTCTGACATTATCACAACACACTGCTTTCTTCACAGAGGGGTGCTGATGTCAAAAACTCTGGAGATGAAATGAAAAAGTTCTGGATGATGCTACAAAAATGGTTAACTTTATTAAACAAAGACCAGTTCACTCGAGAATGTTTTAAAAAATGTGCGAAAACCAGGACAAAGGGCACACCAATCTCCTACTACATACAGAAATCCAGTGGCTTAGCAGAGAAAGAATTCTCAAGAGGGTGTTTGAGCTGAAAGGTGAATTGCAGGAGTCCTTTCGAGAAAATAGAAGGCCAGATTTTGCCGAGTGCTTTAAAGATGAAGAATGGTTGCAGTAACTAGCCTACTTAACAGACAGTTTTCATCATATGATCCTGTTGAACAAATCTCTGCAAGGCCCTGGAAGAAACATTTTGACTTCAAGTGACAAGATTCTTGAGTTTAAAATCTTTGGAAAAATCATGTTGCAAATGGAAACCTTGAAATGTTTCCACTGCTGCTTGGGCTTGAGAGTGAGGAAGGACATCAGAAAGTCTCAAGTCTTACTGAAAACCACCTGGAAGAACTACAGAATAAAATTCAACAGCATTTTCCTGCCTTTCAACACAAGTGTTTGACAGGGTGGAGGGACCCTTTCTCTGAATCTTCTGCTTAGACTGAGAACCTGACTTTGAGAGATGAGGAAAAACTTTGTGAGCTGCAGTCTGATCATGCACTCAAGATGAGATTTACTGACCTGCCTCTGGACAAGTTCTGGATTTCTGTGGAAGAAGAGCATCCTGCCATTCATAGGAAAGAAATGAACATTTTGCTGCAGTTTTCAACTTCTAACATGTTTGAGCAAGCTTTTTCTTGTTTAACAAGCATCAAGAGCAAGGGTAGAAGTCATCTCATTTCAGTTGAAATTGAAATCCTAGTGTGCTTATCTCAAGTTTAATATCTGCCTTATGAGTTTTTAAATATTTATGAAAGGAAAAAAGATTAATTTCAATAAAAGTAAGTTAAGCTAAACTACCTGTTTTTTCAAAGGTAGGCTAAAATTTATTCTCTACTCAAAAGAACTTCAGACAATTTTTTTCGATTATTATATCTACAACTTACTGATCATGTTTCTGTACTGTGAGCTACAGATATATTAATTTTTTATGCAGGGGTTCCCTGAGACCTGAAAATTATTTCAAGGGTTCTTCCAGAGCAAAAAGGTTGAGAAGGGCTGTGCTAGAGATGATCAAGGCTTTGGCTACACTACACCTGGAGTATTGTGAGCAGTTCAAGACATCATACCTGATGATGAATACACTAGCCTTGCATATATTGGCCATAATAACACCTGGGACTCCAAGAATTAAGTTATAGGAGAAATTACTTATCAAAAAGCTGTATTCCTGAAATTCATAAGATTAACAAGTAATTTGTTTATACTTTCAAGAATACTGCAGTGTACTGATACAGTACAGTTCCTCCCCGGATTACTAACGCCTGACCAATGGACACCCCTCACATATGGGATGGATTTGCTGGCTGCATCTCAGACTAGAAGTGTAAATATTCATTCTGATTTTCCAACATCTTAACTAGCCTCTTCCAGTAGCACTGAGAATGATTTTAAACTGCATTACCTCTTTATACAAAGAATACAAGAATACAATGGTCTGGATGGTTTTTCCCAGTCCCATCTCATCAGCCAGAATGGTATCAGTGCCCTGTGACCAGGAAAATCGCAGCCAATTTAGACCCTCCAGCTGGTACATGTGCAGAGTTCCGCCAGTGACTGTGATGAAATCCGGCTGTACCTCATACTTAATTGTAGGCTATGGGTGAAACATAAAGAGCAATTAAACAATACAATCCTGGGAAGAGAAACAGAGGGGTTGAGGAAGGCAGTACTCAACAAGTGTAATCTATCACTTTCTATCTTCGAGATCAGTACTTGAAACTGTAAATCTCAGAAATGTTAAAAGCAAACAGTTTCCCATTCGTCACCATCAATCTTGAATACACATCTTACAACAACCATTTAAGATTATTAGTGCTCAAATTCTCAAAACCCTTTCAGATTTTCAACACTTCAACACAATTGCTGATATGGTTTTTAGATTTACTAGGAATACCCACAAGAAAATGAATCCCAGGGTTGTATATATATTTACTTTGATAATAAACTCACTTTGAGCTCAACCTTCTACATTCTCCAAACTCTTCACATATCCCTGAATATTTTTTGTCCCCCAAATGCCCCATATTAGAATACCTACTCAACGATTCACAATGATTGCTAAGCACTTTAGACCATGGCTTCCATCTCTCACTTACCTCTACTACAGGCGAGCTGGGTGGCTTCTCTGCCAAAAACTCCTTAATTTTCTTGAAATTTTTGGTTTTCTTGGGCCTGGTTGGATCCTCCCCAATGATCATCTCCCTGCAGCAGAAGCAGATTAGCATAAAGAACCAAGATACCTGCATGCAGAGGCACCAATGGGGCATTAGGAAGCAATCCTACCCAAAACTATTGGGGCCAATAGCCTTTACTGAGTGGTTCAAAAGACATATTAGATAAGCATAGTAAATAATTTTTCCCTTTGTATTAATGGGATGAATTTAGGCACTTGAGATGAAAAATATTAAGGATGTTACATCATACAGATGGGTCCACTGCCTGTGCCCCCGAGAATCTACATAAAGGACCATGGACACACGTATGCACATACAAATATACACACACACACAAAATAAAAGGACCTGTGATTCCAGTATGCAACTTTGATGGAGTCATAATCTGGGATTTCCAGCTCGTCCTCCTCCCAGGTGGCCTGATCATATGGTAGATCCCTCCACTTCACCAGGTAGTGGTAATTTCCTTTCCTGTCAATGCTGCAGAACAAATAAGGTGAAGGAACAGTACTTTTACAAAAGAGGTAAATTGCAATTATCCAATATGCACCAAATGGCAAACTCCTGATCAGTATAGTTCATCAACGTTTATGACCACTTTGCACTGTGTAAACTTTAGTGCAGAGATGATTCACCAGGATGCTACTGGTACTAGAGGCATCTATTATGAAGATGGGTTGAGTAAACTAGGGCTTTTCTCTTTGGAGTGAAGGAGGATGAGAGGTGACTTGATAATTTACAAGATTAGAGGCATAAATCAAGTGAACAGCCAGAGACTGAGGGGCATAATTTTAAGATAATTGGAGGAAAATGACAGAGAGAAAATCAGAGGTAAGTTCTTGACATAAAGAATTTGATATGGGTGGTGGCAGAGGCAAATACTTTAGGGGCATTTAAGAAAATCTTAGGCAGATGGATTGTAGGAAAATGAAGGGCTATGTAGGAGGGAAAGATTAGATTGATCTTAGAGTAGGTTAAAAGTCAGTACATGTGCTGTAATGTTCCACGTAATTGTTTTTTGATCTAACTATGTTTTGTTTTAATCATTTTTTTTTTACTTCTGTTTCTCTTGGGAATGCTGCTTACATGATGCTATGTGCCTTGATGATATAAGTAAGTTTTTCATTACAACTGTGCAAATGACAATAAATTTGACTTTGACTCAAACACAGGTCAGCAAGGCAGGGATCAAAAGGGAAGGCAACTTGATCAGGTGTTCCAAAAGTGGACAAAAGGGCAGGTAGAAAGAATTCCCTGATCAGACACAACAACCTGTTCTGCTAATGCTAAAATTAATCAAGTTATTTAATTATTGCCTCCCCACCGTGAAACACAAAATAGAAAGTATAGAAAATTTCTACATCTATATAGTGCTCACATTAACATTATTTAGCTAGACTGTTTTGGCCAGAATATTATCAAGCTTTTGGACACTGTTGAAACGGAACACATCCAGGATAGGGTAAAAATAAGGATGTTTCCACTTGATTGGGTTTAGTTAAAAAGTCAAAAACTAGAATCATAAATTAACCACTAATAAACTTAAGGACATTTTTTTTCTTTTTAACAAGAAGAGGAAACATGTAGTGCATCCAAAGTAGGAGATTCTAAAATTAGAGGGCATGTGTTTAACATGAGAAGGGAAAGATTTAAAAGGGACCCAAAAGGCAACTTATTCCTCATGAAGAATGCTCCAGCTGCCAGATGAAGCTGTAGAGGTGGGTATGACTGCACTGTTTACAAGATATTTGGACAGATACATGTGAAGAAAAGTTTAAGATGTATCTACCTCAGATTAACATCTTGGTCAGCATGGATGAAATGGACTGAAAGGCCTGTTTCAATGCTGCATAATTCTGAGTACTACTTAAGGCAAATGGCACGGAATCATTAGGTAACAGGGCACCACAGTAGCATAGTAGCTAGCGCTTTTACAGCTCATGGGAATCGGAATTCAAAATTCAATTCCTGTAACAAATTTTGTATGTTCCTCCTGTGTGCGCCTGTGTTTCATACAGATGCTCCAATTTCCTGCCACAGTCCAAAGACGCACTGGCTAGTAGGCTAATTGTCCTGTGAGGCAAGGGTTAAATGGTGGGTTTTTGGGCTTGTTGGGCTAAAAGGGCCTGTTCCATGTTGTATTTCTAAATAAAATAAAGGAGAAGCTATTTAAATGGTGAAATAAGAGTCTACCATTTGAACATTAAATATTTCAATGTCACCATTTTACCTTTGCTACACAATTCTTGCCTAATAAATTCCAATCACCCTGAACACCTTGCTTGGGTGGGTGATGGAAGCAGATAAGCAAGCATCATTTAAATTGCCAAGGCATAGAAAGGCGGTGCATAAAATGCTAATAAATGGGATTAATTTAGATAGTTAAATGATGGTAGGCATGCATGTGGAGGGGCCCAAGGGTCGACTTCCTATGCTGTGGATTCAAAGCTCAGTTTTCAAAATTGTAATCAACTCCAAGCTATACAGCTCTTTGAGTGAGTGTGTTCCAAATTTCTGAAATTATTCTGGGAGGAAGTGGTTCTGGATAAACTCCTGGGTTTTAATTCTGCTCTGGACCCTCAATCCCTACCATAATAACTGAAAAATATTTATATCCTGTAAAATTCTTTAATCGTTTTAACATATTTCTGTAGCCAGAGAGTGGTGAACCTGTGGAATTCATTGTCACAGGCAGCTGTGGAGGCCATTGCATTGGGTGGATTTAAAACGTAGGTTGATGGGTTCTTGATTTCAGGGGGTGAAAGATTACAGGGAGAAGGCAGGAGAATGAGGTTGAGAAGAAAATGGATTAGCCATGATGAAATGGCAGAGCAGACTCGATGGTCCGATTGGCCTAATTCTGTTCCTTTATCTTATGGTTTTGCATCAGTTAGATCACTCAATTTACATTCTATATTCAAGTGAAGACAGACATGATCAAAAAGGAGATTGTTGATGGGACAAGCTGCAGCTGGAACAGAGGAAACTGAGTGGTCTTTTCTTTACTGTAAAATCAATGTACTTCCATGGCCCAAACAACACACACAAAATGCTGGACGAGTAGAGTCGACATTTTGGGACGAGAGCCTTCAGTAGGACCCGAAACATCAACTGTAGTCGTTTCCATGGATGCTGCCTGGCCTGCTGAGTTCCTCTAACAGCTTGTGTGTGTTGCTTGGATTTCCAGCATCTGCAGATTTTCACTTGTTTGTTCCATGGCCCAAAATCAGGTTTGCTTATATGAAAGGGTTGTGAGTTTCTTGGACATTTTAAGTCAATCTATATTTCTATTTTAGCCAAGTGAGTGAGGGGAGGTTAGACAAGTTGACAGAATGAGCATAATTGGCTGAGTAGCCTCCTTCTGTTTGTGCTACTAAACAGAAACCATAAACTTGCGTATCTAGACAGCTAGGACACAATATCGATAGTGCTCACCACCTCACCTGTGCTGCAAGATTCGATGGATGGTCATCCACTCCAACTTTATCCCATAGCGATAGAACTTCTCCTCCATGGCAGCATACTGAGGGTGATGGGCTTTCCGTTTATCACTCTTGCCATCGTCATCTCCAGAGCAGTAGTC
The DNA here is from genome assembly GCF_963921235.1 of Mobula hypostoma. NCBI lineage: Eukaryota > Metazoa > Chordata > Chondrichthyes > Myliobatiformes > Myliobatidae > Mobula > Mobula hypostoma. Next base: position 118,992,915 of record NC_086101.1, read on the forward strand.
AAATGGAGGCGGCTCATCCATGTCAGTCTTCCGCTGATAATTCCGAAACATAACCGAGTGATAAATCTCCAGCTGTTGGAAACAAATGTGCATGCAGATTACTGTAAATTGATAAAACTAGCAATGTCTACCAGTGCTCCAGACGAGCACCAACGTCCTTCAGGAAAGTCTAAAGACAGAACACTGCCCAGACACTCCCAAATGATTCTGACACACACCTGGGGATCATTTGTGAACATTGATATCCATTTACTCCATAACACTGCCAAGGCCCTGGCCAGTTCTATCACGGGTATATCTCTTCCCACCATTGAGGATATCTACAAGAACAGCGTCTCAGGTAGATAACATCATCAGAGACCCTCATCCTCTGCCGTGCCCTCTTCTTGATGCTGCATTGGGCAAGAGGTACAGAAGCCTGAAGACCCACAGCTCCCTAACAGCTTCTAGCCCATTGCCATCAGGTTCTTGAACTGAAGAGCTTTAATACTGCCTTGAACTATATTTGTCTTAGTGCTCAACGTGCACTAATGCTATTTCGTTGTGTAAGCTTTTGACAACCAAGTCTAGCTCCTGGCCTTCACGTGTGGCTTAGCTACCAAGCCCGGCAGAGACATTTCTACTGACAGGAAAAGGGACAAAGGCGAGTTACTGGCACTTTAAGAACAGTCGCTTCAGGCAGATGGGGCTCATCAGCCATGGTTGGCAGCTCATCTAGGAGAAAGAAAACTCTGATCTCAAACCACCACTGCCTTGCGGCTGTACCCATTTATGGGGAAGGCTTCGGGAGTAAACCCAGAGGGGAAAATCCTAAGGCAGTTTTACATTGAGTTCAATGCCCACTGGCAACTCCTGCAACGCCACTGGTACCAAAGTGCATTGGTCTCTGCTGTTACTTTGGGTTCCTCAGTTGCGTGAAGAGGGAGACCTTGCTACATGGGCAACAGGCTCTCCATATTGTACTGCCCAGGCTTGCGTATCTAGACAGCTGAGACGCAATATCCATGGTCAACTCTGACCAGCAGAGGCCTCAGACGGCAGCTGTTATGCATAATTTACGTTAGTTTAAGTCTGTGTCAACTTGTCTCTGCCATGTACTATGCTGCTGCTGCAAAAAGCTAATTTTCTTGGCATTTATAGTCTGTGTAGGCATGCTTATGAGAATAAACTTCAACGTGGAACTTGTAACCTCTGATGAACTTACCTTGGAACTGAGGAGACAGTGTAGATAGAGCTCTCCTCAATCTAACTCATGCTATTCTTGCTTTGGAAGTGCTCTCATAGCTGTCATCACAACAATCTCAAATAAAGAAAGAAAAAAAAACGAAACCCACCTGGAGTTCAGTGACCCAGGAACAGTGCCAGTATGACAAGCCAGCCCACTTAACGAAAAACTCCCGCTCAGGCCGGCCCTGCAGTGGTTTCGGCGGAGAGTCCTCTGGGTTGGCATCGGGTGGTCTGGGTGCTGGCACTGATTGTGGAGGCTCCCCCCATCGCCAGTGAAGAATCTTCTGGACCCGGCCTTTCAATGGTGGGCACTGCACAGAAAATAAAACAGTATGACTCCGGAAAGATTCAGGGAGTCATTTTGCAGCTATATAGAACTATGGTAATGCATAGTTTTGGCATATGGTATTCAGCTATGGTTGCCCCATTACAAGAGGGATGTGGAGTGTTAGAGAAGGTGCAGAAAAGGATGCCGCCTGGATTAACTATAACATGAGATTGGATTGGTTTTCTTTGGAGCATCATAGGCTGAGCCAACGGATAGGGTAGATAGTCAGAGTCTCTTTAACAAGGTAGAAATGTCAAATATTTTAATATTTAGCTTTAATGTGAGAAAAGTTTAAGGTAATTTTTTCTAACTACAAAGGAAATGGTAGATAATGGAAGCAGTCACGATAGTGACATTTAAAAGCCATTTAGACAGACATATGAACATAAAGGGAATGAAGCAATTATAAATCCTGTGCAGATGGGATTAGCTTCATTCATGTTCGAGGAGGAGCAAACAAGGCCTCAGATTTACCCCTTTTCTGTATGCTCAGAATTTAAAACACAAGGCAATGAAAGGGAAAATGCAAGACCAAAGTGGTTTTCTTTAGAAAAGGAAGCCTGAGATCATCTATGAAGTGTACTGAAGAGAACAACAAAAATGCTCTGTTGCAGGTACTGCCAATAATAATACAAGGTATATGTAGAAGTTAACAACACACAAGGATTTGCAGTGCAGCATTCTCAAAAAAACATGACACCACGAGATAGGGTGCAGGGTGATTAAAACCCTGTGACACTGAGGGACAAGACTTTTCTGTTCCATAACTTTTCTGTTCCTCAAACCCAGTACTTAGGATTGACTTTCCAATTGTAGGGTTACTGAAACCTTCAAATGCTTAGAAAATTAAGGCACAAGGAGAAGGAGAAGTTGGGTAAATACTTTTACAACCAAAGCCGCAACTGAGTCATACATTATGGATAGAATATAGAAATCTACTGCACATTACAGGCCTTTCAGCCCATAATGTTATGCCGACCATGTAACCTACTTTGGAAATTGCCTAGAATTTCCCTACTGCATAGACGTCTATTTTCGTAAGCTCCACGTACCCATCTAAGAGTCTCTTAAAATACCCTATTGTATCTGCCTCTACCACCATTGCTGGCAGTGCATTCCACACACCCACCACTCTCCATTAAAAAAAACATCTCTGACATCCCCCTTGTACCTACTTCCAAGCCCCTTGAAATTATGCCCCCTCGTATTAGCCATTTCAGCCCTGGGAAAAAGCCTCTGGCTATCAACATGATCAATGCCGCTCATCATCTTGTACACCTCTGTCAGGTCATCTCTCATCCCCCGTCGCTCCAAGGAGGAAAGACCAAGTTCACTCATCCTATTCTCATAAGGCATGCTCCCCAATCCAGGCACCATCCTTGTAAATCTCCTCTACACTCCCTCTGAAGTATACACATCCTTCCTGTAATGAGGTGACCAGAACTGAACACAGTACTCCAAGTGGGGTCTAACTAAGGTCTTGTATAGCTGTAACATTACCTCACGGCTCCTGAACTCAATCCCATGGTTGATGAAGGCCATCACACCATACGCCTTCTCAACAACACTCTCAACCTGCACAGCAACTTTGAGTGTCCTGTGGACATGGACCCCAAGATCTTGCTGATCCTCCACACTGCCAAGAGTCTTACCATTAATATATTCTGTCTTCAAATTTGACCTACCGAAATGATCCACTTCACACTTATCTGGGTTGAACTACAAACCCCATTTCCAGAAAAGTTGGGATATTTTCCAAAATGCAATAAAAACAAAAATCTGTGATATGTTAATTCACGTGAACCTTTATTTAACTGACAAAAGTACAAAGAAAAGATTTTCAATAGTTTTACTGACCAACTTAATTGTATTTTGTAAATATACACAAATTTAGAATTTGATGGCTGCAACACACTCAACAAAAGTTGGGACAGAGTTAAAATAAGATTGAAAAGCACACAGAATATTCGAGTAACACCGGTTTGGAAGACTCCACATCAAGCAGGCTAATTGGTAGCAGGTGAAGTATCATGACCGGGTATAAAAGTAGCGTCCATCAAAGGCTCGGTCTTTGTAAGCAAGGATGGGTCGTGGCTCACCCCTTTGTGCCAAAATTCGTGACAGAATTGTTAGTCAGTTCAAAAGGAACATTTCTCAACGCAAGATTGCAGAGAATTTAGGTCTTTCAATATCTACAGTACATAATATTGTGAAAAGATTCAGAGAATTCAGAGACATCTCAGTGCGTAAAGGGCAAGGTCGGAAACCACTGTTGAATGCGCGTGATCTTCGAGCCCTCAGGCGGCACTGCCTAAGAAACCGTCATGCTACTGTGACAATTATAGCCACCTGGGCTCGGAGTACTTCGGAAAACCATTGTCACTCAACACAGTCCGTCGCTGTATCCAGAAATGCAACTTGAAACTGTATTACGCAAGGAGGAAGCCATACATCACCTCTATGCAGAAACGCTGGCGAGTTCTCTGGGCCCAAGCTCATCTCAGATGGACCGAAAGACTGTGGAACCGTGTGCTGTGGTCAGATGAGTCCACATTTCAGCTAGTTTTCGGAAAAAACGGGCATCAAGTTCTCCGTGCCAAAGATGAAAACAACCATCCAGATTGTTATCAGCGAAAGGTGCAAAAGCCAGCATCTGTGACGGTATGGGGGTGCATCAGTGCCCACGGCATGGGTGAGTTGCATGTATGTGAAGGTACCATTGACTCTGAGGCATATATTAGGATTTTAGAGACACATATGTTGCCATCAAGGCGACGTCTCTTCCCGGGACGTCCATGCTTATTTCAGCAGGACAATGCCAGACCACATTCTGCACGGGCTACAACAGCGTGGCTTTGTAGACACGGAGTGCGTGTGCTTGACTGGCCTGCTGCCAGTCCAGATCTATCTCCTATTGAAAATGTATGGCGCATCATGAAGAGGAGAATCAGACAAGGGAGACCACGGACTGTTGAGCAGCTGATGTCTTATATCAAGCAAGAATGGACAAAATTTCCAATTGCAAATCTACTACAATTAGTATCCTCAGTTCCAAAACAATTAAAAAGTGTTATTAAAAGGAAAGGTGATGTAACACAATGGTAAAGATGCCTCTGTCCCAACTTTTGTTGAGTGTGTTGCAGCCATCAAATTCTAAATTTGTGTATGTTTACAAAATACAATTAAGTTGGTCAGTAAAACCACTGAAAATCTTTTCTTTGTACTTATGTCAGTTAAGTAAAGGTTCACGTGAATTAACATATCACAGATTTTTGTTTTTATTGCATTTTGGAAAATATCCCAACTTTTCTGGAAATAGGGTTTGTACATCTGCCACTTCTCAGCCCAGTTCGGCATCTTATCGATGTCCTGCTATAACCTCTAACAACCCTCCAGACTATCCACATCTCCAACTTTTGTGTCATCTAACCCATCCTTCTACTTCCTCATCCAGGTCATTTATAAAAATCACAAAGAGGAGGGGTTCCAGAACAGATCTTTGCAGAACACCACCAGTCACTGTCATCCATGCAGAATACGAACCATCTACAACCACCCTTTGCCTTCTGTGGGCAAGCCAATTCTGGATCCACAAAGCAAGATCTCCTTGGGTCCCATGCCTCATTACTTTCTGATTTGAGCCTTGCATGGGGAGCCTTATCAAATGCCTTACTGAAATCAATATACACTACATCCACTGCTCTACCTTCAATGTGTTTTGTTACATCCCCAAAGAATTCAATTAGGCTCGTAAGGCACGACCTTCCCTAGGCAAAACCATGCTAATCATCCCTAATCAGATTGTGTCTCTCCAAATCCTCATAAATCCTGCCTCTCAGGATTTTCTCCAACAACTTGCCCAGCACTGAAGAAAGACTCACTGGTCTTTAATTTCCTGGGTTAACTCTACTCCCTCTCTTTTACAAGGGAACAACATTTGCAACCTTCCAATCCTTTGGTACTTCTCCCGTCCCTACTGATGATGCAAAGATCATTGCCAGAGGCTCAGCAATCTCCTCCCTTGCTTCCCACAGCAGCCTGGGGCATATCTCGTCTGGTCCTAGTGACTTAGCTAACTTAATACCTTTCAAAAGCTCCAGCACATCCTTTCTTAATGTCTATACACTCAAGTGTTTCAGTCCGCTGTAAGTCATCCTCACAATTGCCAAGGTCCTTTTCACTGGTGAATACTGAAGCAAAGTATTCATTAAGAATCTCCACTACTTCCTCCATGCACAAGTTTCCACTATTGCACCCAATTAGTCCTATTCTCACACAGCTCATCCTCTTGCTCTTCACATACTTATAGAATGCCTTGGGGTTTTCCTTAATCCTATTTGCCAAGGCTTTCTCATGGCCCCCTCTAGCTCTCGCAATTTCATTCTTTAGCTCCTTCCTGGCACCCTTGTAATTTTCTAGAGCTCTAACAGTACCTAGATTCTTGAACTTTTCATAAGCTTTTCTTTTTTTCTTAATAGATTTTCTACATCCTTTATACACCATGGTTCTTTTATCCTACCATCCTTTCCCTGCCTCAATGGAACATATCTATGCAGAATGCCATGCAAATATTCCCTGAACATTTGCCACATTTCTGCCATGCATTTCCCTGAGAACATATGCTCCCAATTTATGTTCCCAAGTTCCTGCCTAATAGCCTAATATTTCCTCCTACCCCAATTAAATGTTTTCCTAAATTGTCTGCTTCTGTCCCCCTCCAGCGCTATGGTAAAGGAGATAGAGTTGTGATCAACACATTTAAGATAACTGTAGTATACACTGTGATAGTGACAGAGGAGGATGGCTGAGTTCACCTTTCCTCAGCTTTTAAATATTGATCTGCTTCTACTAGTTTTCATTTTACAAACAGTTGAACCTTGATCACCCACAGTGCCCTTCAAACCCCTTCCACATCTTATCCATTAGTTTCAATAGATCACAAAACACCCCGAGTTCCCAATACAGGGAACCTGTCAGGAACACTGATCCAGGATTACCCCATGCCATTTTGCTAAGATCCAAGAGATAGCAAACACATACAAGCAAACTCAATTTTCCCATTATGCATGTCTAATAGCCACATGTATGGACAAGTTCTGGTCTGCTGAGTTAATCATTAAGGCAGTCAGACTTGCACCTGGAGCATTCTGCAGACAAATTCTTCGAGTCAACAGCTTTGCATTTACCATAGGTTCTCTACAAAGTTCTAATACTCAAGCTGTTGTTCCTCCTTTCCATCCCTTGTGGTGCACTGGGCAACAACCTTGCCGTTTCTTTAGCATTTTTGTCTGTCTTTTGATGAGGCTGAGTTGCTAGCTTGATGCTCAATCTAGCACAGATGGAAAGCATGCAGAGAGCCAGCCGGATTCGAATCCGGGACCACTCGCCTCGAAGTCCGGTAATACACCACCAGCTGGCTAGTTAAGCTGTTTTCTTGAATTCAACCCAGAGCAAAAGTTGACTAAGGCAACAGACTTTGCAAGCAGAGTCAGAGAGGACCCTGCAACAAGAAAAGGGTGGTGCTATGAAAATTTTTTATACTTCATCTGCATATTTGAGGTGACTGTGATTCAGTCTGGGCCATTCACAAAAATGTGCAAAGACCGCTGCTACCAAGGGCCCATCCAAGTCATCCCCTCACCACTCAATTGTGGGATCAAAATTCTGGAACTCCCCACCTAAATTCACTGACTGCTGTAGTTGAAAGCAGTAGCTCATCACCATCTTCTCAAGGGTAATTGGAGATGGGCAACAAGTTGCATCTTCCCAAAGCTGTAACCCACCACCTTCCCCCAGAAAATATAAAATAATGTAACTACTCACTGTACAGCGAGGACAAAGCCACTCGCCATTGGGGATCTCTGGAAGTGGCGGATTGAGGCAGTGAATGTGGTAGGAAGATGGGCAGGTGTCACAGCACAGCAGCTCTCCGCCATCTTTGCAGACCCGACAATATTCCATGTGGTCATCCTCTTCTTCCCGTTCAGCCCCCATCTCCGCTTCTTCCTCTTCCTCCTCCTCCTCCTCTTCTTCTTCCTCCTCTTCCTCTTCCTTTGCTTCCCATTGAATACCCTCCTTTTCCTAAAGACAGACATTATTTTACTTTCTCCTGTTTACTTCCTCCTCAGTGGGTGAGGAAACCAGTTCACTTAAACTGGCTGAACATAGACAGGTCAGAATGCAGATGGTCTTATACAGACACATCAATCACATTCACTACTCTGCCCCAATAACTACAGAATTAATTTCACATGCAACTTGATTTGTGTGGCTACCCTCCACTTTAACTTTGCTGGAAAAGTAAACCTGATTTTTAATCTGCAGTCTCAGTTATGGGAGTTAGCATTTATACTTACGGTCTCTACCCAAGGCAGAGGATCCTGATTCAAAGAGTTACAGTATAGAATCAAAGAGAAGCACCATTGAGTCCACTGCATCCATAATGGCTAACGATGAAGTTTTTGGGGAAAATCACACATTTTAGTTCTTGGGTGGGGTGTTGCATATATTAACTTTCATCCAGATACTAACACATAATGTACTCAATCATGAAAGCATCCTTATCTTCTCTGAATCCTCTTTTGTAGCAATCATATATTTCCATATATTCATACAGTTACTCTTGCTATGGGCTACCTTTTGCTTATGTAGAACGAGCAGCAGAGGGTTTCAGCACATCTTGCTAATAGCTTCAATGATTTGACCAAACCAGCCCATTAATCATCTCTGACTACAGCAGGGGTTCCCAACCTTTTTTATGCCATGGACCCCTACCATTAACAGAGGGATATGTGGACCCTACGTTGGGACCCTTGGTCTAAAGCATTTGCCTTCTTGTCTCATCTTTTCCATTTGGCTGAAAATTGCAAATTTCCTGCACAAGCAAGCCATACTCACACAGTGTGGGCAGCTCCACTTCCCTTCTGGGGCTTTGTCCAGTTCTGGATCCAGGCAGACTAAGTGGTAAGCTCTAGGGCAGGTATCACACAAGATGATCTCTCCTCCCTGCTGGCAAACCTCGCAGTAATCCTGATGATCAGTCTCGTATCCATCCGCCTCCTCCTCACCAATCACTACAGGTTAAGAGTCAATTAATTACAATCAACCAACTAAATATCAGGGGACAGCTCACTGCAAGGAAATATCTGCAGTTACACAAAAGTACTGCAGGCTCTGTAAACCCAAAATAAAAACCAAACATGCTGAAAGTGCTCAATGGATCAGATTGTATCTGACAAGACTGAAGTAGTCAACGGCTCTGGTACATGACTTTTCATGAGAAAGAGAAGCATGGGGTGGTGGGGGAGGGGAAGAGAACATCACAAGATGAGCATTATGTTGCAGAAAAATGGGTTTGGAGTGTAGAGGCGACAAAGAAAAGGAAAAGCAGAACAAAATAAGCGTTTGTTCAATCTCTTTCATGACCTCAGGGTGTCCAGTGTTTTACAATCAATGAAGTAGGTACTTTTTTCCCCAATGGCAATCACTATCATAATACAGTGGAACCTGGAAGCAGCAAACTCCCACAAATAATTATGGTAATTAACAAAATTTTGTTTTGAGTAAGCTTGGTTGGGGGTTAAATTGGCCAGTGCACTGGAGAGAATCTGTGGTTTTTCCTACCATGCTCGGGATCTTTTCCATGCCTTTAGTTTATCAAAATAACAAATAATGATTTTAATGCTTGGCATAAGACATGAAGATTAATTTCCATTGAGGCAGTGTGTTGGGGGGAGAGGTAGGGGGTAGTTACTGAACGATTCCTGGTGGCCTCTTGAAATCAGAGTTCAGGATTCTCTACAAGAAGTACTCTCTTTTTAAAAGTAAGAAATAAATCGGATTAGCTACAGTTTGGGCATCACCTTACAGGAAGGGTGAAAAACCATGGAGAATGATTGCATAGATCTGATGGATATTGAAGAGTTTAGGAGACAAAACACAGAGGGGGATTAGACAGGAGAACATATTAGAAAGGTCTGGGAAGTAAGTTGGTTTGGACAAGAATGATATAAATGATCAGAGTGAATAGAGGGGAACCTGTAGATGTAATGTATTCAGATTTCCACAAGGCATTTCACAAAGACCTGCATGGAGAGTTTGTGCACAGGAGATCAATGGGGAAAGTGTGTTTGCATGGACTGAAGACAAGTACCAACATAGAAGAATCAGAAATTAATGAGTCTTTTTCAGCTAGAAGGGTACAAATAGTGGAGTGCTTAATAATCTCTTGGACGTCAGTTAACTACCTCTGAGCACACCTACATGAAATACTGTTGTAGGAAAGCAGCATCCATCATCAAGGATCCCCACCACATAGGTCATGCTCTCTACTCACTGCTGCCATCAGGTAGAAGGTAAAAGAGCCTCAGGACTAGCACCGCCAGGATCAAGATCAGCTATTACCCTTCAGCCACCAGGTTCTTAAACCAGAGGATAACTACAATCAACTTCACTTGCCTCACTACTAAAATGCTCCCACAACCAACAAATTCACTTTAAGGACTCTTTATCTCATGTTCTTGTTATTTATTGCTATTTATTTATATTTGCATTTGCACAGTTTGTTATTTTCTGCAATCTTTCATTGATCTTGTTATAGTTATTATTCTACAGATTTGCTGATTATGCCTACAGGAAAATGAATCTCAGGGTTGTATGGTGACAAATATGTACTTTGATAATGAAATTTACTTTGAACTTCAATCTATAGCAATGACTTGTAGAAGAGCAATATATCCAAGTTTTCTAATGAAGGAAATAGAAAAGAAGGCATGTTACAACGAGAATATTTGGACTCTGCAATGGATATGTAGATATGTTGAGCAAGCAGGCAAAACCTTAGCATGTAGAATATGTGGAAATTATGAGGTCATACCCTTTCAGTAAGAGGAATCAAAAGCCTTACGATTACCTAAATGGAGGAACATTACGAATAATGTGGTACTGATCTAGATGCTCTAATGTATGAATCAGAAAAAGTTATTAAGCAGGTGCAGCAAGTAGTTAGGAAGGCTAATTCCTTATTGGCCTTTATTGTGAGCAATCTAGAATTTAAAAGTTCTGAAAACGTTTTTTCCAAAAGAATAAAAGGATACTTGAAGACTGAAATATACAGTCTTATCAAAAAATCCATCAAATGGATTTGCCAGCAAAGTGAACCAAAGAAGTAGCCTTTAACAACCTTTGTCCCAGGCTGCCAATCTAATTTAAAATGACAGACACTCAATGCCAAGTTTAATCTAGGGGAATGAAGCATGGGAACAGCTGGACATTCTGCCACTGGACCACAGCCACTCAGCATTTTAAATATTTTGATCCACTTTTCCTGCAAATCTATTTGATAAGATTTTTTTCAATAAGACTATACATTTCAGTATTCAAGCACCCTTTCATGTTTTGAAAAAGACAGTTGCAAGTATATTCATTAACCTTCAAATGGAAGAAGTGTTTACTGATTTCCCAAATGAATTAAATTCTAATTTCAAGGTTATCCCCTCATTCTGCACACACAGGTTAAATATAATGTATCACTTACTCTTCCTCTTCTTTCTGCCAACTTTTGCTTTAAGCCTTGCTTTTTTCAGGGGCCCAACTGAGCTATCAGATCGAATGGATGAGCTGTGCACACTGGCATTGTCAAAATCAGAATCCCCATCCAAGTCTGCCTCATCGCTCTGAAAGAGTATAGCAAGCAAGTTTAATGATAACAACTATTCTGTAGTCAGATCACAATAAAGTAAAACACATTGAAGGTAAATCATATATATGCCAAACTTTCCTTCAAGGGTATGCATGGCAAGTTCAACACCTGAAAGAAAGAACAAATGCCTCTGTCCAAGAGCCACCAAGACTGCACACATGGCAGATTCTGCAATAGGAACCACAAATGAAGACTGCGATTTACCCAGACACCTCACAACACTTGATTAAGGATCAAGTGTTTTGGTTGTATCTCAGACTATTCAATGCACCAAGTAGGTCTGAAAAGCAATGTACTAAATAAAAAGCCACCAGTTCTTTATTGTTGTTAAAAGGCTGCCTTCCAAAACTATCTCCCTATTGGATATAATGAACGATTAACCCCACCACAGTAATTTTTCCAGTACAAAAGAGCACCAAGGCAAATGACACGATGACACGAAGCTGGGCAGCAGTGTTAGCTGTGAGGAGGATGCTAAGAGGATGCAGGGTGACTTGGGCAAATTCATGGCAGATGCAATTTTATGTGGATAAATGTGAGGTTATCCACTTTGGTGGCAAAAACAGGAAAACAGATTATTATCTGAATGGTGGCCAATTAGGAAAAGGGGAGGTGCAACGAGACCTGGGTGTCATTATACACCAGTCATTGAAAGTGGGCATGCAGGTACAGCAGGCGGTGAAAAAGGCGAATGGTATGCTGGCATTTATAGCAAGAGGATTCGAGTACAGGAGCAGGGAGGTACTACTGCAGTTGTACAAGGACTTGGTGAGACCACACCTGGAGTATTGCGTGCAGCTTTGGTTCCCTAATCTGAGGAAAGACATCCTTGCCATAGAGGGAGTACAAAGAAGGTTCACCAGATTGATTCCTGGGATGGCAGGACTTTCATATGAAGAAAGACTGGATCAACTAGGCTTATACTCACTGGAATTTAGAAGAATGAGGGGAGATCTTATTGAAACGTATAAAATCCCAACGGGATTGGACAGGCTAGATGCAGGAAGATTGTTCCCGATGTTGGGGACGTCCAGAACGAGGGGTCATAGTTTAAGGATAAAGGGGAAACCTTTTAGGACCGAGATGAGGAAAAACTTCTTCACACAGAGAGTGGTGAATCTGTGGAATTCTCTGCCACAGGAAACAGTTGAGGCCAGTTCATTGGCTATATTTAAGAGGGAGTTAGATATGGCTCAGGGGGTACGGAGAGAAAGCAGGTACAGGGTTCTGAGTTGGATGATCATACTGAATGGCAGTGCAGGCTTGAAGGGCCGAATGGCCTACTCCTGCACCTATTTTCTGTTTCTAAAGCTTCAGAGAAACATAACTTTTGTCATCTTTTCCACATATACAAATTGAAACTTCTAGATCATGACAAAAAAATTAAGCGTAGGCTCGCTCATCACTAGGAAAGCAAACACACTCATACTTACTGAACAACACACAAGAAGCTGGAGGAACTCCATAGGGGTAGGAGCATCAATGGAGAGAAACTGAAAGTCAGCGTTTTCAGGTTGAGACCTTTCATCTGGAGACAAAACGCTGACTGTCAAATTCCTTCAGTAAATGCTCCAGATTGTGTGCTGCCCAATATTACAGTATCTGCAGCAAGTTGTGTTTCACACTTACTGAGGAGCTTTTCTTCCTTTTTGATCCCATTATGCCTAGCTTGATTTTCAAGGTAGCCATCTTCTTCCTCTTTTTCTTCTTTCCTTCTGGGACCCTTGGGCTCTTGCTCCGCTTTTTTGCACCAGGGCCTGTAACCACACAAGTGGACTTTTGAATCACATTATTCCCTTTACATCACATTATCCCAACGCCCCAGTGATGTTTGGGAGTATGACATCTTATTATCCATTTAGCTGCCACACGTTCCTAGAAGAATCTGGGCATTTGAGCCTTGACCAGCTTCATTATCTCTGGTGTTAGGGTATATACTTAGCTGGATGTGGAACAGGACAGGAGTTGAGGTTGAGAGATCAGGGGGTGGAGGAGGACCAGAGGCTAGAAAAGATAGGGTCTGAGTGTGAACCAAGCCAGAAGTCATGGAGGGCCCTGACAACACTCACCTTTGCCCTCTTTGGTCTTGGCCTTGCGGATGGGTGGCACTGGCAGGGCAGAAAGGGGTCCCGTGGAGGCACTGGCAGACACCTGCTCTACTACAGCTGCTACTGCTGCTGCTGCAGCTGCTGCGGCTACTGCAGCTGCTGATCCCTTGAATGGACTGTTGGCACTGAACTCCCTCCACTTGGCACCAAGAATTGTCATCATTTTCGACATTGGAATCTTGGGGTTCTTCTTGGCAATGAGAGGCCTAGGTTTAAAAGATTATTTCGCGTTTAGACTACACCATTTGAAGAAGGTGTCACATCATAAACAAAGGTCAGTTTTACAGATGTTGACCATTGAACATCACCAGTCTATTTTTCTGTATGTGCTCCTTCCTCCATCTCATTTAAACCTCCCGCTTTCTCTCTTGTATACTGTACTTATCTAACTTCCCCTTTGATGGACCTGAGAAACCTGCATTAGTTTACAAAGATTTAAGAGAATCAGCAAATTCAGATGCAGGCTGGAGTGATCTGGAACATAGAATGCTTTAGACATGCAGCACTGTGCAAATGTCTTAGGCACACATATATAGCTAGAGTAGCTAAGACTTTTGCACAGTACTGAATTTATCAATGTGGAGCAGAGAGAATGCTTGTAAATCTGATGGAAGCAAAGGATGTTGGGAATAGCAAGAGTGGAACATCATGGGAGGGGTATCAGACAGGTGACAAAAGGGAAGAGGTTGTGCGAGTACATACACACCCAGCCCTGAGAGACCAGGCAAGGTCATTTGATTCCAAACAATTGGTTTATTGATCATGACAGGATGTCTCTCTGGTGCTTCCCGCTCCCTCTCTTCTCCCCCTTCCCCTTTTCCCAACCATGATTTCCCTCTCCCTGTCCCCCTTCCCACTCTCAATCCACAACTGAGACCCTTATAAGAATCAGGTTTATCGTCACTCACATCATGAAATTTGTTTTTTTAAAAAAACAGAGCAGTACAGTGAAGATATAAAATTACTATAGTACTGTGTAAGTTTTAGGCACCCTAGCTATATATATGTGCTCAAGACTTTTGCACAGTACTGCAGATTTAACACTTTCAAATAGATTTAGACAAACAGTTGAAAAGGAACAAATTGCAAAGCCTTGGGGGAAAGTTAGATCTCTTTTTAAAACCTTCTGCCCTGCACAATTCTAATTTTGTTATCATTTACGTAGGCTGGTGAATTAGGTTAGGCGGAGGGAAATGGTGAGATGTGGTTTGATTGACTTCAGTTTAGTTTGCTGATGAAGATGGACTGCTATCATCTATAAAGTTTAGTCCCCAATCTGATAAAAGAAATATGATACCTTTCAAGACCTTGTGATATCTTAAATGCCTTGCAGACAATAGATGATCTTGTATAAGCATCATCACATTTGCAAACAAACAGAAATGTGATAAACACTAAGTGTGTTATGTGGAAAGTGGGGAATTTGAGAAAAACAAATTGACCTCCTTGATCTTTAAGCTAAACAGGTTACAGCCACTGTAGCTCCTCCCTCAAATTCTTCCACCTCCTCCTTTAACCTGCTTCTTCATGGTAGGACCAACATATACAATTCAAAACAGGGCTCCAAACCTCGGTTAATGGTAGAGGTCCATGGGATAAAGAAGGTTGTAACCCTCTCATTCAAAACACGTTTAATGATAAGACAGCACATGGGTTACCTTACTGAATCTACTATGCTATCTGGAGAATTTAAATTCCAAGTAATGGGGTAAAATATAGAATAATGTTAGGATCGGACACAATGACCACAAAAACTGTGTCATAAAAGCAAGTCAAGTTACTTAACACCAATCTTTCCCAGTCTAGCTGAAATGCCATTCCAGATACATTTATTAGATGATTCTTCACTGTCCTCTGAAATGAGCCAGCACACTACTGCTCAGGATGCAAACAGGAGCAGACCATCCATTTGCAGGCTGTTCTCTGTTCCAGCTTTACAGATGGTCTTTTTGTCAATTTTGTCCAAAAATTCAGAAAATACACAGAGCACTTAATATGCTAACCATACTTCTAAAATATTGTAATAAATGGCATCAAAAGTGCACAAGACTGATAAGAAAATACAACTACCAAGAATGGAGAGAGGAAACTAGTTCTGTTGTGCACAGGAACAAGCACATGTACGAATGTTAGACTTTTGAAATTCATCATGATATGGGAGCCTGTTCATCTATACAGGTATCCAGAAGTTGGACTTTCATAACCCCAGGGGGCAGCTTATATTCACAATCTATGCACAAATTAATGCTTCATAAAAGTTGAGGCATGTGTGTTCTTTGCTTATTTAAAGATGCTTAAGAACAATTTCCCCTTAGCTCACCTCATGAACTGGCTGAAGGCCTTGTAGTTGGTTAAAGTGCGATAGTCATCCTCGGTGAATATGTGGTCCACATCTTCCAGCCCCCAATCCTCAAGCAGCCGGGCCGAGGACTTCGGTTCAGGCTGTTACAGAGGGCAGCAAGTAAAGAGTTATTCATCAAGCCAGGTAGAGTCATATAACGTGACAAAGGGGCATTCAAACCACCAGGCCGCTTCTTTTAAAAGGACAATTTCAATTAGTCCTAATTTCCTGTATGTTCCCCTTCACTTGTAAATATTCCCAAACATTTATCATTACAGCTAGGAAATTCTTATTGAATCGGCTTCCAATTTTCAAACATTGACCGTTGTATCTTCCTCTTCCCAGTGACAGCAGAATCCCTGTCTATTCTGTCACAACCCTAACTATTTTCCTCAGGTCAACACTCCAAGGTTACAGAGCTGGAATAAAAATCTGAAACATTAATGCCGTTTTTCTTCTCCATAGGTTCTATCTTATCTGCTGAGCATTTCAAGCATTTCATGTTATTATTCCAGATTTCCAGCAGCTGCATTTTTTTTTAATTTTCCAGTCACAAACTTAAACCCTTATCCTGAACCTCATCTTCAAGATAGTTTCCTGCTTGAACCATCTCGCCAACAGACTTGAAACAAAATTCAATATCTCCCGTAACCCGTGTGGTTAAACCACCTGTAACCAGTGGTATACCAGAGGGATCAATACTAGGACCTTTTTGCTTGTCATATACACCTAGTGGTCACCTTATTAGTTACCTCCTGTACCTAACCAAGCGGCCATTATGTGTGTGGTCATCTATTACCCATCCACTTCAAGGTTCAATGTGTTGCGTGTTCAGAGATGCTTATCTGCACACCACTGTTGTAACACATGCTTATTTGAGTTACTGTGGCCTTCCTGTCAGCTTGAATCAGTCTGGCCATTCTCCTCTGATCACTGTCATTAACAAGGAACTTTTGCCCACAGAACTGCCGCACACTGAAAGTTATTTTTGTTTTTCCGCACTATTCCACTATTCTCTATAAACTGTAGAGACTGATAATCCCAGGAGATCAGCGGTTTCTGAGATACTCAAACTACCCTGACTGGCATCAACAATCATTCCATGGTCAAAGTCACTTAAATCACATTTCTTCTCCATTCTGATGTTTGGTCTGAACAACAACAGAACCTCTTGACCATGTCTGCATACTTTTATGCATTGAGCTACTGCCCCATGAATGGCTGATTAGATGAAGTTCAAAGTACAAAGCACATATACAACCATGAGATTCATTTTCTTGCAGGCATACTCAATAAACCTATAGGCTAATAATCATAATGAAAAACCGAAAACAAAGACAAACAACCAATGTGCAAAAGGCAACAAAATGCACAAATATAAAAAGAAAAAAAAAATAGTAATAAATAAATAAATAAATAAGCAATAAATATTGAGAACATGAGATGATGAGTCCTTGAAAGTGAATCCATAGATTGTGGGAACAGTTCAGTGTCGGGGTGAATGAAGTTACCCCTTCTGGTTCAAGAACCTGATGGTTGAGGGTAATAACTGTTTCTGAATCTGGTGGAGTGGGTCCTGCACCAGATTCCTGTGCCTACTTCCCAATGGTAGCAGTAAGAAGAGCATGGCCTGGATGGTGGGGCTCATTGATGATGGATGCTGCTTTCCTGTGACATTTCCATTTGCATTAACAAGCAGGTGTACATATGTATCCAATAAAGTGGCTACTGAGTGTATATAAGTGACTTGGATCAGAACGTCTGTGGTCTAAAAGTATGTTTGCTGATGACACAAGACTGGTGAGGTTGTAGATATCGATGATGGTTGTTTAAGGATAGAGGAATACACCAAGTCAGCTGAAAAGTTGGGCAGACGGAATTTAATCTGGACAACTGTGAATTAATGTATTATATGTATTATCTAATACTAGCCTAACTCATTCAGAAAATGACAGGGACCTTGGAAGCTCTGATGTACAGAGACACCTTGGGGTGCATGGTTATAGCTCCCTGAGCACGGTGACATGGGTGAAAAAGGGTAGTGAAGGTACTTAGCTTGCTTGTCTTCATAGGCAAGTGTTGGAACATCATGATATGCTGTACAAAACATTAACTAGACCACACCTGGAATAGCCCATGCCATTCTGGTCACCACACTACAGAAAGAGAGTCCAGAAGAGATTCACCAGGATGTTGCCTAGCCAGCTTATGAAATATGAAATGCATAGATGAGAAGAAATTATAGGCATCTACCACAAGGGTTGAGAAGTCTAGAACTATAGGAAATAAGTTTAAGTTGAGAGGGGAAATAGTGAAATGAAACCCAAAGTGCAAATTTCTTCCCTCCCCCTCCCCCCCATTCAGAGGATGGTGAGTTTATGGAATAAACTACCAGAGGAGGTACTTGGATAGGAAAATGGGATTAGGGTGGATGGGTATGGATGAGCCAGCCTGAAGGAAATGTTTCCATGTCGTATTTATGACGCTCCTCTACTTGAAGGCAAAGCCACACATGCTTGAAACCAACTATTTCAGCAAAGCACAATTTCAATACATGACTGTAAAGACACTATCAACACAGCTTTCTTCTCTTTTAAACAGATAAATAAACAAACATTAAAAAAACGTGCAGATGCTGGAAATCTAAATCAACGCACACAAAATGCTGGAGGAACTCAGCATTTCTGCAACATTTGTGGAAGGGATTAAGATGACATTCCAGACCAAAACCCTTCTCCAGGACTGAAAAGAAGGGTCTGGAATGAGATGCTGACTGTTCACTCCTTTCCATGGATGCTGCCTGACCTGCTGAGCTCCTCCAGTATTTTGTCGTGTTACACTTTTCAAATTTTGCGATGTGACACGATCCTTGGCCTAACTGCTGTACAAGACCACGCTTACAACTCTTGATGATACTCAAACATTGTATTTCATCTGCATTCAACTTGCATGTATTACCATGTATTTCACAGTAATGTACAAACTTCTACGTTCTGTAGCTCATATCAATTCTACACGATTGACACAGTAATGTAGTGGTTAGCGCAATGCTTTACAGTACTAGTGACCTGGGTTCAATTCCTGCTGGTGCCTGTGAAGAGTCTGTATGTTCTCCATGTGACTTTAATGGTTTCCTCCCACAGTCCAAAGACCTTCCAGTTGGTAGGTTAATTGGTCATTGTAAATTGTCCCCTGATTGGGCTAGGACTAAATCAGGAGATTGTTGGGTGGTGCAGCTCGAAGGCCTGGAAGGACCCATTTCATACTGTATCTCAATAAATAAATAAACGCTGCCAAGTAAATTTTATATCAGCATACACTTTTCCTCGTCCTCCTCCTCCTCCCTCCCAAAGCCAACCCAGCCAGCCAGCTTCATCTCTGCCTTATGAAGACTAGTGTTACAATGGCATTTACACGCCCAAATGAGATTACAACTGAAATATCATGCACAGGTCTGGTCTCTCCACCCAAGGAAGGCTATACTTGTAGCAGTGTACAATGATTCATTGGATTGGTTTCTGGTATGGGGCTCAGAAGTGCCTGTCCCATGGGAAGAGATTAAGCACACTGGGTACTTCTCCCTAGAGCAGGGGTTCTTAACCTTATTTATGCCATGGACCAACACCATTAAGCAAGGGGTCCGTGGACCCCAAGACTGGGAACCCCTACCCTGGGGTTTAGAAGAATGAAAGGTAATATCCATAAAGTGGACAAAATTATGGGGTCTGATAGAACAAATGCAGGTGACAATTTCCCTGGCTGGGATACCTAGAATCAAGAACCACCAACACAAATACAGGAGTAGCCAAACAGACAGAGACAAGAAACTTCTTCACCACAGGATAGTAAATCTTTGGAATTCTCTACCCAAGAAGGCTGTGAAGGCTCATTTGCCAAGTACGTTTGAGACAGATTGATAGCTCTTAAGGAAACATGGGATCAAGAGCAGGAAAGTGGCGGAGGTTAAATATCAGCCATGATCTTATTAAATGGTAGAGCAGGCAGAGGGGCAAAATGAGCAGCCTCCTGCTTGTTTTTTCTCCCTGTTATTACTTGATTATGTGGATCAAATAGGTAGAAGTTTGAATGGTGGGGGCACAGATACTGGTGGATTCACAGCTCCAGTCTGTTTTTAAAAAAAGTGATCCGGGATGTGCTTAGAAAGATGAGCTAGACCAATCCACAGAGGAGACAGAAGTATAATTGTTACCTTACGACTTTCCTCCTCTTCATCATCATCACCCTGATCCTTTTTCCGACGCTTGATTTTCTTCTCTTTCTTCTCCTTTCGTTTCTTCCTCTTCTTCTTGCCAAAGTCGCTGCAACCGCTGTCTGAGTTTTCTTTGAGATCTTCCAGCTCAGAGCCAAGCTCATTCTCACTTTCCTATTAAGAGAGAAACAAGGGGATTTTAGAAACCCTTAAGTTTTTTTCCACAATTAATTTTGCAGGTGGGGAACAGGCCATTTGCCCCACCTGGACAATGCATGCTCCACAATATACTATAATAAGATGCAATCAAGCAAAATATATATAAATACAAGAAGATCAATTTTGTGTTGGCACACTAAGGAGTCCAATCTAAGGGTTATGATTGACAGGCTAAGAGTGAGAAAAATAAGAGATCAGCTGGGCCAAACCCTGTTGTTGAAAGTTAAGCCCCACTGGTGACAAAGGCACTGGAGGAGCTCAGTGGGTCAGGCAACATCTATGGAGAGAAATGGATGGGGGACATTACAGGTCATGATCCTTCATCTGAACTGGGAAGAAAGAGGGGATTATAGCCAGTATGAAAAAGTGGAGGGAAGGGTGAGGGAAGGGTGAAGCAAGGGTGAAGCCAGTATGAAAAAGTGGAGGGAAGGGTGCTAGGCGGATCCTGGTGAAGGGGGTGATGGGGCAGATGAGTGAGGAGGAGAGTGAAAATGATGTCAAAAGCTATGAGGACTAAAGGTGGAAGATGGAATCTGATAGAAGACCGTGGAGTATTGGGAAAAGAACCTGTGGGGTAAGTATGTGAATGATGTAACTAGGTGAATCAGGAGGAGACACAAAGAACAAAGACAGAGGGAAGCAGTAACCAGAAATTTGAGAATTCGATGCTTATGCTATCAGGTCAGATATTACCCAGGTGGAATATAAAGTGCTATTCATCTAATTTGCATTTAGCCTCTGTGAGGCCCACTTATGAATCCTCTTCCTGTTCCTCTTCTGCCTTAAAGGCAACATCAGATCATTGTTGTGTTTTTATATCTACTGTGGTGTCAGCTGCACAATGATCCTAAACTCAGGAGTAAAAACCAAGCTCTGTGTACACAATACAACAAAATCTCAAAAAACAATCACTTGATGTTCCGATGTTCAAGGGACTGATGCCTACAGGCTACTGCTCAGGGACAGGCTAGTTCAAGTTCAACTACATTAACAGCAATGAACTATTCCAGCAATCAAGGGATTCCTGAGCAGACTGCCCAAACCATGTGGCAGAACTCACCAAAAAACATCAAGGCCTTGCTGGGTTAGAGGTGAGAGGCCTACCCCTTCAGATTCTTCCTGTCTAGTTGGAATATTACTCCCAATGTGTGCTACCCCTGGGATGGATGTGATGGGCAGGAGACAGTAGTCATTCACCTTTTTGCAGGCTGTGGCTGTGCTACGGGTGCCCTGGAGAAGGATGCAAGAGCCCTTACCACAATTCATTCTGAGCAGCTGTATAACAGAGCACTATTCCCAGGGACACATACTGAGACAGACATCGAGGGCCGCTGGAAAACACTCTGGTCTGCCCAAAGCTTGCTGGTCTTCCAGAAAAGCGAGAAGTCATAAGGGAATGAGATTAGTAGATTGGAGGTTGCAGGAGTAGTTGCTGAGGGATGCAATGAAGCACAGTGCAGCCAATGCAAAGGATCTGTGGGGAAGGACCACAGTCTAGTGTTCTTCCACTATGAACACTGAGGGACTAAATCCAGCTGGGAAGCCCCTAAGCACAAGAAGGATGTATCACTAAGGGGGGGGGGGCATATGAGTGGCTGAGGTGTACAAAAAGATGTACTAGCAATAATACGTATAAAACCAGCAACACTGAACATATAGACGAAACTACACAGAATATACAGAATTTTGCACTGTTTTCCCCTTTTGCTATTATGAATAGTTTAGTTTACAAATTTAAAAATTGATCCTTATGAAGGCTAATAACCAGCAGCCTGTAATCCTGTAAGACATAATTCTGCATGTCCTTCCCTCCCTTCCTTGCTCACTGTGCTAAATTTCCAGCTCCTCTCCCCATTTGCCTTTAGTCTATTCCCATTCCCCTGCCTATCTGTCCACCTCCATCTCTCTTCCATTCACTCTTTAACCCTTTTTTCATTCTTCCTTTCCTTCTCTCCTCCCATGTACTTAAGACAGACCAAGACATACCAGAGTTGTCCAGGTCTAGTCCTAACAAGCAAAAGCAGGCTTTAATGAATGCAGATCCCCAAAATAAAGCTCCTTCCCTGAAACCAGTCTGCTTCCAATCCTTCTCTGACTCCTACTTGACAGAATGCAGGTGTTAGAGTGCATGGCTATTGAGTCAGCAAGGCATCTGCCTGCCCATCCAACCTTTTATTTATTAAGATATAACATGGAACAGGTTCTTCCAGCTCTTAAAGCCGCACTGTCTAGCAATCCCGAATTAATCATAGCCTAATCATGGAACAATTTACAATGGCCAATTATCCTATCAACCAGCAAGTCTTTGGACTGTGGGAGGAAACCAGAGCATCTGGAGGAAATCCATGTGGTTCATGGGAAGAACATACAAACTCCTTGCAGGCAGTGCTGGAAATTGAACCTGGGTTGCTGCTGGTACACTAAAGCACTGTGCTAACCACTATGCTACTGTAATGCCCCAAGTTTCATGACAAACCATACACAAAGCAACAAGAAAGCAGAAGCACTCAGCTCCTCAAGATACACTTACCCGGCTTAATTCTGGCAAGTCCAAATTAAGGTCAACAGTAGGTAACCATAAAGTGCAGCACAGTTTATTTTACCTCAGTCAATTATAACAACCTGCTGAAAATCTGGTGTGCTGACAGATCCCTTTCCTGAGCTTAATTAGGAATCAGGTTTGGTCTCTGGCATGCTACTCAGCTGTTAGCAATATGATTAGCAATACCAAATGGAAAACAAGTGAACAATGCTTGTGCTGTTACTTTAGTGAAATATGCACGCAGTTAATAAACTACAAACAGCTCCTCTAACACCTTGCATTTATATAGCAGTTTAATGATAAAACATTTTAAATCACAGGTTTCCAGCCTTTTTTATGCCATGGACTCCTACCATTAACTGACAAGTCTGTGGACCCCGGGTTGGGAACCTAACTTTTAAATGAAGACTAACTTTGTCATCAGGCCAAATAAATGGTTGAAACCTTCTAGCTTGGTGGCAGAACTTCTACCCATGTTTCCTCAAAGTAGAAGATTGTCCCATCTTAAGCCAAAAACCGCATCTTCCACTATGTTGCACCAGTGAACAGGTGTTAGAATCCAAAGGCCAACTCAAACTGCCACAGATTTCCCACCTCTCAGATTGGAAAAACTATATGCTGAACCTGAATCACAGTTGCTAAGAGAACACCAACCTCCAAGAGGACCACAGTCTTGTTGTAGGGTTTGGAAACTTGTACGGCTCAATGACCTGGTGAGCTATGTTGGCTGGAGTAAGAGCTTTATGCTTTAGCTCTTGGTAGGGTCACCCATGCCAAACAGGTCACAGGGTAGAGGCCACAGACTAAAGGCTGATTTACACTTGTGTGTACTAGCTTACGCTGTAGCCTACGCAAGTGGGTTACGCCGTTGTGAGCATTTCTACTTGTGCGTTGGTGTGTCTGCATTGCTCTGCAATTCACTGCCAAAACGCTAGTTGGCGGTGGGGTTTCTGTGCCACTGTGTTGAGTTTCTTTGTATTGAAACTCAACACGAAGAAACTCAAACTTCAAACAATGGCCACTGAAACTGAAGGAGAGTGAATTTTCTGTGCTTGTCCGGCCACTGAGAGACACAGACGAGGAAATGCATTTCAAACATTTTCGGATGTCGGCAGGTAGATTTGACGATTTGGTTCATCGTCTCCAACCATTTATTTCGCATCAGTGTACGCACAGTATACTCAGAGACTGGCAATCACCATTCGAGTTTTAGCTTCAGAAGGAAGTCAACAGGCTGTAGCAGCTAGCTACAAACTGGCGTCAAGCACAGGGTCCTCCATAATTTCGGAGGTCTGTAAACCTTTATAGAAAGCATGGCAGCCAGAGTTCCTTCCCTGCCCTTCAGTTGCCCAATGGGAAGCTACTGCAGCGTAGGAGGAAATGCGATGCTACCAAGTGGACCAATCACAGTTGTTGAAATCTGCATCGCCACGACGCATAGTTACATTTTTGGGGAGGTGCACATCAGGCTACAGCGTATGGTACGGCGTAGGGTACAGTGGAGGGTCCACGGCTACGCCATACCTACGGCGTCAAATTGACGCACGAGTATAAATTGGCCTTAAGAGTGGTCCACTGATCCTCCAGGTTTGGAGGTTCAGCTCAGGGTTAACAACCCCCACTGGTAAAACCAAACTGTCATGGAAACAGCAATGAAGAATCCTCTATGGCTGTATGCGACAGTATGGACAGACAGGGACAGGGGACCTTCATTGCTGCCCTAAGCAACAGCAGAGTAATCGGCAGTTAGTAAGAGAACACTAAACAGACTAATTTTATTACAGTTTTATGTAATTAGCTTTAACAGTTTTGTTCTTAAACGTGTCCATGTTTTCCACTGCTCTAACCATTTTGAATTAAAATGTTATCTTTTTTAAATAATTCCCCAATGCATTTTGAATGTTTGTGAATGTCAAAATATCTTAACATGATTTCACAAGCAGGTAAGGAAATATTATGAAGAAAGCAATGGAAGTGTCAGCACAGCATGATGGGCCTTATGGCCCTCAGTGTTGTAAAATTCTATTGCCCTTAACACTGCAGTAGATAAACCCTCATGATCCTGCTATATAAAGCATTGTATACCAGTGGTCTCACTTTTTAGCAAGGAGGAGACAACCCAAATGGAAATTAAATCTCTTATACACACACATACACACACACTCACTCAGTTTTGGTCAGTATCAGTAGGCAAGTAGTGAACACTCATCAAGAACAACTGTGCCTCCACGAGGCCTCCCCTGAGGCAACAAATTCCACAGATTCATCACTCTCTGGCTAAAGAGATTCCTCACCATTTCTGCTGTAAAAGGACAGCCCTCTATTCTGAGGCTGTGCTGTCCGGTCTCCCCCACTATAGGAAACATCCTCTCCACTTCCACTCTATCAAGGCCTTTCAATAATTAATAGGTTTCAACAAGGTAATGTTCCTCAAGGCAGTACTGAGATTTACTTGAAAAGTGCCAGAGGCCACAGAGAGTGGGAATGCAATGGAGAAGTATAGTGCAAAACAACCACCTGTCCCTGGTCAACCAAGCAGTGGCCAGACTATTCAATCTATGTGGTGGCGATGGACTGCATAGGATGCGTGGTTTCAGGAGAAAGAAGAGGAACACCCAAACCAGGGAGTGAATGGGTTGTTATTTAAGTAAAAGTACATGCCAAGTAAAATAAAACCATCATCTGGCATGGCTTTAAATCCCTTTTCCCCTTGTAGTGAGTACTTCAATAGGGTCCACATCTTAAACTGAAATTATGTCTTTGTGGGTTGCACGTTCTTGGTTCAAAATCAAAGTCATGCAGAGAAGCTACACTCCAGCCACAATTAACCCATCTGGGAACTTCGAGTGCTAGTGTTATGCTTTCAGAACTCATCAAACAGGAAGCTTAAGATAATTTAATGCAGAATATAGGAGAGGTGGAGGGTATATTTATTGTAACTCAAGAGGCGAGAGACAGAGAGACGGTGGCTAGAAAGGGTATTTCTTTTAACAGAGTCCAACAGTTAGGAGGAAAAAGTTAAAGTAAAATTGATAAAATAATTGGTAAAAATAATTTGAAGCAGTCTCTTTTCACCCCTTTGGAACAGTGGTCTAGAATTTATTACCCAAATTGATGTACAGAAACCCACATTTTAAAACCGTTCTCTAGCCCTCGACCTTTTCCACCCAGCTGGCTTCATCCATCACCTTCCAGCTAGCCTCTTTCTCCTTCCCCACACCTTTTTATTCTGGCATATCCCCCCTTCCATCTCAGTCCTGATGAAGGTCTCAGCCCAAAATGTTGACTGTTTATTCCTCTCCATTAATGCTGCCTGCGCTGCTGAGTTTCCCCAGCATTTTGTGTATGTGTTGTTCTGGATTTCCAGCACCTGCAGACTTTGTCATGTTTAAGAAGATCATTTGACATGTTGTGATGCACAAGGTTATTGATTGAGAGCTATAAGAGCAGCACTTATCCAGCCACCACTCGTGGGATAGGTCCTCTCTTGTTGCTATGAATTTCAGTGATTACTTTGAGAGGAAGTTACAGATAACAGAACTAATCCCAATAATCTAACAAGTCAAGCAAAGACACCTCAATTTGGGATTGCAGGCTGTAATAAAAATATTAACACCACCTTCTATGCAGACAGAAACAATCATAGGTAGGGATACAAAGCGGGAATTATTTTCTCAATGAAGGAAGGATAGGAATTTTCATATAGATCAGAGAGGCAATCAAGAGACATGGGTTCTCCAACCCTGTTTCGCAGCAGATTACTGTATGAGTGTCATCCTTGCAAAGGGTAAATCACCTTAGGCTCCTTTTCAGGTACAACTCTGATGCATGGTGGAGGAAAATATTTTGCTTGCTCCACCAACGTCACCTCCTCCTGAGGAGGTACAGGGATTCCATGAGGAACTGTTAAGCAGGAGGTCGATATGAACATTCAAGTCCAGACACATAGTCTGCAAACTGCTTAACCCCAAAGGGCAGAGAGGCTAATATTGAACATATCCTCATTTGTTTTCTGACAATAGAATTTAACTGAAAGGTTCAGGATGGCTGATAACTTCAAGATACTCCACATCTGCAATCCAACCAAAGAGTTCAATTAAGATTGCACTCAGCTTCAGGTCAAAATTATTGACTTCTTTGCAAGTTTTGGCTTGCAAAGAGGTCAACTACTGCTTCCTGGTTCAGTGCACATGAATACATATTTTACTCTCAGCAATGGTTTAATTTGCGGCTAGTTGCTTGCCTGACATCCGGAACCACTAGTTTACCAACAATAAGCAAAGCTAGCTGTCTCCATGTTATTGAACAGGCAGAATTGAGAAATATGTAGAGGGAAAGAGAAGAGTTACTAAATACCTACCTTTACTTCACACGAGTGGTAGAGCTGCAGACAATTTACCTAACCCTGCTCTCCCCCCCCCCGCCCCCACCAACCCCGAGTGTGTTTAACAGCCCTGAACATCATTTCAAATCATTCACCTTTTGGAAAGGTCACCAAAATTGTTGCCTTTTATAATCACCACCAGCCAGCTGCAGAAAGACACTGTCAAATCATAGCAAGAGGCCTTCATTGAATGACCTGCAGTGAATTGATCTGCAAAGCTGCAGCAGGGTAACTTCTACAAGGTTCTTTTCTGCAGCTGTCAGTCACTTTCTGTGAGTATTTTAGTGAGTGTACCATCAGTATAACTGGCCATGCAAAGGTCCACCATGGACACAGAAGACTGAATGGTCTCAGTGCCACGAGTTTTTCTAATATAATATTTGACTACATATTAATTATATCAGGTCAACGATCCTGCAAGATCCTAAACCAGGTCCCAATTTATTATGTTTTCCCTGCTCTTTACTGGGAGTAGTAGTTTGACTACACACCTCACTACCTTATTTCTATTTTTATACATAAAAATGTAATGCAAGAACAGAAATAAGGTAGTGAGGTAGCATTCATGGGTTCAACATCCGTTCAGAATCAGGTGGCAAAGGGGAAGAAGCTGCTCCTAAATTGTTGAGTCTGTGCCTTCAGGCTCCTGTACCTCCTACCTCATAGTAACAATTAGAACAAGACATGACCTGGGTGATGGCAGTACCTAGAGTGGCAGGATAACGTAGTGGTTAGCACAACATTTTACAGTACAGGCAACCTGAGTTCAAATCTCTCCCCCCCCCCCCCCCACTGTCTGTAAGGAGCTTGTACATTCTCCCCATGATGTACCAGTTGGTAGGTTAATTGCTCATTATAAACTGTACTGTGATTGGGCTAGGATTAAATCAGGGGTTATGGGCAACCTGACCTGAAGTGTTAGAAGTGCCTATTCTGTGCTGTATCTCAACAAATAATAAATTAATGATGGGTGCTGCCTCAGTGCATTCTAGCTTTTGTACATGTTTGTTAAAGCCCTTGGAGTTCACTATGGCCTCTCGTGCTCTTAGTTGTCAGGCCTACAGCATACCCAAGTCAAGACCCAGTGCAACATTTGAGATGCCCTACTAAACAGGCCACCAGTATCCACCCAATAGCTCACTGAGATTCAAGTGAATGAAGGTAATTGGCATTTTGTATACTAAGGAACCAAACACAGCAAAATATATTTTGAATGAATACTTTTTTTAAAAATTGCAGATAGTGGAAATGTAAAATAAAAGCAGAAACACTCAACATGTCAGGCAGCATCCATTGAGACAGGTCTGGCAAATCAACCCCAAACAGTTAATCTTACAAAATCCTCCTAATGAGCATCAGGGGACTTATGTCTCAGAGACAAGCCACAACGGGGCATAGTCATCCTCACAGATTCCCACAATACTGTCAATGTGCCAACACCTCTACCACAATGCCAAAGAAAGTGTTTCTCACAGGCAGGATAGACTTAGTGATGTTGACATAAGGCAGATGTATTGGCACTGGGACCTGTATTGTGCTATACAGGCAGGGGCAAGTAGCCAAGGGGTCCTCAGCACCAATTCCATATCATACAAAGTCTCACTGCATCAGGATAAACATGGATAAGTAAAGCTCCTCTTTACTATCATCTATCATTCTCCCTCAGCTGATATATCATTCGTCCCCATGTTGAACAATACTTACAGGAAGCACTAGATGTAGCTAGGGTGGGGAATTTCAACACTCAGCACCATATTGTGGTAGTACTACCTCCAACACATGTGAAAAACTGAGTCTGCAACCAGTGATGAACAAACCAGACAACTAATGAACGTATATGACTTTGTCATCACCCATTCTAGTGTTGTATACGGTTCCATTCATGACAGCAAGGGAGATGTGACTGCCACAGAATCCTTGTGAATTCAAAGTCCAGGCTTCACATTGAGGATATCAGAATCATATTTAATGTCATGAAATTTGTTGAGTTGTGGCAGCAGTACATTTTAAAACATAATAACGGAACTATAAATTACAATAAATACAGTGGATTCCGGGTTAATTGGGGCCGCCATTTATTTGGGACAAGTCTTAAAGAACAAAAACCTAAATTGAGAAAATAGCCAAGATTCCTTCCATTTATTTAGGACACTATGCCTCTTAATTGGGACAGGAAGCTGCTGCAGAACAGTTTCTAACTAGCATGCACTTGAATGGCCATTAGAGCAATTAGTTTTTAAATAGCATTAGTTGCATATGTTCGTGTTCTAAAAGCAGTAAATAAATAAATAAGCAGTAAGACAATTTGGAATTGATTTACTGATTTCCTCCAGCATTTTGTGTGTGTTGCTCTGATTTACTCAACATGGTTTCAAGCATTCAGGCATACCAGAAATGACTGCGAGTGAAAATTTCACTACTTCAACAGTTAGGGATTGTAACAAATTAGAAGATATTAACAGTCATCTTGAATGTTACAATGGAAATGAAGACTTGGAGAATTAAATCATCTAAAGCATTGTACAAAGGCAGTCCACTATCTACACTAGGTTTCTACGCTGATTTGTTCATTTACAGTCAACCAAAAGAACAAACACGGCAGATGAATTTTTCCATCGATAACTATTAGGAACTAATATACTTTTGTTTTATAGTACTGTAGATGTATTGGTAGTGTTCTCATTTGTTTTGTATTTTACTCAAACACAATTTGTTATTCAGTTAAATGTTTCTTTTTGGTACCTTTTAATTATTTCCATGGAACTTCAGGTAATTGGGGCAGCTGCTTAATTGGACCAAAATGTACTTGTCCTGATGTGTCCCAATTAACCAGAACTCTCTCTCTATATATATATATATAAATTAAATAATGCAAAAAAAGTGAGGAAAAAGAAGTGAGGTAATGTTCATGAGCGAGGTAGGTAGAATCTCAGATGGAGATGAGAGGACATTCGAGAGCGAGATATACTAGCTAGTTGAGAGGTTTTGCAGCAACAACTTTGAACTCAGTGTCGGTTGGACGAAAGAGCTGATTGTGGACCAGGAAGGGTAAGATGAGGGAACACAAACACAGACCAATACTCATAGAGGGATCAGAAGTGGAAAGTGTGCGCAATTTCAAGCTCCTGGGTGTCAAGATCTCTGAGAACCTAACCTGGTCCCAACATATAGAAGCAGTTATAAAGAAGGCAAGACAGCAGCTAAATTTCATTAGGAGTTTGAGGAGATTTGATTTCACAAATAAAACACTCAAAAAGTTCTATAGATGTACCATGGAGAGCATTCTGTCAGGCTGCTTCACTGTCTGGAATGGGGGCAGGTGGGGTGGGGGGGGGGCTACTGCACAGGACAGAAAGAAGCTACAGAAAGTTGTAAAATTAGCTCCATCACACGAGGAATTCTACAGATGCTGGAAATTCAGGCAACACACATCGAAGTTGCTGGTGAACGCAGCAGGCCAGGCAGCATCTCTAGGAAGAGGTACAGTCGACGCTTCGGGCCAAGACCCTTCATCAGGATGAAGGGTCTTGGCCCGAAGCGTCAACTGTACCTCTTCCTAGAGATGCTGCCTGGCCTGCTGCGTTCACCAGCAAAATTAGCTCCATTTTGGGTGCTAGCCTCCAAAGTACCCAAGACATCTTCAAGGAGCGATGCCTCAGAAAGATGACGTCCATTATTAATGACCCAAGTTATGCTGTCTTTTATTGCTACCATCAGGAGGGAGGTACAAAAGGCACACACTCAGCGATTCAGGAACAGCTTCATCCCCTCTGCCATACAATTCCTAAATGGACATTGAACCCATGAACAGTGCCTTACTTTATTTTTTAAATATATATTATTTGGTTTTGCACTATTTTTAATCTATTTAATATACATACACTTACTGTATTTGATCTATTTATTTCAATATTATCATTTATTGCATTAAACTGCTTCTGCTCAGTTAAATTTTACACCACATGCTGGTGATAATATGATTCTGATTCAAGGATTCATTGTCCATTCAAAAACCTGATGGCAGAGGGAAAGAAACCGTCCTGAAACTTAGAGAGTGTGCCTTCAGGCTACTGTAAAACCTCCTTGATGACAGCAACGAGAAGAGGGCACATCCTGGATGATGGGGGTCCTTAATGATAGATGCTGCCTTTTTGAGGCATCGCTCCTAGAAGATGTCCTGGATGCGGGGAAGCAAGTGCTCATGATAGAGCTAGCTGAGTTTACAACTGCCTTCATGTTAGTGGCCACTTAAATTGATGAGATCAGAACATTCATGGCAACTTAAATCTGGCCTCCATGAACCACTGTGCATCATCAGTAGCAACATAATGGTATTCACTATAACCTCCTGGCCTGGCAGATCCTTTATTGTAACATCACCATCAGGGAGCGAGCCAACTCCTAGGTAAATCAGGAAGGCACGTCCAGAACAGCAGGCACACCTAACAGGTGCTGAGCTGCAACACAGGATTAAATGCAGGAAAGATGGAATGCAATAGACAGGACTGTGATTCCACACACATCAGTTCAGACCAAAACTCTAAGGTCCTGTCATATCAAGATATAGTGATGGACAGTTCAGCAGCCAGTGAGAGATAGGAACTCTGAAATCCCAATCCTTAACGCACAAACTGAAGAGGCGGGTGAAGCACTGCAACCATACTCAAGCAGAAGTGACAACTGGATGATCCATACCACCAGCCAATTCAACTGACTTCAAGTGACATTAAGCAGCACCAAGAGCAGTGAATACAGCAATATCCCAGCTGAGTTACATGGAATTGACTAGATGCTCTGTTGATACATACTGAACATGTCTAGTCTAAAACAATTTCAGTCATTAGCAACGTAATGGAAGATGTGATCAACAGTACCATTAACTTTTGCTTACATGTGCTTGAGTTTTATTTCTAAACCTTATTATAGTAAGTCTGAATACTACAGTGCCTTGTAAAAGTATTCAGCCCCCAACCCTTCGTTCACATAAATTGCTTATTACAACCAGGGGAAGATCAATTTAACTCAGAATTTTTATTTGTCAATCACATCCTCCTTTTTTCACAGTCAAAAAAACTCCAGAAAATTATAAAGCGTGAAAAACCAAAAACTTAAAAACCGGAATGTCCGCAGTTCAAAAGTATTCATTCCCCTTTGCTCAGTTGAACCATCTCCCACAGATACTACAATGAGCAGTCTTTTTGGATGAGTCTCTATTAGCTTTGCACAATGTGATAGAGGAAGATTTGCCCATTTCTCCTTGCAAAGTTGCTCAAGCCATGCCAGATGAGTTGGGGAGTGGCAGTGAACAACAACCTCGAGACCTTGCCAGAGATGCTTGATTGGGTTAAGGTCAGGACTCTAACTAAACCACTCAAGGACATCCATTTTCTTAATTTGAAGCCAGTCCATGGTTGCTCTGGTAGTGTGTTTTGGGCTATTGTTCTACTGAAAGACAGACCTCCTCCCCAGTTTAAGCTTTCTGGCAGAAACCGGTTTTTAATCAAGGCCAAACAGTTCCACTTAAGTCTCATCTAACCACAAGAACTTATTCCACGTCTTTACACTATGCTCGTAGCGATGCTTTGCAAAGTCTTTACAGACAAGGATGTGCTATTTCTTTTAGCAATACGTGTACACCCTATCCTCGTTATATGCGTCTTTAGACGATGCGGATTCACGGTTATGCGAGGAACCTATTTCTACCAACTTCTCGTTATATGCGTCCAAAACTCACAGTTATGCGAGGAGCACTGCTTTCCCGCCAATACAAGTCACGTGTGCACGTCTCACAGTCTCACTCCCGCCAGTCTCGCACTGGTTTTGGCAACGTGTGGATGTGCGATCTTGTGCTCTTAAACTTTTGTGTTTTTACCTACAGTGCAGTGATTTTGTGCTTGAAATATTTAACTATGCCTCCTAAGTGTCCGATGTCAAGTTCTGGGCCATCAGCCAAGCGGCAAAGAACCGCTTTAACACTTGGGAAAAAAAGTTGGAAATTATAAACAGGGCGGCGTCAGGTGAAGGTAACACAGCTCTGGGATGCTACCCTGTGCAGTTGTGGGCTATGATAACTGAGTTAAGCATCACACCAAAGCAGGTGTTTAATGCAGACGAGATCGAGCTTTTTTGGAAGCATATACCGAAAACCACTTACATAAGGATGAAAAAACTGTGTCAGGTTTCAAGGCAGCAGAGGATAGATTGACTTTGCATATGTGTTCCAATGCCAAAGGAGACTGTAAGATGAAGCCTCTCTTAGTTTACCATTCACTAAACCCCTGTGCTCTTAAGGGTTTGAGTAAGAATTTGCTTCCTGTCCACTGGGCAGCTAACAAGAAAGCATGGGTCACTGGTCAAATCTTTGAAGATTGGTTTGCTGATCATTTTGCCGTTGAGGCTGAACGCTACTGCCGGGAACAGAATCTTGCTTTTAAAGTTCTTTTGTTGCTTGACAATGCGCCAGGCCATCCTAGACATTTGGACAGCATTCATCCTAACATAACAGTGCGCTTCCTGCCGCCTAACACAATATCGCCAATTCAACCAGTCGACCAAGGTGTGATATCCACATTCAAGGCATATCTTTTTTTAATGGCGAACTGTCTCTCAGATGCTGTAAGCAACAGACGATTTTGAAAATCCCGGGAGTTTATCAACGGTGAGAGAATGGTGGAAGTCCTTTAACATTAGACATGCCATCAACAACATTGATGAATCCTGGAGAGAGGTCAGGTCTTCCACTCTGAAGCAACTGGCAGAATTTTTTTAAGGCCGCGGAACACTTGGCACAAATGGCGATGGACATGGACCCAAGTTTAGAATGGAGTCAGCATTTCAGTAGTTCCCTGCAGTCAAGTCTTCCTCCCTACAAGCAAATTTATGCTGAAAAACAAAATGCTGCCAAGCATACAATCCTCACCACTTTCTTCAAACCAGTGTCATCATCTGCTGCAGGCAGGACTGAGAGTTTTGAGAGTCTTCCTTCATCCCTTGCTGTCCTTGATGATCCTGACGACACACAACCATCCACCTCATCCATCTAAAGCTGCCCGACACCACAACAACCACTCCATCTCCCGGAGCAAACATACCTGCCACTGTTGGTGAGTACCGTACACCCTAGTATGTTAACTTTCTATGATTTATCACATTGAATATTACCTTAAATTGATGAAATATAATACGAATGTTGCCTTGTGGTACTGCTTTTGTGTCGTATTGGTATGAAAATGTGAATAAATTACAGATAAAACATATTTAGGAAGCCCTCAAGAACGCATCCCTATTTTCTCCATTTAAATAATTATTCACATTATGTGTCGACTTTGAGGAACGTATCCTCCGCATATAATGAGGATAGGGTGTATTTTTTAGTGGTATATGTACTTTGATTATGTATTTACTTTGAAGTTTGAAATGTTAAGACCCAACTTTAATTTAGTTTGTTGAACAGAGATTAAATAAGTGATTCAATTAATATGTTTAAAATGGATTAAAGAATTTACTAAGTATGTGAGTAAAGGTAGAGGGACCTCCAAAGGACATCATGAACCAAAACTACTGGGGGTCAATGTCAGGAATGAGTTCTTCAGAAAAAGAGCAGTGGAAGTCAGGAACTCTCTCACTAGAGAACTACGCCAAATTGGCTTGAGATCAGAGGATTTTGGTTGGGGCTAAAATAAGTAGATGAATTTAATTTCAGAAGCGATCCATCACAATCAAACCAGGTTTCAACATCTGAAAAGACTTCCCTATTGGAAATAATTAGATAGATGTGTAGTTCCGGTGGCTGATGGTTGGGTTAAGTTGTTCTCCAATGCTGGCAATTTTCTTGTAAACATTTTGTCACCACACAGACATTATCAGTATGCCATTGATTATGGTGTGTCCTCCGAATGCTTGGCCTTTATATACTTTTCAATCAGCTGACTGGACATCATTTCAGAAACTCAATTGCAATGTAGGGAGGAAATCTCATCACTTGATTGGCTGTAGGGCAAACTTCATGCACCGTGGTCTGGAATTTTGCCTGCATTGGTTCATAAATAGGATCGAGCTATACGAGTCTATTTACACACTTGTTCACAGAAAAACACTTCTATAAACTCTTGCATGCCATGTGTTCACTTGCACCATTATTTTCACTGATGCCCATTCAAATTTGTGCCCCTCTCTATCTTCATGGGTAGAGTCTCGGGAGAGTTGGTCATTCCACTTTACAGCTAGTTGATGTTCATAGATCCTTGTGGATAGTTTTCTCCCAGTTTGGCTGATGTAATATTTGCTGCAGTCCCTGCGTTGGATTTTGTAGGTTAAGCATTTAGAGGACACACCACAATCAAAAGCCACTGACAATGTCTCCTCACATGGTGACAAAATGTTTGCAAGTAAATTGCCAAGTTTGGAGAACAACTCAACCCAACCAAACTTCCTTATCTAAGTAAGAGATTTGTTCCTTCAGCATACTGGTCAAAAAAAGCAAAGTGTCACTCACCAGTCTCTTCCGCTTTTTGGTTTTAGCTGGCTTATTTTCTTTTTGTTTCTTCAGCAGTTTCTTTCGTCTCTTTTTGACACCATCACCTTCAGAGTGTCCTTCAATGACTTCCTCCACATTCTCCTCTGCAACTGGAAACAAACAGATCATTGGGTTCCCATAAAGATGCACAAATTTTTGTTTGTCTCTGATGGCAACAAAACGACAAGGCATTAATGTTTGACAGCGGTCTCTAGAAAATGCATCTGCTGTAGTATTAACAAATGCGATAGATTGCAAAGACTGCAATCACACATAAAAAAAATCTCAGATTTTGTACCTGCTCTATGATTGTGTGCTGGGACAATGTAGAGAGCATTATCCTGTGTTAAACCTGAGCTGGTCCTGAGAATATGTGAAATAATGCAGACGGAGATTTACTCTGTATCTAACTCATATTGTCCAAATCCTGGGAGTGTCTGCTGGAACAATGTAGAGGGAGCTGTCTCTGTCCTGGGAGTGTGTGATGGCGAGGTACAGAGGGAGTTTCACTCTGTACCTAACCTGTACTGTCTCTGTCCTGGGAGTGTGCCATGGGCGAGGTACAGAGGGAGTTTCACTCTGTACCTAACCTGTGCTGTCTCTGTCCTGGGAGTGTGCGATGGGAGAGTACAGAGGGAGTTTCACTCTGTATCTAACCTGTGCTGTCTCTGTCCTGGGAGTGTGCGATGGGAGAGTACAGAGGGAGTTTCACTCTGTATCTAACCTGTGCTGTCTCTGTCCTGGGAGTGTGTGCTAGAATAATATCAAGGGAACTTCACTCTGTACCTAACACTGCCCTGGAAGTGTGTGATTGCACAATATACAGGGAGCTTCACTGTATCTAAACAGCACTCTCCCTGTTCTGTGACTGTGGAACCACGTTTCTGTGTTGCAGGTGGTAGGTCCCCTTGTCTGAAAGATTGTTTAAGAGAATTGGCTTGTCTTCTGTGGTTAAACAACAGCTTTACGGTCATGTCTGTTTCCAGCAGCGAGTTATTTCACAAGTTAACTCACTTATCCAGTTTAACTTCAGCCTCTGGCTTTACTGGTAGTGTCAAAAACACTGAACTGGTGGATTATATCTGTACTACACTGATATACTGTGAGAGTAAATCACTGCTAATCAGATGTAAAGCATTCTGAAACTGCACCCCCCCCCATACTCACAATAGGCTGGACAACATTGCATTTTGAACACTTGCACCTCAGAAAATGGTTTTAGAGGTCCCGCTATCAATGGTTGATCTTTCTGTTGCTGAGGGGTCAGAGTGCAGCGGGGAAGTAGGATGGGGAGGAAGAAGAGTCAGGAAAAAAATGGGAAAGTCAGGAATATTGTCCCTTTTGTAAAAGGGATAGTGTCAAGAACACACAGCAGGCGAGGGGGCATGGAAGGAGTGAGGAAGTCCCCAGGGTGAAAAGAGGGAAATCAGTCAACAGCAGCATGAAAGTGACAGAGTAGATTCAGGATTGCAAAAAGGGTGGTAAGCACAGAGCACTCTAGAGGCGGCTGGGGTTGGGAGAAAGGCAGAAGGGATCTAATGAAGGGTTTCAGTCGAAAATGTCGACTGTTCATTCCCTTCCACAGATGCTGCTTTGATAATACTCCTTTCACAATAGGTGCATGAGTAGGCCATTCGGCCCTTTGAGCCAGCACCACCATTCACTGTGATCATGGCTGATCATCCACTATCAGTATTCAGTTCCTGCCTTATCCCCATAACCTTTGATTCTGCTATCTTTAAGAGCTCTATCCATCTCTTTCTTGAAAGCATCCAGAGACTTGGCCTCCACAGCCTTCTGGGGCAGAGCATTTCATATATCCACCACTCTCTGAGTAAAAAAGCTTTTCCCTCAACTCCGTTCTAAATGGCCTACCCCTTATTCTTAAACTGCGGCCTCTGGTTCTGGACTCACCCATCAGCGGGAACATGCTTCCTGCCTCCAGCGTGTCCAATCCCTTAATAGTCTTATATGTTTCAATAAGATTCCCTCTCAGCCTTCTAAATTCCAGAGTATACAAGCCCAGTCGCTCCAATCTTTCGACATATGACAGTCCCGCCATCCCAGGAATTAACCTTGTGAACCTACGCTGCACTCTCTCCATAGCAAGAATGTCCTTCCTCAAATTTGGAGATCAAAACTGCACACATTACGTGGTCTCACCAGGGCCCTATAACAGCTGCAGAAGGACCCCTTTGCTCTTATACTCAATTCCCCTTGTTATGAAGGCCAGCATGCCATTAGCTTTCTTCACTGCCTGCTGTACTTGCATGCTTGCTTTCAGTGACTGATGTAGAAGAACACCTAGTTCCTAGTTGACCTGCTGAGTTCCTCCAGCATTTTCTGTGTGTTGCTCTGGATTTCCAGCAGTTGCAAAATCTGCAATATTTATGCCCATGGGGATTGTAACAGGGCAGCAACCCCAACACCGCACAGTGGACTGGGAGACGGAGGGATGGATGGTGCAGGACACCCCAAGGGTTGGTGGGTGGGGAAGGAAACCCAAACCCCTCGCCCTGATTGACAAAAGGGCAGGGGCAGAAACACGAGAAGGGGTGGGGGAATAGGCAAGAAACTCCTACAATGGGTGCAGGGCGCCCTATAAGGATTGGGGAAGAGAGGCAGAGCTACCCCTCCCCGGGGTGGGAGGGAAGAACCGCACCCCGTTGGGGGTGGAATAAGAATTTCCCCACCCCTCTCATAACGGGGTGAGGGGCCGGACAACCACACCCCCCCCCCCCCGCGCCGGAGGGTCGGAGCTAGAGGAATAGCTACAGACATCCCACCCTGACGGGGAGTGCGGGCAAGAAACGGCCAACAGCCACGAGGGGGTTAAGTGCCGGCACCTACGCGCCGCCGCGTCTGCGCGTTGACGGCCGCGCTGCGGCCTCGGCCCGGGGGGAGAGAAAGAGATGGGGGGAGGGGGGGGCTGGAAAATTCCACCACCACCACCACCTCCCCACCATAGGGAAAGGATTCGAACTACCGGGCCTTCGGCCTGCCTGGCGATTTGGAGGGGGGGGTGAAACACGGTCCGCCATAAGAAAAATGAACAGGGGGTAGGGGAAATAATGAGCAAAAGGGAGATAATTTATTCCAACGGATGGTGGGAATGTAAAGTTGCCTCAGAACATACATATATATACACACACAATATAGATATATTATGTACAGAAACAGCAGTTGGGTGGAGAGGAGAGCGCCCCGGGCCCGCTCCCTGACCCGGCGCCCTTCTCCTCCGCTTTGAGTGACAGGTCGCGGCGGTTGGAGCGGCGCGCGTGGCGGCTTTTCAATTTCAAACGCGGGGTCGGCTCGAGCCCGGCGGCGGTCTGACGCGACCCCCCTCCCCTGGGCGGCTGAAGACACTCGCTAAAAGAAAAGGGCGCGCGTCTCTGTAAGATTGAGGGGAAAGGGAAAAAGGTCGGGGGGAATGCAAAAAAAAATAATGAATGCGGTCGTCCCTCTTGCTGCATCGGGGTGGGAAGGGGAAGGGGAAGGGGAGCGCGCGGCAGCGGAGAGGGAAAGCGGCGCCGGTCCGGGGTTCTCGGGCGGCGCGCGCAGCGAGCTACCTGCCGCTGGCGGGAAAAGCGGGCCGCCTTCGTCCATCTCCTCCTCCTCCTCCTCCTGCTCTTCTTCTTGCCTCAGTGGGGATGCCATGTCCTCTCGGGAACCCAACAACCATAGAAAAATCTACCTAATATCTCCCCCTTCTTTCTCTTAAAAAAAAAGAAAAAATGCACACAGGCGGGGGAAAACTCCCTGCACAACAAAAAAACCCACTCAGCTGCTAAAAGAAAAGAAGCTACTCTTGCAAGAAAAAAAAAGTTATCCTTCACACTTTTTGTTGTTGTTCTTTTTCCTGTGCTTCAGCTTTCTTTTTTCCTCCCCCCTCTCTGTTTTTTGACACTCCAAGGGTTTTTTAAAAAAAAAGTTGAGGGGGACTTACCCCCAAAAAATGTTTTAATATACAAGGGGAAGAAAAGATGGCGTCCAAAATATTTTTCAACATTCCCCCCTCCCCACATCAACATCATCATCATAAGCGAGGGGGGGTGAAAAAAAGGTGGAAAATTAATCAGTGCTCATGCTCAGATTGACGTCACCCCCTCCCGTTGCCAGGGGTACCAGGCATCCCATAATAGCGGCCGGTTAACTAGTTAGAACTGAGTCACGTGGTCCCTTAACCAAGTAACTAGTGGGAGGGGGGGAAAGAGAAACTGCCCTGCTGGGCAGACTGTGAGGCATCAGTCACCCTTTGCTCCCTCCCCCCACTTCCACTCTCAC
This sequence comes from Mobula hypostoma, assembly GCF_963921235.1. Classification (NCBI taxonomy): domain Eukaryota; kingdom Metazoa; phylum Chordata; class Chondrichthyes; order Myliobatiformes; family Myliobatidae; genus Mobula; species Mobula hypostoma. The sequence continues at coordinate 119,032,773 of NC_086101.1, forward strand.
CCCTGCTAACTAACCAGGGAGATAAAGATCTTCAAGGTTAATTTATAATATTTCCTTAATTTATTTTTATTTGGTTTGAGAACTTGGCTTGTCTTTCTCATTTACACTTTTTTTCCCTGCATTGTGTAAGGAATTCATCTAAACCTCCTGCTTGCAGCAACTTATTCCAAAGAGACAGGTGTCCTGTACAATAATGCACTCTTCCTTTCTGTGCTGTCTGTGCTTCAGGTGCAACCCTGGGGCAATTTTGTTTGTAAAATTTTCAGAACCTGCTGCCCGATATTCTGCTGGCGTGTTTTTTTTAAACTCTGAGCTGGAGTTATAAAGTGATAATAAACACCGGTTTTGTGCTCCTTGGAGGCCTTAATGCGTCAACCATGGCTTGGTGTGATGCATTTTCTCACCTCCTGAATCAGGAAAGGTGGTCTGCTTTCAGAGAGCTGAGAACAGAATCCCAGTTGACACTCAGTGCTGGTGATGAGGGAGCAGTGTTGAACCACCCTGCTCTGAAGGGATCTAAAATCTATGTATTTGCCCTTTAGACGCATTTAAGAATACTGCCCGGTGTCCTAGCCAATGTTTAGTCCTTAATCACTATCACAGACACAAATTATCTGGTTGTTATCACACTGCTGTATGTGGGCCCCCCAGTGCTGTGATCAAATTTGGCTGATGAGTTTCTGACTTTGCACAGTGGCTACTCTTCATAATTGATTTAAAGCACTCAGCAACATCCAGAGATGATCACGAGTGGGACAATACAACAGCAACTCTTTTCCCTTTTTAAAAAAAACAGAATCCCTATTCATTGTACTAAAGCTATAGAGCACAGAAACAAACTTAGCTGACAAGTTTCTCCTTACGATAAAAAAAATTCCTCTCCCCTCCCTTTTCTCCTAATCCCCACTCTGACCTGTTCTCACCTGCCTATCGCCTCCCCCCCCCCCGGGTCCCCTCTTTCTTCCCTTTCTCCCATGGTTCACTCTCCTCTCCTATCAGATTACTTCTTCTCCAGCCCCTTTACCTTTCCCATCCACCTGGCCTCACCTATCACCTTATATTTATCCTCCTTCCCCTCCCCCACCTTTATATTCTGGCATCTTCCCCTTCCTTCTCAGTATTGAAGAAGGGTCTCTGTTCAAAATGTCGACTGTTTATTTATTTCCATAGATGCTGCCTGACCTACTGAGTTCCTCCAGCATTTTGTGTGTGTTGCTCTGGATTTCCAGCATCTGCAGAATCCCTTTCGTTTGCAGAAACAGGCCCTTTGGGTCAGGTCATCCATGCCGACCAATTGCCTGACTCCGCTGGTCACATTTGCCAGTGGCCAATATCCCAATAATCCAACCCTCTCCTATGCATGTACTGTCCTAATTTTTTTTAAATGTTGTAATTATATCAGCCCCTGTCTGACTGCTCATTCCATATACCTACCACCCTCTGTGATAAAATTTTGTCTTACTTTAAAGCTCTGCCATCTAATTTTATACTCCCCCTACCCTGGGGAAAGGAATGCGACATTATCTTTTCCCCTCATGATTTTTTGAGAGTCTTCGTGCGGATTTGCTAAAGATTAACTTGCAGTTTGTGTTGGTGGTGAGGAAGACAAATGCGATGTTAGCATTCAATTCAAGAGGTCTAGAATATAAAAACAAAGACGTTAATGTTGACACACTGGTGAGGCCTCACTTGGGGTATTGTGAGCAGTTTTGGGCCCTTATCTAATAAAGGATATTGGAGAGGGTTCAAAGGAGGTTCACGAAATGATTCTGAGATTGAAAGACATCACATGAGGAGTGATTGATGGCTCTGTACTTGCAGGAATTTAGAGGAATGAATCGAAACCTATCGAATGTTGAAAGGCCTCGATAGAGAGGATGCGGTGAGGATGTTTCCTATGAGGGGTCTAGGACCAGAGGACGCAGCCTCAGAATAGAAGGATGCCCATTTGGAATGGAGATTTCTTTAGCTAGAGGGTGGAATTCATTGCCACAGGCAGCTGTGGAGGCCAAGTCATTGGGTGTATTTAAGGCAGAGGTCGATAGATTCTTGATAAGTCAGGGCATGAAAGGATACAGGGAGAAGGCATGACCATGGGGTTGAGAGAGAGAAATGAATCAGCCATGATGAACAGGCAGAGCAGACTTGTTGGGCTGAATAGCTTAGTTCTGCTTCGATGCCTTATGGTCTTATAAAGCTCGACAAACCTTGATTAATTTTCTTCCTCCTCCCTCTCACTTGACAATACTGAGGGGCTTTGACACCTTCCTGAATCTATCAAGGACTCTCCACTCATGTTCTCCACTCATTATTAATTTATTTTTTATTTACATAGTTTGTCTTCTTTTGCACATGGGTTATTTTTCAGTCTTTGTTGATGTGTACTTTATCATAAATTCTATTGTATTTCTTTATTTTCCTGTGAATGCCTGCAAGAAAATGAATCTCAGGTATGGTTACATACTTGATAATAAATGTACTTTGATTTTGACTTTGAGATATCATCGGGGGGGGAGCATGTTTAAAATTTCAGTACTGACAATAATTTATAACATACATAATACAGAAGTCAATATAAGCCATGTTATTTTTTGCAGCTTAACATTCACATGATACCAGTGGTCATTTTAAGTAAAGCTCTTGAGCAGTTTAGTTACTGGAAGTTTAACAGTGATTGCAGGTAATTTGAGTGCAAGTACAAGAGGGCCCTAAACGGTAGCCTTAACCACAGAACCTTTCAGTGGTTATGCCCAGTTTCAATACATTGCATGTGACCCTGGATCTCAAAAATATGCCAACCTACAGCACTTGATCATGGAGTTTGTGCCAAACCAAAGAAATGTTTTTTTTCCACTCCATTGCTGGTTTACCAGCAGCTTCTGATGTTTGTCTCATTGTATGTCTCTAAGAACAGCTGGTAGAGCAAAAGGTCTAGTGTTACGTAGCTGTTAAGGGATAAACCTCAGCAAATACCTTTGCATCTCTTCTCAAACCCTCTTGTCAATGGTGCATTCTAGGGATACACAAAAATACGTTGGGTGTATCACAGGGTCATAGAAAAATACAGCACAGAAACAGGCCTATCTAGTCCATGCCAATTTAAACTGCCAAGTCCCATCAACCTGCTGAGTTCCTCCGGGAGATGATTTTCTTTTTAGGAGCATACCAGATCTGCTCAAGTTTCCAATAAAGCATGCCTTTGTCATAATTGCATCATGAAAGAACCCAGGACAGATCCTCTGAGATGTTGACACCCAGGAACTTGAAACTGCTCACCCTTACCACTCCAAATCCCTCAATGAAAGATCAGAATTTCAAAAGTTCTTTCCCCCTCCACAGATGCTGCTTGACCACCTGTTTTTTTTTGCTCCAGACTCTGGCATCTGCAACCACTATCTGCCAAGGTAGTAGGAAAGTTGTTCCCGTAGATGGAGGTTGGAATCTGCGTGTGTGTTAGGTGGAGACAGAGTCTCACGATACGTTCAGAATCAGAAACAGGGTTATTATCGCTGGCACATGTTGTGAAAGTTCTTGTTTTGCAGAAGCAGTACAATGCAATACATAAAAAAATGATAAGTTATAGGAATAAATATCGCCAAAGGTGAACAACAAGGTAGTGTTCAAAGGACCATTCAGAAATCAGACGGCAGAGGGGAAGAAGCTATTCCTAAAACTTTGAGTTGGGTCTTCAGTATCCTGTAGCCCTGATGGTAGTAACACGAAGAGGGCATATCCCAGATAGTTTGTTCTTTCATTAGGTGCCATGTTGTGTGACATGGGCGATCATGGTCTTTCTATGATGTGATTGTTTTTGGCAAATTTTTCTACAGAAGTGGTTTGCCATTGCCTTCTTCTGGACAGTGTCTTTATAAGACGTGTGACCCCCAGCCATTAGCAATACCCTTCAGAGATCGTCTGCCTGGTGTCACATAACCTGGACTTGTGATATGCACCAGCTGCTCATATGACCATCCATCCACCACCTCCTCCTGTGGCCTCACGTGACGCTGATCCGGGGGGTGGGGGGTGCTAAGCAGGTGCTACACCTTGCCCAAGGGTGACTTGCAAGCTAGCGGAGAGGAGTCACTCAATGAAGACTGGTTCCCTCGTTGTCCCCTTCCTAAAGTCCATAATCAATTCCTTGGTCTTACTGACATTGAATGCGAGGTTGTTGCTGCGACACCGCTCAAGAAACATCAAAAGGTTGTTTTTGCAACGTCACTCAATCAGCAGATCTATCTCACTCCTCTATGCCTCCTCGTCACCATTCAAGTATTTGAATCACTGTGGTGTAGGAGGCGACAGACCAACTGCTGGTAAATGGGATTAATAGATAGCAAGGACTCAGTGGGCCAAATGGCCTGTTTCTAAGGTGTCAGACTATGTCATGAGTATAAGATTGGTGACAGTCTCAAACCCAGTCCAGCTGCTAGAGTGTGGGCAATGAGTTTTCCCGAAATCCTGTATGGATTCAGTGGGCCAAGGGACTTGCTTCCATGTTGTATCTCTCTATGACTTTACAACTTAATAATTTGTCAAATATCCAATACTGATAGTTGTATGTTGTTTCTTATGATGACAGGAAACCTGTGCAGGAGAGCATTTAAAGTGTAAAAGCAGAACCACTCTCTCTCTCAACCTCAGAAGTCTGGGTCCAGTGGTACAAACAGATGTCACAACCGGAGTCTTCCTTTGTTGAAGTGGATTATCACGTCATGTTCTTTGCCCTACTGCCTTAGATCTCACTTTAGATCTTATCCGCATAGTCCACCAGAACTGACCTCAAGTGCTAGGACAAGCATGAGACCTGCCAGTTACCCCCACTTGGCTTAGCCTGCTTGTTGAAGTGGTGTACTGGGGTGTGGCCACTGTCACATGCAAACAGCTACTTGGAGCCACTGGTGAAAGGTGAGTGAGCTGCCCCAGACTGGATACGACAGGATCCTTTACCAGAGTTGCTACCCCTCCCTGGACACCCCACACACCCAATACTACTAAATGCACATTTAAGGGGAGGGGGAAAGTTCGAAGGAAATGTCAGGGGGGTATCATATTTTGTTACACGGTGCCTGGAACGGGCTGCTGGTGGTGGTGGTGGCAGGTGCAACAGTGGTATTTATGAGGCTTTTTGATAGACACATGGGTATGCATGGAATGGAGTGTCATGGATCACGTACAAGCAGAAGAGATTTAGTTTAATTTGCCATTGTGTCCAGCACAGACACCATGGGCCGAAGGACCTGTTCCTGTGTGGCACTGCTCAATTATGATAATAAAAGGCAAATACAACAGCAAAGACGAGAACATACAACAGCAATCTCTCTCTCCCGACACCATCGGTTCAATATATATCCCTTATAGAGTGCCAGTGCCATCCACGTTTCCTACTCAACAATACATCAGTGAAGAGTCATCACTTGAATGAACCTCTTGTACACTATAGATGATTTCATGACCTCCCAATCTACTTGACCTAGCCTTTGCATTTCACTTGTCTACCTGCATTTCACTTTCTATGTAACTACAACAGTAAAATCTGTGTTCTGATTTTGCTACCTCAAATCATCTTCAAGGAGCGATGTGTCAAAAAGGCGGCATTATCACCAAGGACCCCCATCGTCCAGGACGTGCCCTCTTCTCGTCGCTGCCTTCAAGGAGGAGGTACAGGATCCTGAAGGGACACACTCAACGTTTCAGAGTTCCCAAAACGTCGACTGTTGATTGCTCTCCATAGCTGATGCCTGATCTGCTGAATTCCACCAGCATTTTGTGAGTGTTACCCGAGACTTCCAACATCTGCAGAATCTCTTGTGTCTTTGGATTTGAGTTGGGAAAATAATGTTAGCCAGGAAAACTTCCCTGCTCCTCAGATAATGTGGTTGAGTGCTACAGGGCAGAAATAGGCCCTTCAGCCCAATCCCTCCATCTACATTAGTCTCAGAGGTCCATATCCTCTTAAGCCTACCCTATCTAAATGCTTGTCTAAATGTCTCCTAAACATACAGTTGTGTCTAATTCCACCACCTCCTCTGGCAACACAATCCAGATAACAATTCTCTGTGTAAAAAAAAACACAACTCTCAAATTACTTTTCACATTTCTTTCTCTCACCTTAAACCTGTGCCCCCTTGCTCTTGATAACCATATAATGAGGAGAAATAAATATGGGTGTATTATTGTCACATATACCAAGATACATACAGCAAAAAGCTTGTCTTGCATACTGCCCATACAGATCAAATCAAATCATTACATAGTGCATTGGGCTAGAATAAGGTAAAACAATAACAACGCAGAATAAAAAGTAAAAGCTTTCGGAAAAGTGCAGTGCAGGTAAATGATGAAGTGCAAGATCATAACGAGGTGATTGTGAGGCCAAGAATTAATCTAACACAAGCGGTCCATTCAAGAGTTTGATAACAGTATCCTTGAGCTCGGTGGTATGTGCTTTCGGGCTTTTGCATCTTCTGCCCAATGGCAAAGGGAAAAAGAGAGATTGTCCAGAATGGCCGGGGTCTTTGATAATGCTGGCTCTTTACCCTATTCTGGCCTGTTATCATCTTATATACGAGCCTCCTTCCCTCCAGTATACCCTGGGATTTCTCACATTCACCTGTGTAGAGCTTTGGGCCTCTGAAAAGCAGTGGTTCCTGTGCAACACTCCTGCAGTAATGTACAGCCACTCAGATCCTTGGGTTAGCACTGGACTCACAACCCACTGACACAGAGGTACCAATACTGCCAAACAATACTAATCCAAACCCACAACTACAACCTGCGTCAAGACAAACGTGCACTGTTTACTCTGGGAGTGGAGTGTAAAATCCAGCATTTAAATGCTGAGTCTTGCATGGTGTACTTGAGTTATATCTAAACTGACACCAGTGTTTTCTTTGTAGATGTGTGCTTGTTCTAAGATTTGATCGCGTGGCTGAAGAATTCAGGTCACTAATTGGAGTTTGTTTTGAATCTTCTAGTATCCTTTAGTGATATAGTTAATTTAAGAATTTAGGCTTGGCAAGTGAAGGGAAGTCTCTACTCAGTACCAAATCCCTGCCCGTTTCCAAATTTCTCACAGTCCCCTGTATATCCCAGCCATTTAGCCTATCGTACCTGGCTCCCCCTTTGTCTCACCCTTGCATTTCACTCCCCTCTCTCTCATCTACCGATAAAGTAAATGTGGCTGCACCTTAGCAACTCCACCCCACTTGGTAGCAATGTGGAACATGGAGCAGTTCAGTACAGGATAAGGACCTTCAGCCCATGATGTAGAGTCTAACTAATTAAATTAGTAATTAAATGCCTGTCTACATTAATCCTGCCTGCCTGTACAATGTCCATATCCCTCAATTCTCTCTGCATTCATGTGTCTAAGAACCTTTAAGAACCCACACCACCAGGTTCAGGAATAGTTATTACCCCTCAACCATCAGAGGGGATAACTTCACTTGCCCCATTACTGAAGTGTTCCCACTGAATTGGACTCATTTTCAAGGATTCTTCATCTCATGTTCTCAATACTTATTGCTTACTTATTTATTTTTATCATTATTTCTATTTTTTTTCTTTCTTTTTGTATTTGATAGTTTGATGTATTTTTACATATCGGTTGTCTGTCCACCCAGTTGAGTGGGTGGGGTCTTTATTGCTTCTATTATGTTTCTTGTATTTACTGTGAATGCCTGCAAGAAAATGAATCTCAGGGTTATAAATGGTGTCATACACAATACGTACTTAGATAATTAATTTACTTTGAACTTTGAATTTAAAATTATCTATCATATTTACCTTTACCAGCACTCTTGGCAGCACATTCCAGGCACCCACCATAATCTGTATCAAGAGCATGTTTTGCACATCTTTGAACATTCCCATTCTCACTATAAATAGAGTCATAGAGTGCTACAGCACAGAAACAGATCCTTCGTCCCATCTAGTCTGCATAGTCCCATTGATCAACACCTGGACCATAGCCATATATATGTACCCATTCAAACTTCCCTTAGATGTTACCATTGAACCTCCATCCACCACTTCCACCAGCAGCTCATTCCACACTCACACCACTCTCTGAGTGATGTAGTCCTCTGCAGAGCACCCGGGGGAGATCCACATGGTTACAGGGAGAATGTGAAAACTACACACACACACACACACACACACACACACACCCCCAGAGGTCAGGATCTCTGGAGCTGTGAATCAGTGGCTACTGTAGTGCGTGTCTCTCTCAACATGGGACAGCAGCTTTACCTTTGATCTGCATCTATGTTTTATTTCTGAGCTCGACCCTTCAACACCACAAGTGAAAAGCGTTGTGCACCGTTTCCCACTACAAATATTCCATCATCAGACACTTGTGTAGGATCCCTGCTCAAGCTTCTCTTTCAGGACTGCATAGTTCACCCTAGTAGTACGGCTGCATTCCTGCTACCTTCCCTGTCAATGCTTTCTGCATCAGCTCCACTACCTGTTGTAAAAAGAACATGATAGTAAGTCCGGGGGGTGGAAAGTGTATTTCACACATTGACCTTGTATTGGCTCTTCAGAAAAGCAATCAAGCTTGTCCCACACCCTCGTCCTTTTCCTTTTCAGATACTCATCCAGTTCCCTGTTGCACATAACAATTAAAAGTATTTCCTCTCCTTCCTCTAGCAGTTCAGACCAGACCTTGACCATATATTTCCTCCTATCACGTTTGAGTCCTTGATCAATGATGCAAAGCATTACGAGTCTTGGACCCACCACCAATGGAAACTGTTTTAATTGGTCTCCCTACACCCTAAATGAAACACCTCTGTCCACTATCCCTCTAAGCTGTGCAGGTGCACAGCCGCGCAGTAACTGAAATTCTCCTATGCACATATCATTTGTCACTGCGCAGTAACTGAAATTCTCCCACTCACATATCCATTGTCACTGCACAGTAACTGAAATTCTCCCACACACATATCCTTTGTTGACACACAGTAAATGAAATTTTCTCACACCCAGGGCCAGATTAACCTAGTAGCAAAAGTAGCATATGCTATGGGCCCTGCATTTTCGAGGGTCCCGTCCGCACTAAATGCTTGCAAGCTGCAGTCTGGTGAAATCGGCATCTCACCGTATTCTCACAACTGTTAAAGTGAGTTTTGGGTAAATGATTCATTTACACTTAAATAAATGACTTTAGCTATCAGTCTTCTGTTCTTTGACAAAGTACTGTGGATTGAGTTCATAACAATGCATTTCCTAAAAGCTGTGAACCTAGTTTCATTTGTAACAGTGCATCTCTGGCGCCTCTGAGACAAGAATGCAAAGTTTACAGGTAGTTGTGAAGACACCATATCTATGCTTTTTGAATATGAATTGTCCTCTATGTTAGCATGTAACATACCAAATAATGTATTATGGATTTTAACTTACATTCCTAAAGGCCACGAATGCCAGTTTAGGCATACTGGCACCAGTAGAACGAATTTAATCAAAAGATGTGAAAACTTCTAAGAATTGTCTATACTTGTAACTATGAACTGTCCTTTGTGTTTAGCAAATAAATATCAAGCCTCAATCACAAGGCAGTTAGACCTGTTCTGCCAGGGGTCTCTGCCTGCTGTAATCTTGTTTTGTCGAATAAAGAAACTGCTTTGTACCTACCGGTAACATAATGCTCTGTGATTTCATCCACACCACAACAACGACGAAATGGCAATGCTGTTGTTTTCATGTCGGGGGAGCTGCATGCTGCATGGTGCATGGTGCATGGCACAGTATGTCTGTGCAGGCGTGTGTTGGCTCCTTACTGTGTCGTGGTGACCTTTGTGCTATCTCCCATGCTGCCAAGCCACTGCAGCGTGCGCTGTTACACCACACCCTCCAGCAGCCCCCGCGGTCAGCCTGCGACAGGGGATGTGCAACTCAACAGTCTGATGTGACCCAATTCATGATTCCTCATTTGTTTCCTGATTTTAGGTTGTCCGAACCAGCTCAGGAACACACAAGATTGGATTAGACTGTGAGTTTCAACCTGTATTTCCCAAATGAAATGATTTTCAATAAGCAACTAAACAGATAATTTTCAGAACACTATTCCTAGTTGGTTGTTGAGTGTATGTGATCCATACACGCTCATAGTCACAACAGTCACATAAATTTGTTACTGTTCACTAGCAACACTCACAACACGCTGGAGGAACTCAGCAGGTTGGGCAGCATCCGTGGAAACAATCAGTCGACGTTTCGGGCGGGAACCCTTCGTCAGGACTGTAGGGGGAAGGGGCAGAGGCCCTATAAAGAAGGTGGGGGGAGGGTGGGAAGGAGAAGGCTGGTAGGTTCCAGGTGAAAAACCAGTAAGGGGAAAGATAAAGGGGTGGGGGAAGGGAGGCAGGGAGGTGATAGGCAGGAAAGGTGAAGAAGGAATATGGGAAAACACAATGGGTAGTAGAAGGAGGTGGAACCATGAGGGAGGTGGTCGGCAGCTGGGGGAGGGGGCAGAGTGACATAGGGATAGGGGAAGGGAGGGGGAGGGAATTACCGGAAGTTAGAGAATTCTATGTTCATACCAAGGGGCTGGAGACTACCTAGATGGTATCCTTACCCCAACAGTCCTGACGGAGGGTTCCGGCCCAAAACATCGACTGATCGTTTCCACGGATGCTGCCCGACCTGCTCAGTTCCTCCAGCGTGTTGTGAGTGTTGCTTTGACCCCCGCATCTGCAGATTATTTTGTGTTTACTGTTCACTAGTCTTTGTTGATACCGCTACATAGCTTTTGTAACATAAACTATTTGTTTTTAAATGCATATTTCATTTTTTTTCCATTGCAGATAGCAATGAGCAATAAAGCCAGAGATATTGGATATCATTATGCTTCTGGAAGTGCAAAACGTAAAGCGAAGGAAGAAAAAGAAATAAGAAACCAACTTGTGATATCAAAAACACGCAAGTCGACAGAATATTTTGATGTTCATGGAGATGGTGATGGTGCTATAACGGCTGAAGCTGGAAATATAGGAACAACTAGTACTAGTGCGGCAGGAGGCATGATACAGCAACAGCCAGCATCCATTGAATGTGAAAGAACAAGTACTCTAATGACATTGGTGAATGGCCAAACAATCTAGATGATTGTGATCATGAATATTGGATAACCAAGGGAAGTGATGAATGTCAACACACTGAGAGTGACTTCTCTTCATCCATGCGATTGTATGACAATGAAAAGAAACCTTGGCACTGTCAGAAGTCTTATTTTACATATGTTCATAAACCTACAAACAAGCAACATGCAGGAAATTGGTTATGCTATTCAGAAAGCAAAGGAAGCATATTCTGTTTCCCATACAAGTTTATGACTTCAGGATGTTCATCAAAGTCTAGTGAACAGGGGTTTGATGACTGGAAAAGTGCAAGCAATCTATTACGTCAACATGAAGAAAGTTCCTCACATAGACAAGCTTTAATTTCACCATCGATGTGCAAAAACAAAGCTAAGCGTGTTGCTTCCCACCTTGTGAAAGAAATGGAGACTGAACAAAAGTATTGGCGCACACTTCTAGAGCGAATAATTGAAGTTGTAAAGTTTTTAGCGGAAAGAGGCCTTTCATTTCGTGGTAGTGATGAAACTGTTGGCTCTCCTCATAATGGAAATTACTTGGGGTTGTTAGAATTACTGGCCAAGTTTGACCCTTTTCTGGCAGAGCATACAAATGCTCATGCAAACCAAGGAAGGGGACATAAATCATACCTATGTGAGGAATTCATCAATTTGATTGGATCCAGCATACTGGATCACATTATCGGTGAAGTGAAGAAATACAAGTATTATTCTGCTTCATTGGATTCTACTCCAGATATATCTAATGTGGACCAGCTGACTTTGACTGTGCGCTATGTTTTGCCGTCTGGACCAGTTGAAAGATTTGTGAAGTTTTTGGGTATGGAGGGTCATAGTGCTGAACAGCTCACTCAAGGTTTACTTGACTTTTTAAAGGAAAATGACATTGATATAAAAGACTGCCGTGGTCAAAGTTACGACAATGCCAGCAACATGAGTGGCAAGTATAGTGGCTTACAAGCACGAATTAAAGAGCTGAATGAGTTTGCAGATTATATTCCATGTTTTGCACATTCGACTGGTGGCGCAGTGGGATCAGCACCGGGCTCGAGAACAGAGGTTCCCAAGTTCGATCCAGTGACAGACCGCCCCCATATCTGCTCTCCATCCGCACCAGGTTGATGTTGAGCTCGCAACTCGGCCTCGTAAAATAATACTGCGAAATGTCTGCGTGAGGAGTGGCGCCCCACACAGCCTTTCGAACTGCGCCTTGTAAGGCATGAAAATGCCCGACACTGGACTCTCAGGTCTGAGTCGACATCATCATCGTCATCATCATCATCATTTGCACATTCACTAAATTTGGTCCAAAAATGTGCTGCTGAATGTTGTCAAGAAGCATTAGTTTTCTTTCAATTTGTAGAAAGCCTGTACATATTTTTTTCTGCTTCTACTTATCGGTGGGATCTCCTTTCTGCTGCATTATCTGATGGTGGTGCTCATTTGCCCATTGTGAAAAGAATGTCAGATACCAGGTGGTCAGCTCGTGCAGATGCAACAAAAGCACTTTTACACAGCTTTTCTGCAATAAAACAAGTCTTGGATGACATTTCAAATAATAATGGTCAGAAAAGGCAAAGTGTTGACAACAGGCTCGTGGACTACTTTCAACCATGATGAAGTTGGAAACAGGAATAATGGTCATATTGTGGGATCAAGTATTACAGCATTTTCAAATGACCAGTGCTTCTTTGCAATCTTCTGGCCAAGACTTGAACACAGTTTGTGCACTTGATGAATCCTTGCATGGATATATTCAAGCTATGCAGTCTACTTTTTCAGACATTGAGCAAAAAGCCAAGGATCTGACTAAGTGTGAAGATTATCAACAGTGAACTCAAAGAAAACACAAGCAAAATCACACGTATGATGAGTTCAGTGGTTCCAGCACTCTTGATCCTCTTGTTGAATCTCAAATGCCTTCTTAGAAGTTTAAAAGCCGAACGTTTCTGCCATTATTGACAGCTTGCTTTCTGCCCTGTCAAAAAGGCAGAAAGCTTATCTAAAGGTGAATGGTGTTTTTGGATTCCTTCATCAGTTACAGTCTTTTACACCTGAAGAGATCGTAAAGAGGTCATCAAATCTTATTAAATCATATCCAGAAGATCTGGAAGCAAGTCTTAATGAAGAATTTGTGCAGTTTACTGAACTGTCGAAAACTGATCTTGCTTCTCATATTGGCACCAAACAAGACCTTGTAGAGTTACAGTTGTATCATTTGATAACTGACAATCTTTTGGAGTCATGTTTTCAAATATAAAAAATGCCTTGCGCATCTATTTGTCACTCATAGTTACCAACTGCAGTGGAGAACGCTCATCTTCAAAACTGAAAAGGATTAAAAATGAACTAAGGAGCACCATGGGTCAAAACAGATTGAACAATCTCACTCGAATGAGCATTGAACATGAACTTCTGCATGAAATAGACATTTCCAGTATCATCAACAAATTTGCTCATGCTAAATCTAGAAAATCTAACTTTGAAATTGTAGTTTTGTTACTTTTGACATTTGAAATTGAAACCTACATGTAAGTAATACTATTACTGAAGTGTCAGACATTTGTCGTATTATCTGGCTGTATAGCAAATGAAAAAAATTGAATTACTTTACTATGCAAGTAAATAATTTATGTTTTCATACTTATGTGCATTTTTTTAAATTTAGGGTCCCTTTATAACATATGCTACAGGCCCCACACCAGCTTAATCCGGCCCTGCTCACACCTATATCATTTCTTACAGCACAGTAACTGAAATTCTCCCATGCACATATCATTCGTTGTCGCGCAATAACTGAAATTCTCCCATACACATATCATTCGTTGTCGCGCAATAACTGAAATTCTCCCATACACATATCGTATATCACAGCGCAGTAACTGAAATTCTCCCATATACATATCATTCGTTGTTGCACAGTAATTGAAATTCTCCCACGCACATATCATTTATTGTCATGCAGTAAGCGAAATTCTCCCACGCAGATATTGTTTGTTGTGGCGCAGTAACCAAAATTCTCTTGTGCACGTACCATTTGTCACCGCGCAGTAACTGAAATTCTCCCACGCACATATCCGTTGTCACCACTCGGTAACTGAAATCCTCCTGTGCACATATCATTTGTTGTCATGCAGTAACTGAAATTCTCCCGTGCAGATATCATTTATTATCATGCGGTAACTGAAATTCTCCCGTGCAGATATCATTTATTATCATGCGGTAACTGAAATTCTCCCGTGCAGATATCATTTATTATCATGCGGTAACTGAAATTCTCCCACGCACATATCATTTGTCACCGCGCAGTAACTGAAATTCTCCCACGCACATATCATGTATTGTCACACGGTAACTGAAATTCTCCCACGCACATATCATTTATTATCACGCGGTAACTGAAATTCTCCCACGCACATATCATTTATTATCACGCGGTAACTGAAATTCTCCCACGCACATATCATTTATTATCACGCAGTAACTGAAATTCTCCCACGCACATATCATTGCTGTCGCGTAGTAACTGAAATCCTCCAGTACACAAATCATTTGTCACCGCGCAGTAACTGAAATTCTCCCACGCACATATCACTTGTTGTCACGCAGTAACTGAAATTCTCCTGTGCACATATCTGTTGTCACCGCTCAGTAACTGAAATTCTCCCGTGTACATATCATTTGCTGTCGTGCAGTAACTGAAATTCTCCCGTGTACATATCATTTGCTGTCGTGCAGTAACTGAGATTCTCCCGTACAGATATCATTTGTCATCATGCAGTAATTGAAATTCTCCCATGCACATATTATTTGTTGTCACTCAGTAACTGAAATTCTCCCGCGCACATTTCATTTGTCACTGCGCAGTAACTGAAATTCTCCTGTGCACATATCCATTTTCCCAGCACAGTAACTGAAATTCTCCCACGTACATATCATTTCTTGTCACACAGTAACTGAAATTTCTCCCGTGCACATATCATTTGTTGTTGCGCAGTAACTGGAATATTCCCTTACGCCCATATCATTTGTTGACACGCAGCATCTGAAATTCCCTTACGCCCATATAATTTGTCATCGTACAGTAATTTAAATTCTCCCATGCACGTATCTGTTGTCACTGTACAGAAACTGAAATTCTCCCATGCACATATCATTTGTTGTCGCACAGTAACTGAGATTCTCCTGTACACATATCATTTGTCACCGCGCAGTAACTGAAATTCTCCCACGCATATATCCGTTGTCATCGCTCAGTAACTGAAATTCTCCCGTACACATATCATTTGTCACCGCGCAGTAACTGAAATTCTTCCACGCATATATCATTTATTGTCGCGTAGTAACTAAAATTCTCCCACACGCATCTTCTTTGGTGCCACACAACTGAAATTGGATGCAAATGGAAAATGTTTATGAAAAATGAAAGTTTTTTTTGTTGTACTGCATTTCATTACACCTATCAATGAATAAATAACATCAAATTTGATTTTTCAATTTTCATTCTAAATATTCATCGTGTGCATATTACAAAAAAAAGTGCCATGCAGTTTTCAGATGGTGTAAAAATTTCCTCCTCAGAGCAATGGTTAGTCCGTGCAGCTATTAGGGGGAACATTGCCTCCCCCAGACCCTCTGTTCTAAAACAATAAATAGTTCTTAAAAATGTAATATGAATGTACCGGGTAGTTGATAGTTGGCTTGGTTGACCTGTCTCCTTGCTGCATCCATTGCTATAAAGAATTCCATGCCATTTATATACAGTATTTATTTTGTAATTTATAGCAATTTTTATGTTTTTCCACAGTATTACTGCTGCAAAACAGCAAATTTCATGACATACAAGTCGGTGGTAATAAATCTGACACTATGACTGAGCAGAGTAGGCCATTCGGCACTTCAAACT
Organism: Mobula hypostoma; assembly: GCF_963921235.1. NCBI lineage: Eukaryota > Metazoa > Chordata > Chondrichthyes > Myliobatiformes > Myliobatidae > Mobula > Mobula hypostoma. The sequence goes on from NC_086101.1 coordinate 119,048,777, forward strand.
CCTCCTCTGCACCAAATCCCAATGTACCACAGACCTTCAGCTTTGCTAAGCAAGTTGCCTACCTGATCTAGTCCCACCTGCCCTCGTTTGGCCCATATCCTTCTAAACCAGGAGTTCCTGACATCAGGTCCACGGACCCCATACTTAATGATATAGAAACATAGAAACATAGAAAATAGGTGCAGGAGTAGGCCATTTGGCCCTTCGAGCCTGCACCGCCATTTATTATGATCATGGCTGATCATCCAACTCAGAACCCCACCCCAGCCTTCCCTCCATACCCCCTGACCCCCGTAGCCACAAGGGCCATATCTAACTCCCTCTTAAATATAGCCAATGAACTGGCCTCAACTGTTTCCTGTGGCAGAGAATTCCACAGATTCACCACTCTCTGTGTGAAGAAGTTTTTCCTAATCTCGGTCCTAAAAGGCTTCCCCTCTATCCTCAAACTGTGGCCTCTCGTTCTGGACTTCCCCAACATCGGGAACAATCTTCCTGCATCTAGCCTGTCCAATCCCTTTAGGATTTTATACGTTTCAATCAGATCCCCCCTCAATCTTCTAAATTCCAACGAGTACAAGCCCAGTTCATCCAGTCTTTCTTCATATGAAAGTCCTGCCATCCCAGGAATCAATCTGGTGAACCTTCTTTGTACTCCCTCTATGGCAAGGATGTCTTTCCTCAGATTAGGGGACCAAAACTGCACACAGTACTCCAGGTGTGGTCTCACCAAGGCCTTGTAGAACTGCAGTAGTACCTCCCTGCTCCTGTACTCGAATCCTCTTGCTATAAATGCCAGCATACCATTCGCCTTTTTCACCGCCTGCTGTACCTGCATGCCCACTTTCAATGACTGGTGTATAATGACACCCAGGTCTCGTTGCACCTCCCCTTTTCCTAATCGGCCACCATTCAGATAATAATCTGTTTTCCTATTTTTGCCACCAAAGTGGATAACTTCACATTTATCCACATTAAATTGCATCTGCCATGAATTTGCCCACTCACCCAACCTATCCAAGTCACCCTGCATCCTCTTAGCATCCTCCTCACAGCTAACACTGCCACCCAGCTTCGTGTCATCGCAAACTTGGAGATGCTGCATTCAATTCCCTCATCCAAGTCATTAATATATATTGTAAACAACTGGGGTCCCAGCACTGAGCCTTGCGGTACCCGACTAGTCACCGCCTGCCATTCTGAAAAGGTCCCGTTTATCCTCACTCTTTGCTTCCTGTCTGCTAACCAATTCTCCACCCACACCAATACCTTACCCCCAATACCGTGTGCTTTAAGTTTGCACACTAATCTCCTGTGTGGGACCTCGTCAAAAGCCTTTTGAAAATCCAAATATACCACATCCACTGGTTCTCCCCTATCCACTCTACTAGTTACATCCTCAAAAAATTCTATGAGATTCGTCAGACATGATTTTCCTTTCACAAATCCATGCTGACTTTGTCCGATGATTCCGCTTTCCAAATGTGCTGTTATCACATCCTTGATAACTGACTCCAGCAGTTTCCCCACCACCGACGTTAGGCTAACCGGTCTATAATTCCCCGGTTTCTCTCTCCCTCCTTTTTTAAAAAGTGGGGTTACATTAGCCACCCTCCAATCCTCAGGAACTAGTCCAGAATCTAACGAGTTTTGAAAAATTATCACTAATGCATCCACTATTTCTTGGGCTACTTCCTTACGCACTCTAGGATGCAGACCATCTGGCCCTGGGGATTTATCTGCCTTCAATCCCTTCAATTTACCTAACATCACTTCCCTACTAACATGTATTTCGCTCAGTTCCTCCATCTCACTGGACCCTCTGTCCCCTACTATTTCTAATATTGGTCTATGGCATCAAAAAAGCTGGAAACCCTTGCTCTGAATCTTTCCTATACATGTACTGTACTTTTAAACGCTGTAATCATACCCGTATCCAACAGCTAATTCTGTCAGTTCAATCTTTCAAACAATTCATCTACCTCAGTGATCCAATCTCATTGACTTTCTGAGACAGGGAATTCCATTGATTCACCATCCTCTGTGTATCTCAGTTTTAAATTAACTGAATGGTTATCTGCAATAGGTTACAAGGAAATGGTGGGAGATGGCTGATGTAGACTTGAAGGGTTAAATGGCCTGCTCTGTCATAACCAGGGTGTTATGGGGTATCCAGGGAGGGGTAGCACATCTGGTGAAGGGGCTTGTCATGTCCATTCTGGGCAGCTCACTCATTTTTGGTCCTCACCGGACACTCGGCTCTCATCTGTGGCTCCAAGTAACTGTTTTGCATGTGACAGCGGCCACATCCCCAGTACACTGCTTCTTCAGGGGGGCTAAACCAGGTGAGGATAGCTGGTGGGTTTCCCACCCCGGTGAGATGTGGACATGTCTGTCTTAGCTGGTGAAGTCAGCTCCAGCGGACTGAGCAGATGAGATCTACAGTGAGATCCAACGACCGGGAAGGTGGTACTGCAACATGTCACGGAGAGCGAAGGGCATGACAAGGCACAGATGAAGTTATGATAACCCACTGTAACCAGGGAAGACCTCAGTTGTGGTGCCCACTGGACCTGGACTTCTGAGATCGAGAGAGTGGAACTACTCCAGCGCAATGGCTTTTCCACTTTGAAAACTCTCCCACACAGGTTTCCTGTCATCGTCGGATGTGATGGACAAACACCATATTATAAGTAGATATGACCGTGAAACTGGAGTAGTGTGATGTGGGACCCCTTCACCATATCAAACACTTTTGTGTCTGGTGCTAGGCCATTCACTAGTTCTTTTACACAATTGCCAAAAAGCACTGAACATGTAAGTTAATCAGATGCTGGTAGTGCTGTGGTTAAGTTACTGGCTTGGTAATTAGACAGCAATCCAGAAACCTCAGGTCATACTACACCATGGTACCTGTGACTTTAAATTCAAGTTAATAATATGAAAAGGTTTTAAAAACTGATTAAAAACTATTGTGTCAATGGCTATAAGCAATGGATTATAATGTAAGCATGTCCGGTTCACTGATACCTTCATCAAAGGAAGTTTGATGTCCTTACCTGGTCACTGTCGATCTCTGCCATTTCTTTGGTCCATCAGCTGCGTGCAGAAGGGAAGCCTGCTGCACAGACAGTGGCTTCCTCTCGATATCCTGCTTCCTGGCTTGCGCATCACATCGACAGTGGCAACGGTGCCCGTAGTGTCAAATTGTAACAGCCTCTGCCATTCCTTCGGATTCATCAGATGCTTGGCGATGGGGAGCCTGCAATATGGGCAACAGCTTGCTCTCCATATTGTACTGCCCTAGTTTGTGTATCAGTTGAAGGTGCTGCAACATAGGCAAAAAGGATGCAACATCCATGGTTGAGCGCTTACCAGAGGAGGGCTTCCAGCCTGGTTTGTGTGAGTACATGTGCATACACATGCTTTCTGTAGTGCCTGTGTGCATACATTTTGTACTCGTGCATTCTTTATCTGTCTGCTTAACGTGAGTATCTTATGTTAGTGTGCGTACATGCACTTTGCATGTGTATGGTGTATGTCTGTGTGTGCGTGTTTTTTGTGTTCTGAGCGTATGTGTTCAGAGCCACAAGTCCATGAGCAGAGCCTGATCTCTAGTTACAATAGACTCCCCTCACCACTGGAGCTAAACATCACTCTGTCAAGGTTGTGAGGTGTCTGGTGTGCAATGACCTTCCGTCTTCCCTTCCTCAGAACTTCCTGAACCCAAGGGACTTACCAACTGGAGCCAAATGATTCCCACCTCACACTGAAATTCTCCTTTGATAAACCATTTGCTTTCCTAATGTGCTTTAACTTTCAGGAGTTCACATACAAATACACCGGGGTCTCTCTGAATGGTAAGAATCCCCAGCGGCTCCCCACCAACCCCCCCCCCCCCGCCTGTCCCCATCTTATTTTTAAATCATGAGAGAGGGCATGTTAAGTTCTACTGAATGGCAGAGAAGCCCAGTCCCGCAGTACCATCCTGGACACAACCAACTGTTGCCTTGATGTCCTACAAGTCCAAAATGGTGCCATCACAGGGGTTAGAATATAGAGCAGTTACCACAAGGGAATAAACTCTTCTGCCTACATTCCTGTGCTGAATTAATTCAGCTAACTGCATGTAATTGCTTCATTAATTCACATGGATTTAAGGGTTACAAATAAATAAAAAATAAAAACAAAACCATAGCTGGGGTAAAAACTGGAAACACTGGCTCAGAGATAGGGTGGAAGTACCAGGCAACCGGAAGCTCAGGGTCACCTCTACCATTGTAAAAAAGCCCTTGAGGGCATCTCATCTCTTTCCTGTGCCCCTGCTCTACTCTGGGAAAGAACAAAGATAGTTCCCTAGATTGTCCACTTCCATCGCACCACCTTTCAAATTCACAGTGATTTACTCTAACTTTAAAGAGATACCGCCACCAAATACATCTTCCTCTCTCCTCCCCTTTTCAGTATTTCACATGGGTCATTGCCTTCACCTGGTTCACTCTTCCATTCCCATCAATCACCTCCTCCTCTCCGCACTTCCCCTCACTACTACAGGTGATACAACCCCTGTCCTTTCACCTCCTCCCTCCCCACCATCCCAAAGGAAACAATGATCCACTTGCACTTCTTCCAATCTAGTGTCCTGTGTTTAGCGTTTGCTGTGTGGTCTCTACACTGGGGATGTCAAATGTGTATTGGGTGATTACTTTTTGGAATGGCCCTGAGATCACATTGAGTTCCTCTTACCTGTCATATAAATTAGCAAGATGGCGCCAACAATCAACGGCCACATGTTGCAGACAGCTCACAAAACCACAAGATACTTTTCTTCTAGATATACTTCTGAACTGCGATCAAGAGCAGCCTGTAATTTCCCTACTAAAGATATACTTTCCAGCCCACTAAACAATCTGGCATTTTTATGATCTCTGGGGAGGGGGGTTCAGTGAACTAGACTCTCAAAAGTGTGGCCATTACTGGGGGTGTACACTGCATCGATGCCTGATGGCAGAAATTGAAGCCGTTATCAGCTCCATTACTCCACACCATTGAAGTGTTGAGCAAGATTTAAATTATTGAGGATGAGACAGATGTTCAACGTTGTCTGCCTGCAGTTGACCACTCTCCCACTCCTCGCCACTACCATCATGCCACAACACCATGTTCAAGAGCAGTTGTTGGGCAGGTTTCACTCGCCACAGCTCTGAACGCACTCTGCAACTGTGGACTCACTTTCGGGACTCTGCAGTTCATGTTTCATGTGTTCTTTTTTTTTATTATTTGCACAATTTGATCAAGGCACTTCAGCACTGAAATGATCAGGCTCCCTGATCGGGCTTCACTTGGGCTCACTTTTGGGGACTTTGCGGTTCATGTTTTACGTGTTATTTGTTTACTTTTTTATGATTTGTACGATTTGTTCTTTTCTCACACATTGGGTGTTTGACGTTCTTTGTTGTGTGGGTTTTTTTTAATGGGTTCTATTATGTTTCTTTATTTTGTGGTTGCCTGCAGGAAGACAAATCTCAAGGTTGGATACAGTGTACAGAGTTTGATAATAAATGTACTTTGAACAATATTAATTCCCTAACCCAGTCACACTCTGACCTGGGGGTTCAGACTAGAATATAAAGGCAAGGATGTAATGTTGAGGCATTGGTGAGCTCTCACTTGCAGTATTGTGAGCAATTTTGGGCCCCTTAGCCAAGAAAGAATTTACTGACACTGGAGAGGGTTCAAAGGAGGTTCATGAAAGTGACCCTCTCATTATCCCTACAATTCTTAACAACCCTCATATGATTGATATACCTTTAAACAACTCTCAGAGTTTATAAGCCGGAAAACTACCCACCATGGAACTGAAGAAGTGTCTCAGATGAGTGACGAAATGTCTTCTGGACAACACAGCAAGTCCAATTGCCTTGATTTACTACTGCTTAATATATGATGTCCTAACCTTTGTACTCAGTACCCTGACCAATGAAGGTAAGTGAGCCAAATGCCTTCTTCAGCACCCTGTCTACCTGTGTCACTATTTTCAGGGAACCAGGCACCTACACCCCTGGCTCCCTCTGTTCTACAACTCTCCCTGGGGCCATGCCATTTACTGCTCTGGTTTGAGTTACCAAAGCACAACACTTCACACTTGGTCCAGGTGAAATTCAACTTGTCCTTCTTTGGACAACTTCCCCAGTTGATATAGATCTTGTTATGAAAGAAGGTTGTTATAACCAGGGACAAGCTCCCACTACCTATTAAATGCTCCAAATGGTGAGCACCTCAAATAGCTTCTGACGACCATGTCCAGCTCCTGGCCTTCACACATGGCTTAGCTGCTAAGCTCGGTGGGACTGTTTCTACTGACAGGAGAAGGGTTACTGGCACCTTAAAACCAGTTGCTTTGGCCAGGTGGGGCTCATGGATTTGATGTACGCTAACGTTAAGGATGCATACAGCTCCTCTCCCCTCCCCCCACTGGGAAGGTCAGATCACAACCTGGTGCATCTAAAACCCTGCTACGTGCCTCTGGTGAAGAGTAAACCTGCAACCTCAAGGACAGTGAGGAAATGGTCAGAGGAGGCTTATGAGGCGCTCCAGGGTTGTTTTGAGGTGACAGACTGGCAGGCACTCTGTGAGCCACATGGAGAGGATATTGATGGGCTCACAGAATGCATCACTGATTACATTAACTTCTGTGTGGACTGCAATGTTCCGACAAGAACTGTCCTTTGTTATTCAAATAACAAGCCATGGGTGACAAAGGACATTAAGGACATCCTGAACGCTAAAAAGAGGGCGTTTAGAGATGGAAATAGGGGGGAGCTGAGGGCAATACAGAGGAACCTGAAAGCCAGGATCAGGGAGGCTAAAGACAAGTACAGGAGGAAGCTTGAGTGGAAACTCCAGCAGAACAACATGAGAGAGGTCTGAAGGGGGATGAGGACCATCACTGGGTTTCGGCAAACTAGCAACAGAGGAGCTGAAGGCAGTGTGGACAGGGCCCATGAACTTAATCTGTTCTTTAACAGATTTGACATTGTCTCCCTTTCTCTTCACCATTTACACCTCGGACTTCAACTACTGCAGAGTCTTGTCATCTTCAGAAGTTTTCTGATGACTCTGCCATAGTTGGATGCATCAGCAAGGGAGATGAGGTTGAGTACAGGGCTACGGTAGGAAACTTTGTCACATGGTGTGAGCAGAATTATCTGCAGCTTAATGTGAAAAAGACTAAGGAGCTGGTGGTAGACCTGAGGAGAGCTAAGGTACCGGTGACCCCTGTTTCCATCCAGGGGGTCAGTGTGGACATGGAGGATTACAAATACCTGGGGATACGAATCGACAATAAACTGGACTGGTCTAAGAACACTGAGGATGTCTGCAAGAAGGGTCAGAGCCGTCTCTATTTCCTGAGGAGACTGAGGTCCTTTAACATCTGCCGGATGATGCTGAGGATGTTCTACGAGTCTGTGGTGGCCAGTTTGCTGTTGTGTGCTGGGGCAGCAGGCTGAGGGTAGCAGACACCAACAGAATCAACAAACCCATTCGTAAGGCCAGTGATGTTGTGGGGATGGAACAGGACTCTCTGACAGTGGTGTCTGAGAAGAGGATGCTGTCCAAGTTGCATGCCATCTTGGTCAATGTCTCCCATCCACTACATAATGTACTGGTTGGGCACAAGAGTACATTCAGCCAGAGACTCATTCCACCGAGATGCAACACAGAGCGTCATAGGAAGTCATTCCTGCCTGTGGCCATCAAACTTTACAACTCCTCCCTTGGAGGGTCAGACACCTGAGCCAATAGGCTGGTCCTGGACTTATTTCATAATTTACTGGCATAATTTACATATTACTATTTAACTATTTATGGTTCTATTACTATTTATTATTTATGGTGCAACTGTAACAAAAACCAATTTCCCACGTGATCAATAAAGTATGACTAACTAACTAACTAACTAACTACCAGCCGTGGTTGGTAGCTCATCTAGGAGCGGGGAAGCTGCGGTCTCAAAGCTCCGCTGCCTTGCAGCATGGGGAGGTTTCGGGAGTAAACCCTGATGGATAGGTCTGGAGCTGGGCTCCCTAGGGCAGTCTTACATTGAGTTTAATGCTGACTGGCAACTCCTATGAGACCGCTGGTGCCAAATTACCTCAGTCTCCGCCGTTCCTTTGGGTTCATCAGACGCGAAGAGAGATGGAGCTTTCTCTCCATATTATACTGACCTGGCTTGCATATTTGACAGCTGGGATGCACCATCCATGGTTGACCCTGACCTACGGAGGCCTCAGACAGTAAAGAAACGTTTTAGCATCTTCAGAGGGCGGGGGTTAGGAGGAAGTGAAGGGAGCATAGGGTAGAGAACAAGCTTGCCTGTCCCGGTTTTAATGCTTCAATAAGAACCACCTCATCTCTCCCCAGTCAGCATTGACCTCCTCCCTTGAGCACTCACCCCCAGCTTCCTCTTTTCCTCCATGCCAGTGGTAACACAGAAGGATTCCTCACTATCTGAGAGTTAGCTATACAGCACATTCTTAAGGAATGACTAGTGACAAAGCTCATCTTTATTGAACAACAGAACATTCCTATATAATTAACACAGGGAGGAAGCAGGGCAAAGGTGTTGAGAGGTAATACCCGGCCTGCTGTAGTCACTGAGGCCTACAGCTCCGTAAGGTCGTCATTGAAATAGAGTAGAATGGATTGGCGGTAGTTATCGGGCTCCATCTGCAGCTCATAGAACATCTCATCCTCGTCCACGATCCCATTCTCCTCCAGAGTCTTGTCCATGTCCAGCTGCACTCCATCATACTTCCAGGTATAGCTTGCCGCATGAGCGTTGTACGTCAGGTACCGCTCCAGGATTTCATTAATTGTCTCCTCAGTGCATACCTGGCCAGTGACCGGGGAAGTAAAACAACACCATTGGATATCACATTCTCATTTTGGATTCCACCACTTTCCACCAAAGAGAGTTTGTGTCTAAAACTTTCAATTAATTCTTTTCTATTCTTCCAGTTCCAGATAGTTGTTGAGTCCAATTATCTCCTCCTATGGGCTTTAATCCAAATGTCCCATCCTTTCTTGGCCCTCTGTAAATTAGACAACAGTTCTAACCATCCCTCTCCTTTCAACTAAGTTGGAAAGGCCTGACCCGATTTAATTCTCACTTTCTCTGAGCCATCTCCCCAGTTGTCACTGTTTCCTTCTGTGTCCTTGACTAGTGGTATTTCTCAGAAGCTGGTACTGAGACCTCTGCTGTTTGCGATAATATATGGAATGGACTAGGACGGAAACCTGGATGGGTGGGTTATTAAGTTCTCAGATGTAGGCAGTGTTTTGGATGCCATATGACAATAAGATATAGGAGCAAATTTAAGCCATTTGGCCATCAAGTCTGCTCAGCCATTTCATTATGCCTTATCCATTTCCCCCTCAGCCCCAATCTCTTGCCTTCTCCCTGTATTCTTTCATGCCCTGACAAATCAAGAACCTGTCAACCTCTGCCTTAAATATACCCAATGACTTGGCCTCCACAGCCACCTGTGGCAACAAATTCCACAGATTCACCACTCTCTGACTGAAGAAATTCCTGCTCATCTCCATTCTAAATGGAGTCTCTCTATTCTTAGGCTATGCCCTCTGGTCCTGGACTCTTCCACCGAAGAAAATATCCTCTCCACGTCCACCATCGTGGCCTTTCAACATTAATAGGTTTCAATGAGATGCACCCTCATTCTTCTGAATTTCAGTGAGTACAGGTCCAGAGGCCAATCATTCTCATAAACCACTTCTGAAACCTCTCTGACATCACACATCCTTTCTTAGATAATCTGAATGCAGGCAGAGAAATGGTGGATGGAGATTAATCCAGCCACGTGCAAGGTAGATCAAATGTAAAGGAACAGTGCACTGCTGATGGCAAAACCCTTAGTGCCGATGGACAAAAGGATATAAGGTTCAAACCCATTGCTCCTGGGATGGGAAAGTGGCTACACAGGTCGATAAGGAGGTTAATAAGGTATATGGCATGCTTGCCTTGATTAGTCAAGGCACTGAGTTCAAGAGTCAGGAAGTTAGATGTATATATCTTAGCATAAAATGACAGGATGTGATTCTGCTAGTTTTTTTTTTGTTTAGTTTTTCATCTTGAATGTGCTTTGTGTCCTGTGATGCATTTTAATGTGAATTGGGAAGGATGAGCTGAGGTGAAATACAACTGCAGCTTTTTAAAGCTCTGGTTAGGCTGTATCTGCAGGATTCTGGTCAATTCTGGTCCCATTTCAGGAATGATGTGTAGGTTTGGAAAGGATGCACAAGAGGTTCGACTGGATGCTGCCTGGATAAGAGAGCATCTGCTATAAGGACAGGTTGGATGAACTTGTGTTGTTTTCTCTGTAGTGCTGGAGACTGAGGGGAGAACTGATAGAAGTTTAAAATAAAACAAGAGGCAGAGATGTGGTGGACACCCTGTACCTGTTTTCCCAGAGTTGAGGTCTCCCTGGACTGAAAGATACAGTGAGGCAAGATCCAGCAGGCGAGGGGTGGATCCAGGTGAGCAGGGGCAATGAGCAGTTGAGGAGGGGAGAGAGGGAATAGTGACAGAGGCTGGGAGCTGATGGGTGGATCCAGGTGAAGGGGGTGATGGATAGATGGAGGAGGGGAGAGTGGAAATGATGACAGAGTGTTGGAGATGAGAGATAGATCCAAGTGACAAAGGGTTGCAGATGGTGGGATCTGATAAGAGAGGAAGCTGGAGCATGGAAATGAGTAAGGGGGGCGGTGAAGAGGACAGATTTGGTCTCATAATAAATTCCAGTTTGCACTGCTGATTGTGCACCAGTATTGTGTGTTTCACAAACTGCCAGTTTGTACAGAAGGGAAGATAGTTCCAATAACGAACACAGACATGTTCTACAGAGCTGTGGGCTGACAGATGGGAAGGGAGATTACCCTAAAATCCAGCATAGAGACATCGGGCCAAATAGCCTCCTTCATTGATATGAGTCATTATGTACAGTATGTGAAGTAGCCCAGTCTGTGTATGGGTATCTCCTTGAGATAAAGGAAATGAGAGACACCAGACATTGTTGAGATACAAGAGTGAAAGACTGAGAGGCAGTAGACATTGGCCTGTGGACTGAGAGACATGAGTGCACAGTGTTCTCTCTGAGAGTTTGAGACTGGGAGACATCAATGTGCGTGCTTCCAGTCGGGAGGATGTGCAAGAGAAGAGGACCTTCCGGTTTCTGAATTGCTATTGGTTTCAAATCCAGGAA